>NC_022018.1:36694085-36748845 GCF_000317375.1 Microtus ochrogaster
TGTACCCCATCTCTAATAAACGGAGGCTCTGACAAATGTAGCATGGCCTTCTTCTTCTCTCCTAGCTCATTTATCTTCCAGATAGTGCCTCTCCGGGACCCTGGAATAACTGAACTGCCAGACGGTTACTAACCCTAGATGAGGTAACCCGTCAAGGCAATCAACAGAGCCCAAGCATCCTTCACACTTCAACCTATTGTTTTTCTATATAGTCCCAAGGCAATGGAAATATGTTTGCTGATTCCAGGGGAAGGCAAGGTTTCTTCCTTCATGGATCTTTACTGTTGGGCAATGCCCTTCAGCCAGGTGTTCTGGAAGGTCCAGATAAAGGCAGGCTTCACTCACAGAGTTGCTTCTTTTGTCTGCCTTCTTTTGGAAAACAGGAAGGGCCATTGTGTTACTGTTCAGAGACAGAAGGGCCAAGGTACAGATGATCTCTCAGAATCCCAAGTTCCAACAATATTTCAGAGGTAAAAGAGCAATGGGGCTGAGATCCGGGAGCTTGCTCCTGTTCTGGAAAGGAAGCTCAGCTGCAGCCCTTTGTCTCTTGAATGAACAAAAACAAAGCTAAACCAAACGTCAACAGCAACATGATTGTGTAACATGAATTCTAGTTGGTCTTGATAATAAAAACAGAGTCAGATATAATGCTGAAAATCAGAGAAGCAGAAAGACAAGCCACTAGAGAGACCTTTTCCCTCTACCAATGCTCAGACTGAAGAGGCAATCCTATCAGACTGCATCTCCACACTCCATCTGTCTCCATCAAACCTCAGACTGCCTCTGAGCTCCTGTCTCCTCCCACCTTATATTCCTCTCTTCACCCAGTTAGATCACTCCTGTCTCCACCTCCCTAGTGCTGAGATTAAAGGTGTGTGATCCAAACTGCTGGGAGCACCTTTGTGTGAGCTGCTTCTCTTTTAGGCGGAGTCAATCTTGTGTGTCCTTAGGGTGGCCTTGAACTAACAGAGAAGCCTCTGCCTCTGTCTCCCTAATCCTGGGATTAAAGCTGTGTGCCACCACTCCCTGGCCTCTACTGGTTTAGCTCTGAACTTTGACCTTCAGGCAAGCTTTATTTGTTAAAATGTAAACAGAATATCACTATGTGATTGCCTATTTCCACAAGTGAAAAAGCTCTTAGAATCTTTATGGAAAAGACTCTTTTACAAAAAACGTTGGGATTCTTCCCAGGGCATTCTGCTTTCTCAGAGTGGTCATCTTACAAATGTGACCGAGCAGACAGGCTTGCTGTACCACTGCTGCAATTGGGGTGGGCTGGGCTATCAAAGCATATTAATTGTGCTTTAAAGTCTAACCACAAAAATTCAATGATGCAGAGTGTGAAGTGTACATGTGAGAACAGCAGCTCAACAGATACTCTTCTGCAGTGACTGCCTGCCCCTACCTGTCATTCATTTGTTCATTCATTCATCTAGCCTTTTGCATCCATCCATCCATCCATCCATCCATCCATCCATCCATCCATCCGTCCATCCCTCCAACAGTACACTCATCCATCTGTCTTATCCACCCTTCTATTGTCTGTTAGTCCCATCTACCTACATGTTGTGTGACACTTGTCTTGAGGACCATGAATAGACACCTATTTACCTCTCATAGGAAACTGAAGACAAACCAAAGTAGTGACACTGCCAGTTGAATTTTTTTATTTGAATCAATGAGTTTATTGGTAGGGTTCCCACAGGATTATGGGTAAAGGGTTACTTATAGGAGCATAGGTAAATGCTTCTCCCACAACCCACCCTAGTACAAGTGACTACTCATGAAAGCTGGACCCCTGGAGCTCTCTGTACAACTTATAGACAACTTGACAGGCTTCATAGTTTCTTCTCCTCAGTGTTTTATGCTTACACAACTCTGGGGAGGGAGAGACCTTGTGCATCTAGTAAATTTTCAGGACTTTCTAAAATGTGTGAGTTGTTTGCTTCCTGTATCTCAATGAATCTTCCTTTCATTTCAATGAAGAACTTTCACAGTCTTAAGAAACCCTTCTTTAGGACTTCTCAAATTTTAATGAGTTTCTCCCAGTATGGAGTGTTTCAGTTTAGGGAAAAACACTGTCTAATACCATCTATCGATCTATCTACTTACTCATCTATATAATCACTTAACCATTCATTTTTTCATTAATGTATATATTCATCCATCCATTTATCTATTGGTAATCTAGATGTTCTGTCTATCTATCCATTTGTTCTTATATCCACTCGCTTTACCCAGCTATATATTCATCCACTGATTCACTGATCCACACATCTATCTATCCATCCATCCATCCATCTATTGATAATCTAGATGTTCTGTTTATCTATCCACTTGTCCTTACTTGCTTTACCAAGCTATATATTCATCCACTGATTCACTGACCCACCTATCTATCTATCTATCTATCTATCTATCTATCTATCTATCTATCTACCCATCCATCCATCCATCCACCCATCCATCCATCCATCCATCCATCCATCCATCCATCCATCCATCCATCCTCCCTTCCACCTTGAAAATAAAGACAGTCAAAAAGTCCAACTGAGTAAAACCCAAGTCCCACCTATAAATGAAGCCCTGCAACACAGATGAATGGTAACAATGAAGTATGTAACCAAAACAAGTGGAAAGGAAGACAGATTCCTGACTCCTTCCTTTCCCAGTCTGGTTCTATAACTATATGCTATGGGAAAGGGTGTTAGATTCTGGCTTTTTTGTTTGCATGTTTCTGTCCTAACTCACTTATTTTTGATGGGCATATTTGAGACAGAGCCGTGAGAAAGAAGCCCTGTTTTTTCTCATTCAGCCTTCACTGGGAAATGGGAAAGGAACTGAAGATGTAGCATTATCTGAAAAGGCCTGGGAGTTTGAAAGTCTGGTAGCTGTGAAGTCAGAAGTCACAAGGCAGGGATATTAGTTTAGAATAATGGGGTCATCTGAAGGCAAATTGGAGGGGTATCTTACCACCAGAAGCTCTTTGTAGCTCTGCTGGAGAAGCCTTCAAGATGTGGACCTAAGATCCAGAAAACTCCTTAGACCCAGGCCTGTGTGGGATCTTCTAGATTCACACAGCAGAGGAAGTGGGTTGTATGACCTTGCTGGGTGAGCCATCACTCTCTTGAATACCACAAAGGGAAGTGATATGAAGGGGTGAAGCCCAGAAACACAGGTAATTTTCCAAAGGTACCTGCCCCATTGAAGTTTCTCAAAGGTGTGATGGCTGTATCCATGTTTTTAGACAATGTTTTTATGTTTAGTTTACAGTTTCCAAGGGCTAATCTCAGCTGAGACTTCTCATGTTGACTGTAAGTAGAATACACCCATTCCATACTTCCCTTATCTTGTTCTAATAAGACAATAGATAGCAGTCCCTCCCTATGCAGGCTCACACCTTTACCCAGGGAAAATGGTGATAGCATTAAAGGTACCCATTCTATCAGCTCCTGGCATTTAGGAGGGCAAACACTGATATAGTTAATTTAAGATAAAGGTTAAACTTCTCAGAAACTCTGATGGCTGAGCCTAAGGCAGATCAAACCCATTATTAGGTAAGTTTACCATTCAAAAAAAAAAAGCATGAG
The DNA here is from genome assembly GCF_000317375.1 of Microtus ochrogaster. NCBI lineage: Eukaryota > Metazoa > Chordata > Mammalia > Rodentia > Cricetidae > Microtus > Microtus ochrogaster. The sequence continues at coordinate 36,697,676 of NC_022018.1, forward strand.
AAAGAATAATCAGGTGAAACCAAAGGGTAAAGAAAGGTGTGAGATTTTTAAGAATGTATTCTTGTTTTATTTTATTGTTTTCAATCAAAATTGGAGATAGTCTTTCTTAGTTTGTTCGGGTGAATGTCACTTCAGTCACCAGTTGAGTGAAGTCTTGGCGGCAAATGCAGAGCTACACAGCTGGAACTGGAAAATCTGAGTCAGCACCGCCATCCCCTGTGTCTAGATCCACAGGGGAATGGTGCCAGGAACCTGTGGGTTCCACCATCTGAACATGCTCAAGTCTCTCGCATAAGATGAGTTTTTGCACATAACCTACCCACATCCATTCCTAGACTTTAAGTCTTACTTCAAATGTATTATGTAATGTAAAGTCTAATAAAATAGTTGCTGGACTATATTTTTAGGGACTGGTGAAGGTGTCTAGTCATTTAGTGCAGATGCAACCCCCCACCCAACAAATATTTTTTGATCCAAAGTTCTTTGAGTCCTCAGATACAGAGGGTTGATGGCACCTAGCAAGTGGCTTCTTGAAATTATTTTGTTTTTCTCCTACCCTAAATTGTCCATTCTGAAATGAAGAATATGACAAATCCATTCCACCACACCCCAAATAGAAATAAAGGCTGAGTTTATGGATAAGTTGACATAATAACTTTTCTTCTGTTTTCTGAAATCACGTGGGTTGAGGTAAGTGTATCAGGAAGAAGAGAGGGAGAAAAGAAGAGATCAAGTGAAACAGTAATAGTTTAACAGAATCTTTTGAGATTTCTTACATTGAGAATATAGATAAAAAGTCACTTTTAGCTGTGAATTAGCCTATGAACTATGACTGTACTTGTGGACTTCCAAAAAGCAAATAGACACGTACCAACTCCTGAAGAGACCTGTGTCACAGAGATCAAAACCGTAGTGCATTGGAACTAAAGATCTTGGAGGTGATTTGTGTCCTCTTAAAACATCAGTGCTAGGTTTGAACACTGACTTAGTGTGAATGACATTCCCAAAGATGTCTCCTTTTGTAATTAGCTGCAACTTCAAAAAATGGGGCTTGCACTTCAAAAAGTAGTAAGTTGAGGATTAGTTCATGTTGGATAAATTTGTGTTACCCTGAGACAAAATTGGGTCAGCGTCACAGCCATGTTGGTGTCATTCTGGCCAGTGTGAAGGCCAGGCTGTGTGTAAATAGACAGCTGAAGACAGGCCTTCTGTTGGTCGGACTCACAGACTTGGGAGTGCTGAGGCTGTTGCAGGTGACCTCATAATAGTAGAGGTCTAGCGCGCGCGCACACACACACACACACACACACTCACACACACACACACACTATACCCGATTACTTCTTTTATATGGACTTTGGACTAATCTTAGATTTTTAAGATGAATTTTATGAGCAATTAAATGAAAATAAATGAAATCGAGTTTTTAATAAAGAGAAAGAGAATTTTCAATGCTATGAATCCACTCTTAAACATGAATTTATTTGGTTCACTGGTTTCACATTTGCTTTAGTATCTAATGACATCACCCAGATGTGTCCTGAACTCTGAAATCATAGACTCATACTAGTTGGCTGTGAGTTCAGAGACCACTTGGGCTGAAGCTGACTTCCTTCTTCCTTAAGCGGCACACTGAGCTGCCAGCGGCCTGATCCTGCCTGAAACTCCCAGATCATTCACACCTTCCTGAAGCTTCTCCCAAATGCTTGGGAAGTCTGACAGGCTGGCCCCGTCTCTCTAACCCTCCCTTCTCTTGCCCAGTCTTGAAGAGCACAGTTTGCTCATCTGAATCCAGCATGGCATGGTTGTGAGACCTTCTTTCCTGGGTGCCCCTGCCCAGGAGACCTTCAAATATGACTCGTGGGAGGTAGAGCATAGCCCTTGGACTACCTCCTGGCCACAGTCCTCTGTCTGACCTGCTGCTCGGACATCCTGGCCTACAGCCGGGAGAGGGAAGAAAAGCAGCCATGTGTGATCAACCCTCTTTCCAGCCTTGGATAATTATTCTCCATCTCTTCCTCTTCACTGTTTAGCATGAGTCAAGTCACACAAGTCTGGGGTGGTGGGGCTGGCTGAATAAAACTAACCAAGTCGAGAATGACAACAAACGATTTATTTTAGGCTAATTTCGATTCTACTCCATAGAAACGCAAATTCAAAGGAGCTGAAAAACCTGTTCAGAGGGTTGTCAAAAGGCAGCTGTGTTTATAGGCAGTTACAAACATATCACTTCTTAGAAATCCTGGTTGGTGCTGGAAATGGTTAAGCTGACTTGTAAGAAAGGGATTGGATGCAGTCTCAGGCAATGGATGGTTTAGAAGAAGAGTTCCTTACAGCTGGTGGTGTCCAAATACTCTTGGTATCTGCCTTCCCCCTAAACCACAATCAACCAACCAGGGGCCACATCCTTAAAGAAAACTGACTCTCCTCCTAGCTACCAATTGCCATTAGGGTTTAGACTCCACACCCGCCTTTCCGCTCATGCTAGGAGTTCTGTCCAGCTTGACTCGCACAGATTTCATGCCTGCCCACTCAACTGCCGTGAATTCATGAGTGCCGCTGCTGCTGTGTTGTGCCCAGTAAACACTGCTCCCTCATAGGCATCCATGACCTCTGGCTCTTAAAATCTTTCCACCCCCACTTCTGAAATGATTCCCGAGACTTGGGAGGAAGGCGTGTGATCTTCATGGCAAATAGCATCATGGTGCCGAACCGAAACAATTTCCAAAGGGTCAAAGCCCACAATTCAGGTGAAATGATCCAGTGATGAGAGAGTAAGGAAAAACGCTGGGCTTCTTAGTCATTCATCCGCTCAGAGAGTGTCTGCGAAACATCCCCTGTGCTAGGAAGCTGGGTGCTGAGTTCACGAGACAGGAGAGTTCTGCATCTCTTGCAGATGGTTTATTCTGTTGGCTGTTTGTTCCCTTTCTTGATACTGCCTTCTTGTTTACATTTCAATCAGATCCAGGTATGTAATTTTTTTTGTGTGCTTTAGAGCAGAACTTCTTGACCATAAGCAAACAAGAATATGTCACCTTTATGACAGTATTTTAATATACATATATATAGTATAATGTTTTTAAGCCCCTTGCACAGTACTGGGAATAGACCCCAGGGTCTCTGCATGCTAAACCAGCACTTGGCCACCGAGTTAAACACCTACCTCAATAGTAAGCTTTAAAAACTGTGATATTGAGTATGCAATGCTTAAAGTTTTAAGTGCAGAAAAAACAGAATGTTTGTTACATAATGGACCCAAAGTGATAGCTGCATTTCCACTGAACATTAGAATTCTGTTGTAGAGATGTTCTATGACAATACCAGTGCACACTGGAGTATTTTTGTTCAGTTATGTAGAGGAAAGGGGGAGTTCTCTTAGCAAGATCAAGTTTCTTAGCAATAATTTTATTCTGTGCCCAGTAGTGTTGAGAGCTTTAAGTCTAAGGTTCTGGCAATAGTGCAGAACTTCTCCTTGGTCTGTTTGGGGATTGGTCCACCAGGAACTCTAGCTTGACTGGGGTCAATATTTGCACACCTGAGGCTCTATGGTGCTGTTCTGCTTCTGCCCTCTGGTCTCAGAGGTTCTGGGATGCTGAGCATGGCGTCCTATCAAACTGTAGCAGAAATCAAGCCAGGCCCGAGTTCTGGACCCACTGACACCTGACATTACAGTTTGGATGGACTGACTGCTAAAATTAAAAAGCAAAAAGTAACGGGGAAGCGGGATTCCTGCGTGAAGGCTCTGTTCTACTGTCTGCCAAGGGCTGAACTGTACCTCCTGGGTACTCTGCCCACCAGGGCCTCACAAGGTGGCTGAATGTATGAAGGGTGTTTCGAGCAGCAAGGGTAAAATGAGGTCAGTAACTGGTCCTACACCAATGTGACTGATGTATGCATAAGAAAAGGAAATGAAGACAGGCCCAGGGAGAGACTGTGCTGTGGTTTGTAGAAAGAGTATCTTCCAAGGCCGATGTGTTCAAGGCTTCCTCTCCTGGGCGCTGTTGTTAGCCATAGGTGGAGTCTTTAGGAGGCGGGGTTTAGTGTAGGATCCTTAGATCATTCCAGGTGTGCTCCCGAGGGCATTGTGGAGCCCCGGCTTTCTTCTTTCTCTCCTTGCGAGCAGTGAGTGGCTTTGCCCACTTACATATTTCTGAAATAAAAGCCTCTCTATGAAGCCAACCAGTCCTAGAGCAGAACGTTGAAAACGGAGTCAGCTGAGAAAGCCTTTCTAAACTTTCTAAGTTAGCGACCTCGGATGTTTTGTTATGATGGCCGAACCTTAAGATGCTCCGTGAGGACCCAAGGAGAAGGCCCTATGTACGAGCCTAGGAAAGAGGACTCAGGAGAAACCAGCTCTGCCCCGCTTTCATTACTGCTGTTGTGTATGCTACCTAGACTCTGGTGTTTCGTGTGGTAGCCCTAGGAGACAGATGCACCATATACTTTTGTTCTCTTCTGTGAAAAGAAGATTTTTTTTTTTCCACCTACTAATGAGACTGTGAAGAGGAAATGGAACATGGGCAGCCTTGTTTGGGCTTTCTTACTCCTGACTGCCTTAAACAATTTATCTTTCCAGCTTAAATTGCTTTCCTATCTATCTTCACAGCTTGTCATTACAATGAGCCAGGGAAGTTGTTACTATTAGCTACAGTGTACACAGGACAAAGCCTGGTCACTTCCCAAAGAGATCCATCTAGTAATTAGCAGATAACGACATTGAACCCCAGTCTCTGGCTTTGAACTCCCTCCTCCCTGAGGTCAAAGTGTGTTCCTGGAAGCTGGCACTGGTGTGCTTCTGGGAAAGGTACTTCGAGTTGAAATGATGTAAATTTAATCTAATATATTAATAGAAAAAAAATTTGGAATGGTGCTTGTGCTGTGGACCAAGTACTTGATTTCCAAACTGTTCTCCGAGAACCAAAATACCATATGTGATCAAGTCCACGTTATGCACCTGTAGAGCACACAGTGAAAATTGGCAATATAATAGCTGCTATTATAAAATTTCGTTTCATTTTTAATACAGTCCTCAGGAGAACCTCTGGGGACGAAGGTATAAAGGTTTTGTAGAAACAGCTGGAAATTTTCTGGTTTCCAGAGGTTTTTGCCAGAGGCTGAGGATGAAGTGAAGGGGCAAAGGATGCATTTTTGAGGGACGGGAAACCATTGGAATTCCGACAGTGGGACACTGCCCTTGGAATCCCCGACAGTAGACCCTTTATTTTCTCCGGGGGTCTGTGGAGGTCAGGATGGCCCGTCTCTGGGCTTGTCCCCTCTAGTAACCTGGACCGGGCAATGTTGTATTAAATTTGGGGAGCCTCAGCTCACTTTTGCTTTCAGGGTTAGCCTAAGGATTCAGATGGGGTCGCTTTGGTATAAGGGGCTTCTACAGAAAGCGGACGTGCCAGGCGCCTGCCACTGCTGAGCAAATATGGATTGGGGGGCGAAACAACCCACCCCAAGCCTGGAGCTGGGAGGTCTTCAGAGTGAGGACAAAGGCCCAGCTCCACCCACATTGTCTCGCAGACCTTGCTCCTGTTTGTGGCAGGGCAGAGAAGTCCACTCAACCACTTCCCAGCAGCCACTTCCTGACAGAGTGACAACTTGTTTTCCCTCCCGCAGGCTGGCTTGGCCGGACTGGATGAAGCTCAGAGCAACTGCGTGGGGAGTCCGCGGCCATCTGTGTCTAGAAGCTGCGAAACAGGAAGACACGCTTTTTCTTTTATTTCTTTAAAGTCTGTGTCTTGAGCATGCAGCTGGGAGGAAGATAGGCATGGTAGTGTTATTTCTGGACCTCCGATGAGAGTGTGAGGAGTGTGTGGGCGGAGGGTCGACCTGGCCCTGCTGGAGGCCTGCTTCCCACCACTGAGAGTGATCCTCGGAAGTCTAAGCTGCCTCTCGGCTCCGCTGAGGACTATAATATTGAAGGCCATTGAGGAAAAATCGGATGAAACTGTGAGGTGCTGTCCTGTCTCCTCTATCCTGTGATCACGCTGGGGGAGAGTTCATTCAGCCACAGTAGTGTGAAGACTTCACATTTTTATCGTTTTATTTACTTTTATATTTTCTGTATTATATTCTATTTAAAATAAGTAATATGTAATAATAAATGTATACTATGTAAGTAAGCATATGATAAGTAATAATAGCATAAAAATACAAACCAACAAGGGACAGAAAAGACAATAGACTAGTTGGTGATTTTCCTCATTCTCCCTCCCTTCTCCTTTTTATACATCAGCAGTCTATCTATTATCTATCTATCTATCTATCTATCTATCTATCTATCTATCTATCTATTATCTATCTATCATCTATCTATCTATTATCTATCTATCTATCATCTATCTATCAATCTATTATCTATCTATCTATCTATCTATCTATCTATCTAATATATCTATCTTATCTATCTATCCTATCTATCTATCTATTATCTATCATCTATCTATCTATCTATCTATCTATCTATCTATCTATCTATCTATCTATCTAATATATCTATCTTATCTATCTATCCTATCTATCTATTATCTATCTATTATCTATCTATCTATCTATCTATCTATCTATCTATCTAATATATCTATCTTATCTATCCTATCTATCTATCTATCTATCTATCTATCTATCTATCTATCTATCTATCTACCGACCTACTTACCTGTCTACCTAAAACCAGGAAAACCAAACAGGAAAGCCCACATATCTCTAAGCACACAGGTTCAGCAGAGACACATTTCTTGCCAGTTCTAACAGTGCTGCTCCACTGACCTTTAAACTTCTCTGTGGGCTTTGGTTTCACTTGCGTTCTATTTGCTTGGCCCTGGTAGAAAACAAGGTCCATTCTAAACAGGGAGAAAGAAGGATGAGTTGTGCCAGTTCAACTCCAGCTCTGCACAGAAATGAAGACAACTACTTCTTTGGGTAGAAATTGATTTTTCTCGGCAGATGTTTATGGAAATAGAGCTCTCCTGTAGTGGCGACCTAATGCCTGCTTTCTGGAGGTGAGATTCCGCAGACCTGTGTTGGCTCTCTAACAACCATGACAAGCTGGGATCCGCTCGCAGTCTGACTTATACCCCTAATTCCAGACACGTGGGAGATCCCACCTGAAAGCTCTGAAACCAAATATCCAGAGTTCGGGCTTTTCAGCCTGGAAGTTTTCAGATTGGAGATGCTTGGCTTGTACCAACAGATAATGTTGTGTTCCCATTCCGTGGACTTCTCTTGGTCTAGATAATGTGTCTCAGGAAATGAGTAGTTAGCCTGCCTGGGAAGCCTTGGATAGGTGATTGCAAGTGAGGTTGTGTTCCCCCGTTTTTTATTCCCAGCTGACATCCAAAGTCCCCCACTATAACAGGCCTGCTGTCTGGGCCTGCATTCTCATGAGAAAAGACAGGAGGACAAACAGGAAGCTGAGCCCCAGGAGGCTGTTCTCATGACAGGGCTTCAGTGGAAACAATGGGATGGGCCCATTCTTTTCCAATTTTCAGCTGATACTCTTCTTTGATGAGCTTTCTTCTTCCTGACCCCTCCACTCACCCTGGTCCTCTCCCAGGGCTGGGAAGCAGGATATTTTCATGAAGTCCTTGCTGCTGGGAAAAGCCAGGCTTCTTCTCCAGCCTTCCCATTTCTATGACTCAGGTGCCAGTGGCTTCCTATAGAACTGTCTCTGGGTATCTGAAGCCTTTAATCAAAATGAGGGGAATACCCCTCACCTTTATATAAATCCCTAACCTTTCTCTTTAAGAAATCAGGACACAAATTTTTTAATGATTTGTCTTTTAAATGAGAGGGATAAGTTCAGCCTTGCTGTTACAGTAAGGCAGCTTGCTGGTCTCAAAGGCTCTTCAGGAGCTGGTGACTATGCAGTACCTGGGATAAGGAGGGAATAGCAATCACTACAGATTGCTCCCTGCTGCCGGCAGGATAGGGGCTTATGGACATGATTCTTGCTAACTTGCATGATGACCATCACTGCTGCAGAAAGAGAAGACTCCAGTACATCTTTGTATTGTTTTTCAAGCCCCAGCTGTCCACTAGACCTGCAGAGATGACAGAGTGGCCTGCTCCACACAGTCAAAGCGGGTTCAGAGGCTTAGCTTTTGTTGCTCGGCTTCCAGAGCTGAGTACAGCTGTCCTGGCCTAGGCTTCGATTCTTGACTCTCTAAGCACATTTTCACACTACCTTCTTGAACATTCTTCTCTGCGTGTAAACTGTTCTGCAGCAGACGGCTCTTCTACTTTCCTCCACCCCATTCTTCTCACACTTCTTGGTTCTAACAGTCTCTCAGCACAGACTCTGAGCACAGACCCCTGGAGCATGAGTAATAAAAACCCAGAGACAGATATTGGGGTTCAACCTGAAGATCAGAAAAGCAAAGCAGCCAGCCACTGGCCCTTACCTCTACCTCAGACCGAAATGGTGATCCTGCCTCCACGATTCCTCTGAATGCTACTGATCTGAGAGCTGTCTCCCCCTGTTTTATATTCCTCTCTACTGCTAGTATTAAAGGCATGCATCACTACTGCCCAGCTTCTATGGGGAACTAGTGTGGCTACTGGGATTAAAGGTATGTACCACTACTGCTTGGTCTGTATGACTGACTAGTGTGGCTGTTTTACTCTCTGATCTTCAGGTAAGCTTTATTTATAAAAATACAAATGAAATGCCACTATAGACCCCCTCCTCTCAGAGGTGGCGGTACACCTTAGTGTCCCTCTGGTGTGTGCCAGAAGCCACTGTAGGGTCACACTGCAGTGCCACCACTGTGTTTCCTGAGTTTGCATTGCTGTACAACAGCGCTCTGCATGAACAGCATCCCCAGCTTAATCGTAGCTGGTTCACATGAAGGGAAACCCATCTCCCGCCAGAAATGGACATTCTCTGCCTTTCTTTAACCTGAATGCAGCTTTTCCCCAACAGCCAACCTGCTTTGCGTTCAGCTCCCGAACAGCAGTGAGGTTAGTGTGTTCAGGGTCCAGTTGAGAATTCGAATATCTACTAAAGGAAGTTTGCAAAACACACTCCACCTTGGACCCATGGCATCAGGAGACTTTTGCTTACAGCTCACCCTGCCTTTCCACCCGCTCCCTGCAGTTTTCTTTCCAGACAGCTTGAGGTGGGAAGGCCATTTCCTAGCTAAGGTGATTCTGGGCCTCACATCTGGGCTCTGTGAGCTTTGTGTTTGGTTTTTAACCTGCCCTATGAGAAGCTCCATATTCTAGGGTGATCTGTGAAACTCAACAGAAGGCCTTCAGAACACTTTCTAGCTGGTGCCCATAAAGAAGTCACTATTAAACGTCGGCAGGAAAACTAAACAAATGGAGGCAGACTTCCCTAACCTCGGTGAGAGTTCCTTCTGCTCAGTGCTCTGTGCTCCATTGACCATTTGAAAAGAGCCACGAGAAACCCAGTGAGCTTCCCAGGTCTGCATGCTAAACCCAGCTGGCTCAGATCTAATCACGGGAGAAGAACATGCTTGCATTCCCTCACAGGTACTGTCGTACTATATATTCAGGGCAAAATTTGCTCAGCTAGATCAGTTGATAGACTGTAGAGTAGGCTACCTGCTCTATTTTAGGTGTGTAAATCATTATTGCTGTAGGACTCTCACTCATGGTTACGCGGTTATGGCTTTCAGCACGTTATTGCTGGTACCGGGGTGAAGAGCAGTGAACTGCCAGGTCCCAGGCAGGAAATAAGTTAAAAAGACTGGACCCACTGATTGTTTTCTGTGCTTGCTTCTCAGCTTCTTGGGGACTGCCATTCCAAACCTAAGGAAGGAAAGGAAAGCGATACCCCCAAGCCATACCCACTCTGTTTTGCAGAATCAAAAAAGGCTTCATTTTTCCATCAGGGAAAGTACACAAAATTAAGTAGCTTTAGCACATGGGAATTTCACATACACACAAATAAAAACAAAAACAAAAAACCACCTCATCTATCTTTTCCCAAGCCAAGGCTGGATATAACAACTATTCTTCACTTCCCCAATGGGATTATTTCTAATGGTCTAAATGGGCTCCATGGCTGACCCATATCTGTGTTTCTAAAGTGGGTATCGGCCATGAGGTAGAAGGAGAAGTCAGTGATGGGAAAAAGTCACACTGTAGACATATTTAGGAGAGTGGTATCCCTTGGGTGCCCACGACAGCTCTGAGAACCAGGAGACAAGTCATTGAAATGGTCTTGGTGGTAACAAGATGGGGTAGGAGTGGGAAATGAGGGTAAGCACCAAGGTGAGGCTTGGAAGTTGTGAGTTCTAATCACTCCAGTGTGGAGGGGAGAATGAGGGGTGCGAATCCAGTGTCCTGGCCCTGAGTTTAAAGACATTGCAATGAACTTTTATTTTCTGAGGTCCCTTTCAGGTAGGTATTTATGAGACAGATAAGCCCCATGTAGCAAAGACTGTGGATACTGACAAGAGCATATTTGAAAATTCTATCTACTTCTTCTCATAGCTGTTTTAAAAGTTTGAAGTTAGATTAATTCTTTAGATTAATTCTTTGGTAACTTTATGTAGAAAAATAAATTTTAATTTTTGACGAGAGACATGGAAACTTATTGCTACTCAAAATCAGGAACTTTGGAGTATAGATATTCAACAATTGATATTAAATTCAAATACTACTTCAAGTCCCACAAACTTTAAAATTGGGGTCGACTTATGTTATTTAGGCATCAGCACTGTAAAAAGAGAAGGCAGAACAATATTAATGAGGGACTTGCTATGTATAAACCAGCTTAGGTTCACCATAGTGAAAACACTTCACACGGATTATTTTATTCACACACTAAATATCTTGAGCACAACAACACAAACAGGAGAAAAGATATTTTCATCCTGAGCAGAGTGGTGGGGATGAAATGTTATTCAGTAAGTTGGGGAAGACTAACTCACCATGGGCAGACAGACATGGGCCACATTAGAGCCCAAGAGGGGACAGGCCCCTTGGTGCACTGGAACCTAATGGACTAAACATGCCACATTGTGGAAGCAGTGTTTGGAGTTAGGGGGCGGGAAGTTCTCCCAGATTTCGAGGTTGAGAGGAAAAAGAGCTGGGACTCATACTGTTGGCAAGAAGTGTGGGTAGATTGTGTTTGAGGAACCTCCATTTGACTGGTGCATGAGGCATGAGTCTTGAAGAAGCAAGAGGTATGTCCAGGTCAGGGGGTGAGAACCAGCTCTACTTCTCCCAGACCCAGCCCCATCTCTCACTAGAGTACTGTAGAGCACAGAATGTAATCAGAACTAAAAACATGCCCCACTCAAACCATTATGGTGTAACGCCGGGTGACCACACGGTATTAAACACAGACAGAAACTCGGGCTGCAGAGTCTTAAAATAGCATCTGATGCTAACGAGGCTGGCTAGATGTTTAGTTTCCCCAGGATTTAGGGGTTCCTGGAGATGAGGCACATCCTGTGATGAGACAGGGTCGGTCTCAGGGGAACCAGGATGCGCTGACTCACGGAAAGATCACTGTCCCTGCATACTGCAAGCACAGTAAAAAGAAAGCGTTGAGTTACGTTCTCAGGCTGAACTCAAAGCCCTCAAGAGTATGCGAACAACAGTGAGACAGAACACGGTCGTGCCTGCTTGCTTTACGTACATTCACTTGCTTTCTGTGCCATCTGTCGATCTAGTCACTCCTCCACCCATCAATCTTCTACCCACCCTCCGAGCCGACCATCCACGCTTCATTCCAAGAATGGTCATTTCACTTCTACTGTGGCCTAGCTGTTTTGTTGGATCCAGAAGGAGCAAGGTCAACTCACCCCAAGCTCTAGATGGCCACACTTGAGCCCTAAGGTCTCAGACTTTCTATTGTTTGCTTTTGAGACAAGATCTTACTATGTATCCATGGCTGGCCTAGAACTTGCTTCGTAGAGTTGACTGCCCTCAGACTCACAGAGATCTGCTTGACACTTCATCCAGGGTGCCGGGATTACTTTTTTCCTTTTAAAGAAAAGTTTTAATTTATTTTGTGGTTTGTTGTAGCCTCTGTGTTTAGGGGAGGCGAAGCTTTACTTTGCTGCACCATTAGTCCTACTAGATACGAAGCAGAGACATGGTTCTTGCTGCCTCATGGACATGATAGCTCTTTTCTGAACACTTCATCCTGGAGACTATGCATAGTAAGGGATCGATGTTATTTTTTTCTCATCAAAGGCAATAAAGGGTAAAGCAGGTACATTCCTGTGGCCGGAGAGGTGGTTCAGTGATTAAAAGTGCTTGCTGCTTTTCCAGAGGATCTGAGAGCAGCTCCCACCACCCAAGTCAGGAAGCTCACAACTGCCCCAAACTCCAGATTGGGGTGGAGTGAGATCTCGCCCCTCATCTGGGCTCCACCACCACTATACACATGGCATATGCTCAAAACACACATAAACACACATGCACATATAAATAATAGAAGGAAATTAAAACTTATTTAAATAGAGAAAGCCTATTCCTGATCCTCAGAATTCATTTAAATATTCCCTGTGCATATATAAGCCACAAAGATACTAAGGAGTGTTTCAAATTTTCAAAAATAAGATTTTTCTTTTTTGTATTTGTAAAGTTTTTAATTAATCACATTAAATATATTTTTGTGTACAAAGGGATAAAAATGGATTGGGCTACCGGGTGGCCCTGTTTAGTTGCTGGGGATAAAAATGTCCTCAAAGGGAAAGTTCACATTATTTTATTTATTTTTAATACTAGAAACTCCTAAGCCTGTATTGGTTTCAAGTAATACCTCAGATTTAATTTTTTAAATAACAATTATGGAATGCTTATTTTGGGAATCACAGAAATACAAAAATAAAATAGTCCCATTGCCAAATGTGCCAGTGTGAAAGGGTTTTTCACCTGCCTTCTGGGGAAATCAGGGTGGCTGAAGGTGTGGTCACTCATGGGGTGGTGCGCCCTACCCTCCACCAGTCCCTCATGTTTCCAGTATCGCTGTGGGCTTTCCTGTTCTCTGTGGCCCCAACTCTGAGCTTCCAAAGACAGAGCCAAGAGAACCGAGATGACACAAATAGGTCAAATCCAGTAACAAGTGAAGAACTGACGACATCTGGACCCTGGTAGGGGCCGCCTCCTCGGGCCTTGCTGACGTGAAGGGGAGTGAGTGGTGGGCATCAGGCAGGGCCTGTTTCCTCCAGCCTGAAAACTCTGGGCTTCATTAATCACCTTTTGTAATGAACATTTGTGGATGTAACATGCCAATTAAAAACAAAAAGAAAGCACTTTGTAATGAGGTTGCCATCTTTCACGTGATCTAAACAACTGCTTCCCCAATTCCCACAGAGAAGAGACACCCCCTCCCCACTCCATCCCTTCCCAAGCCCTACAGAGTCATTTAGGAAAATAGGAGTTTTGCTGAGATAATTGCATGTATGGAGAAGCAGAGGCAAGCAACAGGGCTGGTCTGAAACCCAAAAGCTGTTGTCTCTGCAACAGATCAGGTGTCAGTGTGTGCACTGCTCTTTGTCTGTCCTTGGAAAATGGGGGTAAGGGCTCCCTATGAATGGCCTCTGAGATAAGGAGTTCATGAGGGATGAGAGTCCAGGTCACGCAGTAAGAAGTCCATCCTGTATGTGTTATCAATCTGTCTTTGTGAAATTCTTTCTCAGTCTCGGAGACCCTGAGAGCACTTGGCTGTGCATAGCGGTAAACCTCTACACTGCAGTGACTGGAACTGCCTCTTCTGGCGTCTCTCGATGCACGCAGGTGTAATTGCAGGCATGGCTGCCTGCAGCCCCCTTGCAGGTGAGATCTGCCTCTGCAATTGCTGCAGGAAAGCCATCTGTAGAGCCACGGCTTCCTCACGGTTCCGCTTGAGCAGATGGAATCTTCTAGATCCTAGGCTGAATGTGGCCTTGCGTACTTGCTTCCGTTCTGAGTCTTCCTTTCACTTGGGATTGCTCTTGGCCAATGACTTTCTAACGTTACTGAAGACCTTACCCTTTGTTCCCCTGTGACTCAATAAAATGGCCTCTTTCAACACATCCATTGATGTTAACATTTTTGAACACCCGACAAACATTGCATACAAATTATGATGAACCTCCCGTGTATGACGAAATGTTTTCAGAGGAACTGGGTGGTGTGCCAAATTCAGAACTACAGAGCCAGAAAGTGGTGAGGTGAGAGTCGGGGCCCAGGTTCTGTACGCTGGGCAGTGAGCTTCTAGCAGTTTCTATGATCTGTGCTGGTGCATGGTAGGATAAACCTTTTGTGGTTCTGTGTGATAAAAATGTGCAGATGAAGGGAGCTGAGGTTGGAATGTCTTCAGCCATCCCGTTGGTCTCCAGCTGAGGTTGACATATGACAGCATGCAGACAGCAGAACAGCTGCCTAGAGGGTAGTCACAGGGAGGGCTGGGGGTAGCAGGGCAAGCAAGTGGGTTGTTCCAGAACCGCTGGGAAACCAAAGAGGCATGTCACATCCTAGAGGGTGATGACAGGAATGGAAAGGCCAGACAGAACAAAAGCATAATATTCCAAAGCTCTGAAACGTAGAAACCAAGAAAGTCAGAGCAGAGAGCCATCTTAATCTGTAGTAAATTGAGTAAGTGACAGCAACAATAAAAGGAACAAGGGCTGGAGATACTGGCTGGTGGTTCTTGCCACCTGTGTCTGTAGGGTAAGCAGTGACCCAGAGGAGGATGTTGGGCAGAACGCTGCTAAGGACAAGCTGGGAGGAAGGGCTTGGGGTGCAGGTCAAAGAGAAATCCACAGAGATGTAGCTTGTTCCTGATGCTGAGTCTAACCGTTCAGGGATAAAGGCAGGAAAAAGAACTCTAAACCCTGGTGGAAGTTGCTGCAGAGTTCTTGTAGTATTGGCTTGCTTTCTATACTTGACATGATTTAAAGATTACCTCCAAGAAAAGTGTTAGAACCATCACTGCCCCCTTTGTGGGCACTTGGGCCACACTTAGGCATTATATGGAGTCTTTAGGGCAAATCCTCTTTGAGAAAGAAGACTGAGCAGGGAATGCATCTCCTACCTGCTCCTTTTTATATTAAGGAGGCTTTGACTCTTACCTATAATAAGACAGGTGAGTAGTTGTCCTGAGGGTTCCAAGTGTCTCTGTGATTGTTTTTGCCTTCCTGTTTGGTAAAAAAAAAAAAAAAAAAAAAAAAAAAACTTTTGGAATGACTTTTCATACAAAAAGAAAATATCCCACCGTTCAATCCTAAATCAAAGCCAAAATAAGAGAAAGAGATAAAGAGAGACAGACAGAGACAGAGACTCACAGAGAGAGACGGAGACAGAGAGACACAGAAAGAGGCAGAGAGAGAGAGAGAGAGAGAGAGAGAGAGAGAGAGAGAGAGATAATGCAATGAGGCCAGTGACAGCCGCTCCCTCAAGATCAAACAAGGCAATGTGACTTGCAGTAGTTTTGAGCTCCTGACCATAACCACCCCGAGAGTGGAGGCAGCTGACGTTAGTCACGTCTAATTAAAATTGTTCTATGCCATTTGGTCTCTAATGACGGCCGTTGCCTGTTTCCTACACAGTGGTTGGCCCATTTGCCTCAATCTGTCATCTAGTTTTCTCAATTAGTAGCAGTAATTATAACTCCAAAGTCAATAGCAATATCAAAGCAAGGTTATGTAAACACCATAAAGTTATTAGGGATGAAAATAACTTCAGCCCTATCGAGATTACTCACAGTAGAAGGAGGGTGTGACCTGAATCCTTGGAGAGGATAAGAACGGAGAGTTGGAGCCAACAGGGCAGCGGTGCTGGGGGCCAGGGGATGAAATGACACAGCAAGACTGCCCACGGGCTCTTGGGCCTTTTGCTTAAAGATTACAGATACAAACCAAGAGATTATGACAGGGAAATTCTCTAAGGCTCTGAGTAACTAACCAGTGAACCATTCAGTCCTGTTCACACTGCTCTGTCCCACAAGAGCAGAAAAGGAAATACGACCCAGGACTGCAAGCGAGGACTATAATCAATAATTTTGCTAATGAGTTTATGTAAGGAGAGGAAATGAGATTGTGTTGACCTCCTCAACCCCATGGCCTTTACTTGTGGGTGTTTCTTAATCAAATCAAACTTCAGCCCACGCCCTAGAAGGGCAAAGAAAAGGTATTATTGTTGGGCCACTCCCTGCGCTATTCTTTCCAGAATCGACAGAGAATTTCCTGCTTTGGATTTATAAATCTCTTTATTCCACTTGAACATTTAAATGGAATAAAGGGGCCTTAGCTGGAGCTTTAGGTCTGTCTCTCTGTGACTCTGCATCTCTGTCTGTCTGTCTGTCTCTCTCCGTCACATCTATGTGTAATGTGTATACACCTGCACCTGTGTAATGTAGAGAAGATAGTATGTTACATACACACTTACCTATATATGACTGTCTAGCCAGTAGAGCCACTATAACAAAATAATACAAAGACACTTGCTTGAACTAACAGTTCTGGAGGCTCAAATCCCCACATCGAGATGCTGGCCGGCAGACCCTCCTGGGGCTTCTGTCATGGGAGCTGCATTTGAGCTGCCATTTCAATGAACTCTTGTAACAGAAAGAAGCCAGGGAGGAAGGGGTAAAGGAGGGAAAGAACCTTAGAAATGTCTCTCTGGTATCACCTAAAGATACTAATCCTATTGGGAAGATTCAGTTGTCATCACTCCATCTGAGCCTGGTTACTATCAAAAGCCTCCTGTCTATACGCATCCACTCCTCCAAAAGGGTAAGGCCTCCCACTGGGAGTCTGCCAAGCTTAGTACATTCAAATTGAGGCAGGACCAAGTCCCTGCCCCCTACATCAAGGCTGAGCAAGGCATCCTAACACAGGGAATGGGCTCCAAAAAGCCAGTTCATACACCAAGGATAGATTCTGATCCCACTGCCAGGGGCCCCTCAAACGGACCAAGGTACACAACTGTCTTCCACATGGAGAAGACCTAGATTGGTCCCATGCAGGCTCCATAGCTGTCTGTCTAGAGTCCATGAGTTCTCAGGAGCTTCACAGACAGTACTCTTAACTGCTGAGCCATCTTTCCAGATTCACTCTTTTAGTCTGAGAAGCAAGAAATTTCCCACTTTTAGCCAGCCAGCTTCTAGAATCTACTTTATTCCCATAGCCGTGTATGCTTTTCCATTAAGTTAGCTTTCTAGATGACTACAGTATTGCAAGCCATACAGGTTCTCTGAGACCCTCATACCATACTCAATTGTACAGTTTGACAGAAAGTACTAAACATTGTTAAAAGCATATCTTTATGTCCAGTGCTCCAATGTGGGTCTCTGTCTCTGTCTCCTTTCATCGCCTGATGAAGGTTAATATTCAGGAGGATGCCTATATGATTTTCTTTGGGTTCTCCTTATTTAGCTTCTCTAGGATCACTAATTATAGGCTCAATGTCCTTTGTTTATGTCTAGAAACCAAATATGAGTGAGTACATCCCATGAGAACTCAAGAACAATGGCAATGGGTTTCTGATCCTACTGCATGTACTGGCTTTGTGGGAGCCTAGGCAGTTTGGATGCTCAACTTACTAGACCTGGATGGAGGTGGGGGTTCCTTGGACTTCCCACAGGGCAGGGAACCCTGATTGCTCTTCGGGCTGAGGAGGGGGGGGACTTAATTGGGGGAGGGAGAGGGAAATGGGAGGCGGTGGCGGGGAAGAGACAGAAATCTTTAATAAATAAATAAATTAATTTAAAAAGTATATCTTTAGATCTGTGACTATAGCAAGCTCAAGAGAATTAAGTAGACCAGGAATCATAATCTATGGCTTTGAGGCTAAATTTGTCTTTCAGGAGCCTGTTTCTTTGCATTGACCTGTCCCATTTCTATGAAACACTCTCTGCTACCAGAGCACACGTGCATATGCATGCATGCACGTTCACACACACACACACACACACACACACACTCTCTCTCTCTCTCTCTCTCTCTCTCTCTCACAAATTGCTAAGGGTTAAAAAAAAAGTAAGAGCATCATTTATCATGTTTCTAGTTTTCTAATACTTTTTACTTTTGTTTCTTAAAATGTGATTATCAGTATTTTTCTATACCTGTATGACATTCAGTTAAAAGAACCCCTGTATTATCTTAAGGACCAATAAGATCTCTTTCCTTTAAGCTCTTTGTCTTTGTTGATACTCATGTGTCTTTTGTTTTCCCCCCTAACTCTTTCTTACAGTCTTTGTTTCTGCCAACACTGACCAGAAAGACTCCAGGAGGCACCAAGGGGGGAAAATGTTCATAGGAACTAGGGTGGTTTACAGGGATCTTTTTAGCGGTGCATTTGACTCTGAGTCAGGAGGGCTGCGTGCATTTTTCGTTTCTGTCACATCTCAGGTGCACCAGAAAGAGTGGATAGTATGGCAAGATTTTAAAACCAGTTGTTCTAACTTCTAAAGCAAGAATATGAATACGAATCATTCATAAGCAAAAATTGTGACTCAAGACTCCGAGAATGAGTAAAGGTTTGCCAGCCCTTCACCATTAAACTGTTTCTGTTCCATTGAGAAGTCCTATTCAGTTCCCACTGTGCGTGTTAGAATAGGCTGGGATAAATGAGTCTCAATATCTCTGTAGCTTCCAACGCTTCTGGTGGGGGTACAGGAGAAGGCATGAGCTCCTGGTGTGGTGACATCATCGGCACTCGTGCGATGAGAAGGAAGGGGACTACACCCAGGAGACAGCACAGCCAGGTTTGGAAGTGGCAGCATCACTTTCTTCTCTCCACCTTCTTCTGGTCTCACGTGATTTGGCCATAGTGCACAGAAGGACTATGCAGTACAGTTCAATCATCCTTAGAGCGGAGGAGGAAGGGAGGAACAGAGAATGGAGGGGGGCTGAAGGGAGGGAAGTTGGGAGGATAAGAAGAGACACACTCCGTGCTCCATCTTTCTGATGCTGGAGATAGAATCCCAGGCTTTGCACACTCCAAGTGAGCTCCCTACCACTGGGCTACAATCCCAGTCCTCATGTTTTTCAATAGAGATTCTTCCTTGGGTACTCTGCTTTGTGATAATGGAGTGTGGGATTGCTCTCCTTTGCCTGAAAGCTCTCAGTCAGAGTGTGTCAGCAAGCTGGTATGCGAGTCTGGAAGAGGACAATGACTTTGTCCTCTGGGGCCCAGGTGCTCCGTTTGGTACTCTGCCTTAGAGCCCTGGTTAGTGCTTGGTTGCTTCCTTAGCCTTTTCTTCTGGCTTCCTAGAATTGCTCTGTCATGTCTCCTCAGAGGTGTGAGCATGGCCCAGCCATCACCTGTCCACAAACATCTGAGCCCCAGCTCTTTGAGGTCTGAGGTACTGAGGACACCAACATCTTAGTTTTCTGCGTCCACAGATCACAGATAATAACTGCTCCCACAATTATCCCAGACCAAATGACAGCACTCAAAAATCTAAAGAACTCTAATGTTCAAACCTTCTTGAGTGCTGACATGATATTCCAAGTGGAAAATTCCACACGTGGCTTAATAGATGAGTTGTAGTCAAAATGCAGGTGCACTAAAAATACTTCATGAAATGACCTTCAGGCTATACAGTGAAAGTATATATGAAACACAAATGATTTTCACATTCAGATTTGGGCACTGCCCTCGAGATATTTCATCATGTAAATATGAATATTGCAAATATAAAAATATCTCCAATCTGAAGCATTTCTTGTCCCACGTCTTTGGCACGAGGATGCTCAGCCACCATCCCTGGAGTAGTGAGGTAGGCATCATGTGTCCTTGTTAAGTCCCCAAACCCACAGAAACAAGTTCTTATATCAAAGTCCCTCTGTATAAAAAAAAAAATCTAGTTTGACTTGGGTTTTCCAAACTGGGCTCTATAGTGACTACAACCATCATATAGTGAGTTACAGGACACTGTAACTGATGATCTTTGAGTTTTAACTTTTGAAAAGAGTATTCTGGTTACTGATCTCTATGCAAAAACATGGCCCCAGTTAGGAAAACTGCTCACTGCTAAGCAAAAATATTTTGTTTTCATTTCAGCTTGTTAAATTGATTTACTGAGTGAATCAAAACAACCCGCTAAGAAGAATTAATCAAACTGCTTACATTCATAAAATGAATGTTAATCATTTGTTAGTGTAGATTTTTATTTTTATTTTTTTTGCATGTCAGTTAGAATGGTCCAAATACACACTTGTCCATTCTCTTGCTTTTGGTTTGAAATCTATTTTTTATCTTTAAATTGTTTTTATTGAACTATATATTTTTCTCTGCTTCCCTCCCTTCTTTTCCCCTCCCCTTCTACCACCTTCCATGATCACCATGTTCCCAATCTACTCAGGAGATCCTGTCTTTTTCTACTTCCCATATAGATTAAATTCTTGTATATATCTCTTAGGGTCTTCTTTGCTGTCTAGGTTCTCTGGAATTGTGAATTGTAGGCTGATTTGTCTTTGCTTTATATCTAAAAGCCACTTATGAGTGAGTACATGTTATGTTTGTCTTTTTGGGTCTGGGTTACCTCACTCAATATGATGTTTTTTAGATCCATCCATTTGCCTGAAAATTTCAAGATGTAATTTTTTTTTTTAGCTGTGTAGTACTCCGTTGTGCAAATGTACCACATTTTCCTTATCCATTCTTGGCTTGAGGGCCATTTAGGTTGTTTCCAGGTTCTGGCTATGACAAATAATGCTGCTATGAACATAGCTGAGCACATGTCCTTGTGGTATGATTGAGCATTCCTTGGGTATATGCCCAAAAGTGGTATTGCTGGGTCTTGAGATAGGTTTTTTTTCTAATTTTCTGAGAAATCACCATACTGATATCCAAAGGAGCTGTACCAGTTTGCACTCCCACCAGCAATGCAGGAATGTTCCCTTTACCCGACATCCTCTCCAGCACAAATTGTCATCCGTGTTTCTGATCTTGGCCATTCTTACAGGTATAAGATGAAATCTCAGAGTTGTTTTGATTTGCATTTCTCTGATGGCTAAGGATGTTGAGCATTTCTATAGTGTCTTTCAGCCATTTTAGATTTCTCTGTTGAGAGTTCTCTGTTTAGGTCTGTACTCCATTTTTTTTTAATTGGATTATTTGTTCTTTTGATGACCAATTTCTTGAGTTCTTTGTATATTTTGGAGATCAGCCCTCTGTTCAATGTGGAGTTGGTGAAGATCTTTTCCCATTCTGTAGGCTGCCATTTTGTCTTGTTGATTGTGTTCTTTGCTTTACAGAAGCTTTTCAGTTTTAAGGGGTCCCATTTATTAATTGTTTCTCTCAGTGTCTGTGCTACTGGGTTTATATTTAGAAAGTGGTCTCCTGTGTCAATGCATTCAAGTGCACTTCCCCTTCTATGAGGCTCAGTGTGGTTGATTTTGTGTTGAGGTCTTTGATCCATTTAGACTTGAGTTTTGTGCATGGTGATAGATAAGGATCTATTTTCATTCTTCTACATGTTGATATCCAGTTATGCCAACACCATTTGTTGAATCTGCTTTCTTTTTTCCATTTGATATTTTTTGCTTCTTTGTCAAAAATCAGGTGTTTGTAGGTATGTGGATTGATAATGGCCTGGTATGGGAGAAGCCAAGATTCCCACAGCTGTCTTTGTGCCTAAACGCTGGGTCACCCCCAAGTAATTCCTTTTATTGTCTGGAGTTTCATGTGAGTAATGGAGGCTGTTTGCAGACAGCTGCTCAGAGGTCACAGTGCTGACTGTAAAGCTGGCGTGGGCTTAGTCTGCTGTGACTAATATTTTTGCTAATGTTAGAATTTAATTGAAAATACTTAGTTTATTGGCACTAGTTAATCCAATCTATTTTTTCCTAGTTAAGGAACATGCCAAAAGCTGTAATTTGATCAGTTTTATGTGAACCAAAATAGATTTTGGCTTCAGCCTAGGAGGAGGGACAACGATTTTATACCCTTTCAAAATCAGCCTGACAGTTTAACTTGCAAAGTTAATAGGAATGAGAAGAAAGAAATTTCATAGGAAAATTTGGGAACGTCATGAAAATCCTGAGATGTCTTCACAGACCTGCCCGGGCCAGCTGTCTGCGCATCTCCAGCTCCCGGGCAGAGACTTTGGGCCACATCCTTGTATCCTTGCTCCTCCATCCAACACAACGAAAATGGAAAAGCTGGGTGGTGACAGGACCATCCTAAAGAAAGAGTGGCAGAGACCCTCCTGTCTCTGATCTCAGAGCCAGTTTCTAGAGGCAGGGGTGTGTGTGGGTCTCTTAATGTCCATTTGTTCCCAGTACACCCCAGAAGGGCACCTGTTTCATGTTAAGGCTGCCACCTTGTTTGCCCAGCTCCTGCCCCTTCCCATGCTGGCCACCCAGTCACTGGGTAGATAGGGCATCGTTGTCACCAGTCAGCTCCTTTAGAAAGCTTTTCTGACACTGTAACGAGCACCGAGGCAATTGGCTTGCAATGAAGGAAGGTATACCTAGCTCAGTTTAGAGGGGTAGCTTGTAAGGGATTGGTCCTATTGCTTTGGATTATGGTGAAGCTCAACAGCATAGCTGCAAACATGACAAACCCCACCCCTCACGGCTGGGGTGTGAGGGGGAAGCAAGAGAAGGCAGCAAGGTCTGGGTTTCTCTTCCCTTCAAGAGCTGACACTACTAGGATAACCTTCTTCTCTGTTCCACCTCTTTCGCTTTCACTCCCCTCCCCGCACATCGGACCTGGCTTTTCACATAGGCATCATTGAGGTATTTTAGGTCCAAACCACAGCGCTTCTTTCAGCTAGAATTCCGTGCTCTCGGGCCACACTTGGCCAAGGGGCAGGAGATCACAAGTAGTAAATGAAGCCATATCCTTGGCCTTGCAAAATTTACTGTGGAATAAGAGATCTGATCTGTGCATGCATTAAATTCAAAGCCCCATTAGCAGTTAATAGCAAATGTTTGAGTATTGTCTTGCAACAATGTCCCTAGGAACTGTATGGTAAGTGATACAGATGCAAATGAGAGAGGACAGTGGCCCACAGGAGGTGGCTACAATGATTCAACGATTCTCATACTTGGCCAGCTTGTGAAATTGTTTCTATACCAAACTCATCTCTCTCTCTCTCTCTCTCTCTCTCTCTCTCTCTCTCTCTCTCTCTCTCTCTCTCTCTCTCTCTCTCTCTCTCCCTCTCCCTCTCCCTCTCCCTCTCCCTCTCCCTCTCTCTCTCTTTCTCTCTCAAAAATGTGTGTGCACACACATGTATCACACATATGTGGCAACCAGAGGTCAACTTGAAGGAGGAACCCATTCTCTCCTTCTACGAGGTGTGTTTGGGACTCTAACTGGGGCCACCAGCCTGAGTAGAAAGTACCTTTGCCTGATGAGTCATCTTGCTGTTCCTCCCTCATTCTTTGATGTCAACTTATGAGTGTTTCAGGAAGGTAGATCAGAGCTGGGTGACATACTCCAGTACAATCATCCCTCAATCTTCATTAACAATACTGCTGTCACTGTGGTCACTACCACCCACACGCAACCATTACTCATGTTGCCCCTCCTGCGGCCAGTGCATCTTTTGAACAGATTCAGGGGTTGCAACCATCAGGGTCATGACCCCCAGCTCTCTTGGGCTTCGTTACAGTGGCATCTTTTGAAGAAGAGACTGGAAAATACAAAGCACTGATGTCCAGATTCTTTCCCTAATGCATCTCATGCCATTCCTGTCCTTGAGCAGAGACTAGGTTTCAGTCATACCTTCTCCTCTACTTTCAGATGACACATGACTGACTTTCATCACTAGTAAAACAAAATGTAGGAAAAGATTCTTTGGGGACTCTTCCTCTTGCTACAGACCTAGGATCCCTCCCTCATTCTTGCTGCCCCTTGCAGCCCTTCTCTTCTAGTCCACCTCAATTCCTTTGGACCCACAGGGTCCACCAGGGATCCACAGTGGCTGTACTGGTCTGGGATGTGGATTATTTCCTCCCTCAATCCGTGTCAGAGAAGCATCTTATTGCAGTAGACTGGAATTAGCACAGGGTCCACAACTGGGCAGTGTGCTGAGAGCAAGAGGCTTTGGAGTACTCAGACCTGAATGAGATATCTGTATCTAAACCTTCCTCAAGACTCGGGACCTATACCGAAGAGGAGCTGAAAAGATGGAAAGCGCAGGAGGTGATGGATGACTTCAAGGAAACTGTCTTCCAGACACAACAGGACAGATGCACATGTGATCCCACAGAGACTGCACAAGTTCAAGTCAGATGGGGTCCCAGCCATGAGCAGAGGAAACACGCATGGAGTCATACTCCTAACCAAGAAGCAATCTGTAACTGATACTTGCTGGCAAAAGGAAAATAATTTTTCTCTAATGGAGTATCACTGGGAATATCAACCGCAACCAGGGCAGGCTCCATGTCCAGGTGTAGTTGACCAACACAAAATTAACTCCGTGGATTTTTATGCACTTTTCCCCCCATTTTTTGTTTTGATTTGTTTTGTTTTGTCTTAGTGGTCTTTTGCTTGTTTGATTTGATTTTCATTTTTTTGTGTGTATGTATAAGTGGATTTGTTTAAGGACAAACACACACACAAACACACATACTCTCATATATACACATACAGAGAAAGAGGGAAGGTGTGGGGATGTAGCTCAGAGGTAGAGCTCATGTTTCGCATATATGAGGCCCCAGGTTCAAGCCCCGGCATCTACAAAAAAAAAAAGTGCCCAGAGAGAGAGGGAGTAAGAGAAAGAGTGGGAACATGATGTTTGATAGATAGGGAAGTGAGAAGGATCTGGAAGAGGTTTGGGGAAGGGGAAACATAAAATATATTGCACAAAAATATGCATTAAAAAAGCTAAAACAAGAGAAACATTGTGAAGGGTTTGGGGTTCCTTCTGCGAAGGGAGAAAAGCTCTCCACAGATAAACAGTGGCAGTGATCATCTTGGACCCTGGACTCTTTTCTTGTTATATGGAATACTGCAAGTGCTTTAATCAAAGTCCTGCTGCTCTAACGAAAATCAATCAAAATCTCCGTGACCCAGCGCATTGCACTTGCAGCGAACATGCTTGCATGGGGCACCGGGTGGGTGGTCCACCCAGAGGGATGCCCGTCTCTGCTCTTCAAAGGACCGGAGCTGGCTTCAGATCTTGGCTGGAGTTGTGGAGGAAGTTGGGAGGGGGGCGGGATGTGCAAATGGAAGCTGCTGGGCTGAGTACCAGTCAGGCTTGACTTGTGTCTTGCTCAGTCTACTGAACATCAGAACCCCCACCTGCTTTCTCACAGGTTACCTTCCTGCCGTGGAGGGTGACTGGGTTGCACTTTCTGGAAGGACACAGAGGGCATCCATGCTGACTGGTATTTTTCTCTTGATGCAGTCATTTTGCGGGTGAATAGTCTAGCCACAAATGTTTCTTAGAAGGCCACATTTTGGAATTTTTCTGCAAAGATGTTTGGAGGTGTTTATGGTAAGTTGTCTGAAGAAAGAACTTGGCAGCAGCCCTGCCGGAATCTGGTGTTATTTTACCCTAATGTAGGTCCTGGCAAAGGATTCAATGAAGTGAGCTGGCCTGGGCCTATTTCATTTCCTCTCATATCACATGATTTTCAGGATCCCCTCTCCCCCTTTCTCTGCATTCCAAGATTCAGTTGTCCTGGTGGGGTATGTGACTCAGGAATGGGGGCGCCCTTTCTAGTCTCTGCTCTTTCTCCTCACAACTGCTGATGGCTTACCCACTTTGTGCTGTGCACAGCCCTTCCTGGGACACCCTGTCCTTAGGCTGCTGTGCACAGCCCTTCCTGGGACACCTTGTCCTTAGGCTGTCAGGTGACCATTATGCAGGAGGAGGGCAGAACCAGTGTACCCAGCTGCCAGTGTGGGGATGCCATCTTCACAGGTTTGGCCCAGCCCCCTTCATGTAAGTTCTGTGGTGTAGTTCCTTCAAGCTCCAGCCCTTGGAGCCTGGCAGACTTCTGTCCCTCTAGCCTCAGGGCTGCCTGGGGACAACCTTTAGCTTTTGACGTACAATTAGTTTCTTTACCCCAGTTTTAAATTAATAATAATAATAAAAAAACAACTGTGGGGCAGGATGTATAGCAGGTTCATGTGTGGGGATCGGGGGACAACTTGTAGGGGTCACTTTCTTCTACCATGGGGTCCCAGCAATTAACCCGATGTAGTCAGACTCAGTGGCATGCACCTTTGCACCTGAGCTATCTTGCTGGCTGCAACTTGCCCTTTTTTTTTTTGTCAACTGTACCCCAACTTCATGTTTTCTTTTTTTGAACTAGAGCCCCAAGGCCCAAGGATTTTACTGGCTACCCCTAGTGCCAATATTCCCTGCATTAAGAATGCCATCCACAACAGAGGTCTATGGTCTGTCTTTTGTTTGGAGATCAGGGAGCCGTACCTCGCCTGTCACATAGGGCCTTGCCAAACATCTGGGCCTGGGAGCAGTTACGTATAGAAGTGTTAACAAGTAGGAGGGAGTTGAAGGCCGCTGAGATAGTGGGCTTGTCCTGTGAGGTGAATCACGAGCCTTCTTTCCACACCTGTCCCCAAAACTGGTCAAATGTTAAAACCTGTGATCTTTCCCCTTCTCACTCAGAGGGAGACCACATGGAAATTCAGGGTGACCCCAGATGTGCAGGAGCGGGAGCATCACCCTCCCCCCAGAGTGTGGACACACAGAGGACCAAGGTCAGGAGTCTACTGACTACTGTTCAGATCAGTGCTGCGGATGGCACAGGAGTCCAAGCAGGTGGCTCCTGGCATCTGGGTGACACAGGACCCACAGAGGAGACTGCCTTTTGTCTTTTGAAAACAACTCGTCTCCCCCTCTTCCCCCATGCCAATCTCTCAACAATTTTATTTATTCTTTAACTGATGTACACGCTTATCACAGGTGGGAGGAGACAGGAGTTTGGTGCAGTCTGAGGATCCTGTCAGGGGACATAGTCTGAGGACAGGATGGCCCTTTTGGTCTGAGGATTTGATAGAGGTCAAAGGTCTCCCTAGTGGCGGGCAGCACTGCTTCTCTGATTTTTCAGCTTTCACCCCCTAATATCTGACCACAGTTTTTATTTTTATTAAGAACAATTAGAATTTGTGCTACAATCTTGCAACTTGCACTCATGTTTCTAGACTGCAGCTAAGTTAATGGAGTACTGGCCTCAAACAAGGACAGGCAACTGGCCTGGAACTGGGAATCTGAGGGCTGGACTGACCCGATCCTGGAAGTGAGATGGACAGCAGGAAGGGAAGCTCACTAGGCCCAATGGAGATGGAAAGGAAGACCCCGGTGTCTCTGTCATGATATGAAGCTGACACCTAACGTGTCTAAAGCCAGCATTGTCGGTGATCCTGTGGTTGTGAGCTTTCTTTTTCCTCCCTCCCTCCCTCCCTCCGTCCCCTCTTCCTTCCCTGGGATTTCCCCCCCCCCCTCTCATTTATTGTGGTTTTTTGAGTCAGGGTTTCTCGGTGTAACTGCACTGGCTGTCCTGAAATTCACTTTGTAGACCCAGCTGGCCTCAAACTCAAAGAGATCCACCTGTTTCTACTTGCCCCGCCCCAGTGCTGGGATTAAAGGCTGCATGCCCCAAGATGCTCAGCAAGCCTTTCTTATAACAAGGGTGCAAGAGAAGCCCACACAGGGAAGAAATGAGTATTTTGAGTCCCAGATTTAGAGGCTCCCCTGGTTATCACCCCAGCTGCTTTGGGCCTATGGGGTGGTCACCGTAAGAATGGAGGACAGAGAAAGCCTGCCTACTTCATGGTTGAGCATGGAAGGAGGAGGAAGCGAT
The DNA here is from genome assembly GCF_000317375.1 of Microtus ochrogaster. NCBI lineage: Eukaryota > Metazoa > Chordata > Mammalia > Rodentia > Cricetidae > Microtus > Microtus ochrogaster. The sequence goes on from NC_022018.1 coordinate 36,725,380, forward strand.
GGGGGAGGGGTACCAAAATCCCCTCTGAGGATTTGCCTCTAAAGACCCTAAACCTTCAATGAGACCATTTCTTGAAAGGCCCCAGGACCCAGTAGCACTGGGGTTAGGAACCAAATCTTTGACCCTTGAGTTTTGGGGGAGCATTCTAGAACCAAACTATAACAACTCCTAAGCCCTTTTCCCTGGTTTAATTTTAGTAAAAATGTAATGAAGAACTAAGTTGTACCAGGTAATTTATCAGATGTTTCAGATATTGCTGGGAAAACAAACAAGGAGCTCAGGGATGGAGAAGGGTGTGCTGGGGGGAGCAGAGAGAGAACCTGGCATCCATAGACTTTTCCTAAGGGACTAGCAAACACTTCAGACTTTGTAATCACCCCCCACACCTCTTCCATGTAGCAGAAACTGGAAGTACCCACGGCAGCCTCCAGCTCTCTCTTTTTTTTGTTTTTCGAGACAGGGTTTCTCTGTAGCTTTGGAGCCTGTCCTGGAACTCCCTTTGTAGACCAGGCTGGCCTCGAACTCACAGAGATCCGCCTGCCTCTGCCTCCCGAGTGCTGGGATTACAGGCGTTAAGTGCCAGCTAAAAACTGGATCCATTTGCAGCTTACCTGTGGTGATGGATCTTTATTTTATAACCACGACAAGCAGACAGTTTTGCAAAGTACAGTAAAAATGAGTTGCTAAGGAACAAACGAAGACAGATAACACATGCACGTCATCATTCTATCATTAGACCCAAGGCAAGGAGCCACCTTGTCAACCACTACAAAAGCAGTGTTTGCCTCTCTTTCTCACCTTGACCCATCTTGCCATTCCAACTCCCGCCCCTTTTGCTTCCTTTTAGTAAATCCGGACTGTATCAGGAAGAGACCATTGGAATATGGGCCCAGTTTTAGCCGTTTCAGTAGAGACTGGTTCTGTGCGTAAAAACGGAGCCAATCAATGAGGGGATCAGGATGGCGGCTGAGGGTGCTCAGTTCTGGTGGAGCAGGAAGCTAGTTGAGTGGAAAGAGGAATAGTTTAAAATAAACCCTGTAGTGTCCGACCAAATTGGACACAGTGTTGTAAGGTCATGATTTTTGTACAGACAGACAGTTAAACAAGCCGTGTGTTTCCTGACAACGTAAGTGGGGAAGGGCTTAATTTGATTCAGAGCCTCAGTAGAAGTCAGTTCACCACAGCTCGGGGGCATAAGGGGAGATTCTGTTCATGAGGCTAGGACCTGGCCAAATGGCTTATTCATATCTTTGGGGACCAGAAAGCAGAGAGGTTGAGACTGAATTTAGTTGTTGGTATATCCAAGGGCCCACCCATCATGACCTATTTTGGGTAGCTAGGGCCCATGTCCCAAAAGCTATAGAAATAGCTTCCCTAAACTATGCCACTAGCTGGGGACCAAGGTTTGAAACACATGAACCTCTGGGGGGGGCATTTTATACTTAAAACTTAATAGTATGCACATATACATACAGTTTCTGGCTATGTACTGGAAGGGCTTGGAAACAGTGGTACCCCAATGAGAGGGAGCAGCCCCAGTACTTACAGTTTGAGTTGTAAGTGTCACACCCAACTTAAAGGAACTAAGGATCCTTGGAGACATGACTGACAATATGGATAGATAAAGAAATACAAGATCAGCCTGGGACATTCAAATTGCTTTAGAAATTATGGAAGCTCTTAAAATATACGAAGCCAATCAAAGCCATTCAACTGACCTAATGGGACATTCTGCATCAAAATAGTTATGGTCCCACCATGTAACCTTTTGAACATAATAGATGCTCATTTTATACAAGTCAATGCACTATACATGAGTAAGTGGAAGAAGAGAAAGGTCTGCCCTTTGGCAGAGATTCTCTTGCAAATATTCACTAATTACTTAACAATTAATAAGAACAGGGTATTCAGTGACCACAGGGAAACTCTGCAGCTTGTATCCAAACAAAATGACAGAATCCAGCGACTTAACATTGGGTGCCATTGGCATGGGACATGGCACACAGAGAATAGTTCCACTTGTGAGATATTTCTGCCCTTAGTGAGTTGAGGAAGTGCAGAGAAAGACCAAACTGGGATATTTGTATCAAGCACGGATTTGTTGTTCTTGACATAGCTGTGGCAGTACACTGAGCTCCACAGAGCAGAACCAGGGAAGTGAGTCAGATGGGCACTGAGGAACAAGTCTCCAGAAAACCACAGATGAAGTTGGGCAAAGGAAACCCTGAGAGATCAAGAGGAAAACGCCACCCTTCCTTGTGCAAACCTGGCTGGAGGAGCACCCGAAGGCCTCGGTGAGCATCTCAGTTTTCGGTGGAGCTCTCAGAGAGACAAAGACCTTGCCTGTAAAGAGAAAGGGAAATTTGAAAACACAGAAAGTGAGTGAGACTCATTGTGAAAGAGAAATGGAAACCTACTTCCATCCCCAAGAGGAACCCAAAAAGATGCTCAAGAATCCCAGTGCTCTTTTGAGGCCTCCTATGGCCTCCTTCATCTCTATTGATCGTGGCCCAACTCACCTACTGGTGAAGTGGCAAAGAAGCTGTGAGATGTGGGCTGACCCTGCTGCAGATGATGGGCAGCCCCAGGAGGGGAAGGCTACTGAACAGAAGGAAAAGTACAAAGAGGAGGCTGCCGCCTTCAGAGCTAAAGGCAAACCTGGTACATCGGAAAAGAAAGCTGTCATTAGGGAGGGTCTGAAGGGAGGAGGAGGAGGAAGGCAGAAATGATGTGCTGATATTATAATCTCAAAAATATAAAAGAAATAATTCTTAGAAGTTCTCTCTCTCTCTCTCTCTCTCTCTCTCTCTCTCTCTCTCTCTCTCTCTCTCTTGTGAATAGGTGTTTGGTCTACATATCTATGGACCATGTATGTACTTGTTGCTCACAGAGGTCGGAAGAGGGCACTGGACGCCTTGGACTGGAGTTACTGATCATGTGAGCCTCTATGTGTGTGTGCTGGGAATCAAACCCTAGGTCCTCTGGAAGAGCAACCTGTGTTCTCAACTGCTGAGCCATCTCTCCAGCTCTAGTAGTTTCACTAGTCATCAACCTTGCCTGGTACAGCATGGGTGCTGTAAACTAGGACAGAAATTCAAAGTGAGTTTTTGTTGATGTATAGCACACATTAGCTATACATATGGGAAAGGCAGGGTTTTTCATCTTCAAGTTGTCTCTGATGGCAGCTTATGTGAAATTATTTTTTGTTCTGTTAACTGAATAGTATTCTGTAAATGCAAACAAATGGAGCTGCTTTGTTGATATTCTGAATGTTTCTAGATAAATACATTCTTATTGTTCCATTTGTCAGTCTGACCTTTTCTTCTCAAGGGGAGGCTAGTCTTTTGCTTTCACCTGTTTTGGGTCACATGGATTACTGCAGTGTTTATATTTCACACAGTCAGCGACTACAGTTCTTTTCTTACACACCCAATATATTGAGATATGAGAAATGAAGATGTGAGGACATTTTCACTCCTTGCCTATTAATGGTAGTCATATTCTGAAGTTTCCCTATTAAAGAAGACCTGTGAATGGGTCTGCCAAGGTGTGATGTTAAAATGGAAGACACCACCATTGAACTTTTGTTGACATCAGTGCCACGAGTGCCCTAGAGAAGGTAGTGTAGTGGTTTTGCCCATTTGTCAAAATATGGTTTGCTCAGGAAGCTCTATAGTCTGTTAAAATATATTTTTAGTTTGTCAGGCCAGCTTTTATTAAAATTTGGATGCCACATTAAAGTCTACTTTCTTGTATTGTGATTTGTCCCTTTATAATTAAGACACAAGGAAGAAAGATAAACTTTGCATCTTAGGACCAGTTGTCATCTTATTTCTCTTTATAAAATCTAAATTCGTTTATTAGATTTATTAGATTTGTGTTTACTTGCTCAGCAGTTTAGAGAACTATTTGCCTGTTCCATAACTGTTGAGATTGTCATTCTCTTAAAGTGACAATGTTTTAAAATAGTGGTCATGTAACTTCATGTACTTTTGTGATAGAATTGTTTTGTTATATAATTTAAATTCTTTCCATTTGCATTTGTCTATGTAATTTGAGGAAGAATACTGAACATCTGATTCCCATTTAATATGTATAAACTAATAATTGCAAAGATTTTTTTAAGGGAAAAAAATGCGTTCAGTGTCAAGCTCATGAAAGAAAAAGAAGGGCTTAAGAAGTGTTTGAAATGGAAGGAGGCTTGGAGCTTAGAAACCACAACTGGCCTGTGATGCTGAATTGAGCTGTCCAAAGGACATTATCAGTGTACTGGGAAACTTGGTGGCACTAAGATCAACACAGTTGTATGTTCATGTTTGCAGGAAGTACACAGAGATTGTATTTAAAAAGTAAGAAGCCTAAAGTTTGTGTTACAAACTGTTACTGGATAGTTCAGAAATACATAACACACACACACAATATGCCATATGCACATGTATCACATCTATCATATACATATCACATATTCCATACATGCTACATATAATCATATACCACACATATAAAAATGTACCACACACCATACATATCCATACCACACATATCTATACATAAAGCATATATGTGCCATGCATGCTACATAGTCCACAACACTGTGCTTAATAGTTTTATATCAACTTAATACAAGCTAAAGTCATCTGAAAGGAAGGACCCACAATTGAGAAAATGCGTCCATAAGATACAGATGTAGGCAAGGCTGTAAGGCATTTTCTTAATTAGTGATTGATAGGGAAGAGCCTAGCCCATAGTAAGTGGGTGGTCCCGGGTTCTATAAGAAAGCAGGCTTAGCAAGCCATGGTGAACAAGCCAGTAAGCAGCATCCCTTCATGGCCTCTGTGTCACATCCCGCCTCCAGGTATCTGTCTGCCCTTTGAGTTCCTGTCCTGGTTTCCTTCAATGATAGATGATGTGGAAGTGTAAGCCAAATAAACCTTTCCTCCCCAACTTGCTTTTGGTCTTGGGGTTTCATTGCAGCAACCCTAACTAAGACACACACACAAACACACCCATACATGCATACGCACACTGTACACCCCACATATCATACACACCACACACAATGTATGATACAAACACACCATAAACACATTATATCTACCACAAACATAACATATACACACTACACACATATTACATACATGTTACAGGCACCACAATACACATACACATACAAACATTACACACATATCACACATTCTATATACTACACCTCACACCATATATTCCATACCTACTACATATGTCATAAACACCATGCAGCATATACTTTTCATACTCACACACATACTATGTAAATACCACACATTCAAACACACTGCACACCACAGACACACAACTATTTGCATGCTGTGATAAAATATTAGCAAATCTGGAATCTGGATGAGGAGTATTCAGAAGGAAGCTCATTGAATCCTTTTGGCAAATTTTCTATAACTTTGCCACTGTTTTGAAACCAAACGTTAAAATCATATAAAGCAAATTTCTGCATGTCCATGTTCAATTTCTTTTCAAATGCTGCAGGGCTGGAGGCTCACGACTTGTGGAAAGGAATTCCGAGCAACACTGGCGCACCCTCCTAACCGGTTTCTAATGTTTCTTGATTCTCTATGCGCATAGCTCAGTCTAGCCAAAGAACTGACCCTGCCAGTGCTGGGATCGAGCAGTGTGTGAGGCAGGGCTTACTTTGTAGCTTAGTCCTGTAACTAGAGAAATCCCAGTGACACAAGAGGAACGGGAGCCAAAGGCAGCTCTGCCGGAGCCCTGTGTGACAGAGAGCAAGCTTAGCCTCATGACAACTAAGGGAGGATGCCCTAGGTGGGGCCTAACCACACCGGGTACCTGCTCATAAAAGGCAAAAGGCAAATTGGCAAAGAAATAACCTATTGTTCAAGCTGTAGGCACCCCTTTTCTTTCATTACCTGCATTCAATTTGAACTGTTTTATGGAGTTCTGCACGGGGTCCCTCTTATTACATTCCTTCGAAGGCAACTTCGCTTTATGCTGGGACACCTGTCCACATGAAAGTCTGAACCCCCCTTTTAACAGTCTTCAAACAACTCAGGGCACACAGCTGGTTGGCCGGAGCCCGTTGGAGGGACAGCTGTGTGGCTGACAGAACTGGCACCAGCACAAGACATGTGCACGACTGTAAACAGGAATGAATCCCCTAACCTTTATGAGTCAAATATTTATTTTTGGAATATTAACAAAATCAAAAGAATTGCAGAGTTCTTTTAATTTTAAGTCAAAACACACTGGCATGCGGCTTTTAAGACACTTTATTTAACGGGGTAATCTTAAATTGAGGCCGAAACAAATTCAGAAACATTAAGGATTTCTTGCCCAGTATATACAGCACAGAAGAAACATTTTAAAGAAATCTTTAATGCTCTATAAAAGATGTAACAGAATCCTTCTTTCCATAAAATGTCCTCCAGATATTGATGACTATAGTAAAAACTCTTAAGTATTTGTGTGTCACAGCTCTGGGTGTATGGGGTGTGTGTGTGTGTGTGTGTGTGTGTGTGTATGAGAGAGAGAGAGAGAGAGAGAGAGAGAGAGAGAGAGAGAGAGAGAGCACTTGTGCATGCATATATGTCTGAGTCTCTAAGCCTCCTAACCCATCCTTTTTCCTCTGTCCCTTTCTTCCCTCCCCTTTCTCTTTTCCTTCCTATGTGCATAGAAGGACATAGTAGCTGCTGTGGCTAAGCTGCTAAGGGCACTTGATACCAGCTAAGCCTGACAACTTGAGTTCGATCCCCAGAACCCACACAAGAAAGCTAAGCTCTCCAAGTTGTCTCTGACCTCCACACATGTGCCACACATGGCTCAAGTGCGTGTCACCCTCGTCTCCACTCTCCTATCTGCAGGGCATGATTTTGTTTTCTAAGGTCATAAGATGGGGCTGACGTCCAAGCCTCCAGATTCAGGTCTGATCAAAGGAAAGATGAGACCGAGAGCAGAAGAAGGGACAATCTGACCAATGGGCCTCTTTAAAGAGGTTTTCTGTCCTCTGTCCAGAATTGTGTTCACTGTGCAGTGCACGAGCAGATGAGAGAGGAAATTGAGGTCTTGGTAAGAAGAACAATAATAGATAATATGTAACTATTTTTTTTTTTTTTTTTTTTTTTTAGTTTCCAGGCTAATTTATTGCTTCTCAATAAGAAGGCTGAAACGCAGTGTTGATTCCGAAAAGTCCTGGTTGGTAATAAGAAATACAGAAACACTGTGGTAGAGTGGGTTCCTATCACCAAAACAGGTAGAGAAAGGATTCTTTTTCTTGTAAGCTCCTGAGATTTAAAACTTTTTTGTTTTATTCTTATGCATTTGCTTGTTTTTGAATCCGGCTCTTGCTATATAGTCTGGATTGTCCTTGAACTTTCAATCCCTCTGCTCAACGGCTAGGTGCTGGAATTGCAGGAGTATGCGACCACGCCAGACTCTGTTTTTATTCTTAATTTATTTGTTCTCACAACATTAAGCTCACTATATTTAATCTGATCTATATTGAATGTATTTGAATTACATTGTATATTCAGGAACATTTCAATTACATTAGCTATATTTGACGAGTTATCTATTATTATTAGAATCAACTCCTATTCATCCAGAATAAAAACAATCAGAAAAACCCACCATCAAAAGTCATGGCATTATTTTTAGCCTTCCCCATCCTATTTATGCATACCACAGAGCTTTATTTCTTAAATAGCATTGACTGCTATACAGTTACTGCATAGCTTGGGTAAATCAGAACACTTCTTTAAATAGAACAACTGTCTGGCATTTTAGTGGACCACCTTAAAAAATGGAACCCAAAACTTACTTCTTTCTATTGCTAAATACACCCAATTCCCCTCTCTTTCAGGTGCTTTTGAAAGTATCCAGAAAAAAAAAAATGCTAAAAAAGAAAACTGTTTTCCCACCTATGAATTAATAAAGAAAGGCTTCTTGCATCAGGAAGAGAAACAGAATTCCTACCCTTCACAAAAGTTGGAGATTCAGAACTCCATGGGCACGGCTGGGAATTGCGCTGCAAGGCAAACAAAGATCTAACACATACCCCCTGCCGCTGGAAAAGAATTCTTTCAGAGAGAAACAGACCATGCCCGTCACAATGACATCAGCTTATTGTAACCGTCTCTTAGTGTAGACAAAATAACCCATAGGACTCTCAGATCTGCCCATGAGTCACTTTTTCTGTACCCAGTGACTTCCTTCAGGACAACACACAGGGCCGCCTTTGAATGGTTCCTTTCAAATAGATTGTCCCTTAACTTTAGGTTCATGGGAGTGTCTCCCTGATGGGCAGCAGGCAGGTGGACAGGGAACATCTGTAGTTCCCTGTGCCGCCCTGAGGGTGGGATCTAGGTTTCTGGACAGTGCCAGTTGTAATTGTGACCATGACTCTTTCAGGGCATTCTTTTATTTCTTTCAAAGTCTTCTTACGCATATTTCTTGCTGTTTCTCTTCTTCACATCTTGTGGAGTCTTCAAATGGGAAGAAGAGCGGTGTGTTTTTATTGGGTCTGTCCTCATGAGCTGTCAGACAGGAACTTGAAGCCTGGGTCCAGGAGTTCCCGGTGTCCCAAAAGACTTTGCTGTCAGACCCAGCATTGGGTGAGCATGCTTGCCTCCTGGGTTAGAAAACACAAAACATTCCAGATGCTCTATGCTCAGGGTTCATTACAAGAAACTCCCTGACTCGAGTTTCTGAAACCAGAAATGAGCTTTGCTAAGATGCCACAAATGGAAAATTCCATACTTGACCTCAAGTGATGGGTGACAGTCAAGTGCAGGCACATTGAAAATGTTGTACAAATCGCCCTCAGGCTGTGATATATGACTGAACTTCATATTGAAGCCTGGGTCTCAACTCTGATATCTAAACTACAAACTCCAAGAGGACAGCATGGTTCTATATGACGAACCCTTGAGGGGACTTGCATATTGTTGGTACTTGATGTTGTTTGTTATTGAATGAATAACTCAGAATAAGGGGCCCATAGTCTTACACGGTAGAATATTGACTGCTCCCATGTCCTGAGTTTAGAAGAGGGAGGTTTGGCTCTAGACTCATTTAGCTGCTTGTTTCTACTCCATGTGACGTTGTGATATGACACCCTGTTTGCTCTAGCTTATCCACTCATCAAGCAATGCCCTCTGCTCCCCAGTGTCTACTGTCCTGTGAAAGAGCCCTGTTCTACCAGCACCAAGAGGAAAGTGGGGAAATTCCACTCAAAATGACAGCCTCTCTCCTGCTCAGGCATGGCTGTTTCCATCGGCTCATGCCCAGACTGGGCAAGAAACACCCTCCTGGGCAGTGTCCCCTGCGCAGATGTCCTTCAGGCTCAGTTCCTGGGAAAAAGAAGCCCTGTTTCTGCCGCAGCAGTCAGAGCTCCAGGAAGGGCTGGCACTTTCTTGTTTCTTGAATGGAGCTGAAGGCCCAGAGCACAGCATCCAGCAGGCCACAAGAGGACAGCAGTGGCTTGAGCTCCGGTTGCTGCTTCCTACTCTGGCTTCTCCCCAGGAACAGAGCGACCATCTAGGTACCTGAGTGACTTAAGGCTTCTTTCATCACCTTCTTCCAGCACTCTAATGGGAAGAGATTTTTGCCGATGAATGTGCTGGAAAAAACCCACGGTGTTTTCTGCAGGCCAAGTTGTTACTTTCCCATTCTTCCAGATTGCTCTGACATCATTATCTCTGGATCACAGAGCCTCACTGGTGACCTAAAGGGAATAAGTATGTTGTACTGTTTCGGGCACTGCCTTGGCAGAACTAGGGTGATTTTTAAGATCCTCACTTTTAATGTGTTCCATACTGCAGAGTTGTCGTCTCCACATTATAAGCTACCTTATCACTCTGATTCACTAATCTCGTGGAACTTTGACTCATCACTGTTTTCCCTTAGATATTTTGTTCATTTGATTGGAATGTGTAATGTGTACTAGGAATGGAAAAATGAATAAGCGTCCTCGGGGTTGAAGTGTAGGTGAGAGAAAACATATGACCTAATGAATGACAGCTCAATTTGACAGCTTCTCACTCGAAATCACAGGCAGGTGAGGAGCAAGTGGGGGCTCCAAAGAAAACCTGAGTGCAGGCTATTCTAGGACTAACTACCAGAAGACCCAATAGATGTCAAGGCTCTATTACTGCTATGTTGTTCCTTTGTGCTGATAGAAAAGCTAATTCTGGCTGCGTGGTGGTGGTGCATACCTTTAATCCCAACACTTAGGAGGTAGAGGCAGGCAGATCTCTGTGAGTTCGAGGCCAGCCTGGCCTACAAGAGCTAGTTCCAGGACTCCTAAGCTACAGAAAAACCCTGTCTCGAAAAAAGAAAAAGAAAAAAGAAAAGAAGGGCTAATTCTGTGAGGCAAATGTTCTAGAAGGGGCTCACATGGTTCAGGCTGCTGCCTGTGTATAAGTGCTTTGGTGCCACGAAATTAGGTGACCATGTAGGCATTCTCTCTGTGGACTTCCCCAAGGAGACAACAAGGTGGACTGAAGACATTGCTGATTGGTTGGCCATATCCTGAGGTCTCTTGGTAACATGTCCCTAGGAGCTGACCCCATTTGAGACCTCCACATTCCTGTCTCTCCTGAGATCACAGTTGTGATAGTTAGTATGAGACTTTAAAGGCATAAGTAGCTTCTCGAAATTGTAATTAGGATGCTATGCATTAGGAGAAAGATAACCACTGCTCTCACCAGAGAAAAGTAATAAAAAGACTCAGGGAATACATTAAAGGCACCTGCTAGAAGCTACTGAGAACAGCTGGCCCCAAAGAGGCAGAGCAGGAAACCTCTGTGAAGAAACAAGACTTAAGATTCTTTAAAAAGTGTGTGTTTGTATGTGTGTGTGATTTGCCTTCATGCATGCCTGTATACCACATATGTGCAGTGCCTGTACACAATAAGGCATCAGATCCATTGGAACTTGGAGTTACAGACAGCTAGGAGCTGCCGTATGGGTGCACTGAGAATCAAACCTGAGTCCTCTGAAAGTGTTCTTAACCACCGAGCCCTATCTCAAGCCCCAAGTTCATTCTTGAAGATGGCCAAAGGTAGCCAAGTAAGGAGGAGGCTGTCATACACTCTGGTTAAGGATAGCCTGTGCCTGCATGGCCTGAAAACCAGGGTGCTCAGTGAACAGGTCTGGGCATGTCTTGCTCTGCCTTGAGGAGCAACAACAGGTCGTGGTCATGTAAAGTGTAATAGGCATGAGATGCATGAGCCAGAGTGAGGACAAAGGACAGGAACAGGAAAACAGCCAGAGTCACAGCCTGGAAGGCGCCATGGGAAGAGAGGCATTGATAGGACGGAAGGAACGGGAAGGAACAGAGACTCAAGCCAGTGGCTCTGTGATCCATGCCTCGGTGGGCTGCTTTCACCAGCAACGTTTCTTTCAGCTTCAATGGAGATCAGAATTTCAAGATATGGTTTTGATTGAAGATTAGACTGGAAGATTTTGCCCTTTAGGCTTGTCTTAGTTAATTTTTTATGGGTATGATAAAATACCATGACCAAAAGCAACTTGAAGAGGAAAGGGTTTGTTTCAGTTTACAGTTCCACATCACAGTCCATCGCTGAGGGAAGCCAGGGTAGGAATTCAAACAGTGCAGGAACCTGCAGTCAGGAGCTGATGCAGAGGCCATGGGAAAGTGTGGCTTACTGGCTTGTTCCTCAAGGCTTGATCAGCTGCCTTCTTACAGCATCCAGGACCGCCTGGCCCAGGGGTGGTGCCACTCAGAATGGGCAATGCCCTCCCACATCAATCATTAATCAGGAAACAAACTCACAGGCCAGTATTAGGAAACATTTTTTTTTTCAATTAAAATGACCTATTTCCAGATATGTATCATGTTGATAAAAATCAACCAGCAGAAGGCCTTTGGGAAATTTTCTGCTTTAATGAGACTTTTAAGTGGGTATTCAGGGAAACTGAGGAAGGTCTGAAGCAACCTAAAGCTACTCCAAGACACATTCACCATTTAGAACAGCATGAGGCTGTCTCCTCCCAGGGCCCTCCATGGAGTATCTGAAAAGATAACCGTGAATGGGCCTAGTTAACCATGTGGTAAGACTGTGAAGTAAGAAAAAACTGAAGTTATATATATATTTTTAGATGAAAGCTTTCTCTTCTCAGTTGTGACGTTTTATTTACTTACATGCTTTTCAAGAAGGTCTCACTGTGCTCAGGCTGGTCTTGAACTCCTTGTTCTCCAGACTTGGACTGCCACGCGCTTATACTGGTTTTTTTTTTTTTTGTTGTTTTTGTTTATTTTTTCCCCCAAAGCTGAAAGAAACCAGGTTCAGGCCCAATTTCTTTTTTTTTAATGGTTTATTTATTCTTATTTTTATGTGCATTTGTGTTTTGCATGCCTGTATGTCTGTGTGAAGGTGTTCAGTTCCCTGGAACTGGAGTTACAGACAGCTGTGAGCTGCATGTAGGTGCTGGGCATAGAACCTGGGTCCTCTGGAAGAGCAGGTTGTTTATTTCATGAGACTCTGAAGACCTTAAAGCTTGCAGAGTTGAGTGTCTTTTGTTCAGGGGGTCTCTTCTTTGGCTCTGCAGAGAGAGGAACGCATAGGCTCATTGTCATAATATTGTAGAGAAAATTGCTAGTGTCCCTATGTTTTGGGATTCCCTTCACCAGCCGATAAAAGCCTCTTATCTTTCCTGTGGGAATGATCACCACCAAGAAAAAATTCAAGTTGAGAAATGATTAATAAATAAAAATAATCTTTAAAGTATTCTAAATTTGAAATGCTGAAAAGCAGTTGCAATATTAACAAAAGAACCTAAAGGACCAAAATAATGGAGATACAGTTATTTTTATGTCTTATAATGGATAAAAGCAACTTGTTAAACATGGAACAAGTTCTGTAAAACATTTTCTGTGCCACATTTTTGTATCTTAATGGGTTGAAGACCATTTCATGGTTATAGAATTACTTTTAGGGCCCCTGGCTAGAAGTTTTAAAATGCATGATCATGAACAAAATTTCACTGTGATGAAGCCATTTAAATGTTATCAGCTGCTTTGAGGCCTCTTGTCTCAACGGAAAATTTCCAGGTATTTGCTGAGTATTTCCACTTCAAATTTTCCCTCAAAGGAAGGTCAAGAGCTGGCCAATCGTTCGAGTTAATGCAACCAGCTGTAAGAGGATGATTTAGTCAGAAAAAAAAAGCCAGATTTTGCACAAGGGTTTTCAAGACAGAATTGCATCAGTTTCAAACAATGGCATCAGCTTTGGCTGATGGTGGCAGAATTGAAAAACTTTCTTAATTTTTCCTCCCTTCTTTCCACACACTCCACACTTTTGGAGTTGTGACAAGGGCAGCCCCAGGGCTATGAGCAAACCTGGAAAGGGTCCATGTTTTATTTATCACAGGAAAGCCCAATTTTGCCAGTTTCACTGGGGGTCACGCCCTAGCCTAAGCAGTTGATAGATGCTGCCGCAGACACTCTTCTCCCCTCTCCCTTTCTCCAGAATGGGGCTAGCCTACTGCTCTCTTATTGGCTAGTCTAAGAGCGAACTGGTGAATGTGCACCATAGTGTGGGGCCTGAGGCTGACGTCAGCAACCTTCATATGCTTAGGGTCTGAGAAAGTCTTCTATTGGTTGGAGGAAAGACCAAAGACATCTCCATTTTCAAAGCTAGGTTATTGATTTGGACTTTAGAGGCGGGGTCTCAGTCTGGAGTCCAAGGCAGCACTCCTCCAGCTCAGTCTGAGCAAGCATGAGCAACCAGACTGAAAAGTGAAACTCAACCACAGAATGTATTGTTAGATAGTGGGGGGAACAGCAGTGCTGATGCTATAAGTTGGCAGGACAGAGCCACAGCACAATGTGATGATATGGGCATCCCACCTCTGCGTGCTCCTCCTAGGCCCACAAAAAACCCAGACTAGTTATCGGGAGCCCAGCAAACTGCTATAGCAAAGTGAAGAAACCTCCTACTGAGGGATATTCTGTGAAATTCCCAGAGCAGGGAGCCTCAGAGCTGCCCAGAGAGTCCAAAATGAGAGAATCCTGAGACAATACTAAAGCCCAGCAAGCTTAGGAAGTTCTGGTCTCGTGGTATCCTGGATGGCGCCCTGGTGAAGAGAGGGTTGGGTGCTGGTGAAGGAAAGCTGAATAAAGCAAGTGGGTCGTCCAATGGCCACACCGGTATTAGATGGCATATAGCCAACGGGCCACACTCACCCAAAAGCTGGTGCAAGTGGAGAAGTGGTGCGAGAGACAGACGACTCCCTCACTGCTTTTGGAATTTTTCTGCGAGTCTAAAACAATTCTAAAATAGACTGTCTTTCAAACCCAGAGTGAAAACAGATGAATTTGGATAAGATGATGCCCAGCAGCACACACAACAACAGCTAATATTTGTGGGAAAGAGAAGGTATGTTGTTCTTCTCCCATGAATGAATATGTTTGATTCCCATGGCAATTTTGTGACGCAGATGTGGTCACTGGTGGTGCCTCACAGTCCAAGCAATGGAAGCACGGATTGGACCAGAGACAGACAATAGAGCAGGCTAAGAAGGCGGTGGGGGGTACTGTGCCACTGTAGGCTCTGCTTCTTAGCAGGGACTAAATGCTCAGTGAGCAGCTGGTCAGATCAGTCAGGGGACAGAGGCAGCCTACAGCATGGTGTGAAACCCAGGTTCAGTACACCTAGCCTTGGTTGAAGTCGTGAATAGCCAGTCATGTACTTAGAAACTTCAACACTGGACTAAGCACATGAGAGGCTGAGCAGAAGGTGCTTCATGGCAGTGACCCTTAAAACAAGGATGCAGACACCGGGCAGCTTGATTCCCTTGGCTTTCAGTATCAGTTGGGTTCACATTTCTCCAACAAAATATCCAAGGCAACTATCTTTCTAAAGGGGAACATTTCTAGCTCATAGATTTGGAAATTCCACTCCAGTATCAAGTGGAAATAGTCAAAGTGGGGCCGAGTCAGTGGTACACCCTTAATAAAAGCACACAGAGAGAAAGAGATCATAGGAGCTACACCAAGGATGTCCTGTTAGGCCCCACTTCCTGGGTAGCCAAGAAGGTGGTTTCTTGGGTAACTGGGGAATGTGAAATTAAAGAGCCTGTACTGTTGCCTGGGTACTCTGTAGTTTTCCCCAGTTGGGGGTCAGGGCCAAGGATGCACAGCCCATTGCAGAACCAGTTCAGAAAGAGCTGCTGAAGGGCTCCAGGCAGGTACCAGAGAGGAGGACCTTCTAAGATGGGCACAGAGGTCTGTGTGGAGTTCACCTTTGTGCCTGTGGCTCAAGCTTGCCCTGTTTCTGGAGCTCCAGAAGGCCCGCTAGCTCTGAGAGCAAACAGATTATGGGTTGACTCTCTTGTCCCTCTGGAACAAACCCTTCCTTCCTTTAGTTTCCCAGGTCACGGTGTTTTCTCACAGCCAGAGCACAGTAACTTACACTTGGAGTATTTCCCTTCAAACTCTTTTTTAAAAAGTGATATAAATTGTTCTGGAGAGATGACTCAGCAGAAAAGAGTACTTTGCTTGGGCAGAGGACCCATGTTTGGTCCCTAGAACCCATAACACGTGATGGCTCACAACTATCCATAACCCCAGTTTCAGGGAATCTGCCCGCTCTTCTCTGCAGGAACCAGGCACACAGAAGGTACCCACATGCATACATAGGCAAAGCACTTATACATAAGCAATAAACAGAAAATTTTTATATGTTATACTCTTGATCTGTTTACATGACAGTAGGTTTTCACACAACTTCTCATACCTCCTTCATTTTTGCTAACTCCTAACTGCTTATCTTTTCTCTCCTATTCTCCTTCTTGTTTAAACACTACCACCCCCAGAATTTCCCCCTTTGCTTTCATATTACCTACATTCCACTATCCTCACCCTCTCTTAAGCTGCCACCTTTCCAATGGCTTCTTTCTAATTGCTTGGCAAGGGAGGCTTCCAAGATAATACAGAGATAATGATTATTCCTCTTGATTGCTTACCAAAACTAGATGCTGAGACATTATTGCTGAAGATTTCACACTGCTTGGATGCATAATAGAGAGAAACCAAGCTATAGTGGAGCAGGGTGCCTAGCAGCCTGCTACCTTTTGTGGCCCCAGGAAGTGTCACACAGGCTTCTTGGGGAGGAAAGGTACCAGTGCTCTCATCCATCTTTGAGACCAGTCTGTCAGGGAAGATGTGCCTACTTCTGCAGTAGTGGAGCTACTGCAAAGAGGTAACCAACCACTCACTGATTGGGTTTGAGACTGACTCCACAAGAGGGGATCAGTGACTGGGGCATAAATATGGTCAAAACCCCATGGCCAGAGAAGTCGTAGGCCTTAGGGGTGGAATAATGCTGGCATTTAGCTAAGTTGTCATATTGTCAAACTGTCTACGTTTATATCCATTGTCTTAGCAAAAGCAATGATTTCTTTCTGTTGCTGTGGTAAACAAAAGTGACCTGGAAAGGAAAGGGCTTATTTGTCTTACAATTCTATATCATAGTCCATTACGGAGGGAAGTCAGGGCAGAAACTCAAGCATGAAGCTGGAAGCAGGAACTGAAGCAGAGACCGTGGGAAAACTCTGCTTACTGATGTTCTCCATGGCTTGATCAGCCCACTTTCTTATAAAACCAGCACCGCCTCATGCTGAACTGTTTGCTATTGACAGACTCAGGGAGATGGGGAAACCACAGCCTTCCAGTTCTGCAGACCTCACCAATGGCCACACATTAAACTACATGGATTACAAAACCAAACCAAAAGTCATGAACCTGGGAAGAAACTGGTAAGGACAGAGAGTGCTAATAGGGATGGGAGAGAAGAGTGAGGGTGCTTATCTAATTTGGACAGCATACAGTCAGCAGTTGAGGCAAGGGCAGTTTCTTGCCCAAATGCCTAGCTTTGTCACAATGATAGCAAACTTCTTATCGAAGTTCTTTGAAGCCCATTATCTTCTCTGAAGAAGATTATAGATGCCATGAGCAAACATGTCTTATTGTCATGAAAAGTCTTATGTCACTAAAACATTTTAAATGCCATATTCAGTAGGTCTTTGAAGTGTTTGAAGATTATCTAAAATATATCTGTTTGACCTTAAAAGCATACTTAACTTGACTATAAGTTTGATTGTTATAGATGTTATTGATTTGATTGTTATAGACTAAATACTGACCTGTATTTCTTTAATATTCTAAATAGCTTTCAAGAATTAAAACTTGGCATGACATTTTTAAGTAAACTGCATAAGTACAAGACCTTAAATGAGAAATAGAAATATATAGTACAATATGAGAAAAATAACTTTAAATTTGTATTAATATTCAAAAAGCTATATCAATGTAAAGTATTTGAGACTAGTGATTATTCAGCAGTAGACCTAACAATCGACCTTTTATTCCATCATTTCTACACTATATCCCCCCATTTTCCCTTTAGAAAGAGATCCTTGAATCTAATCTTCTTTGTTTAGCTTTCTCTGACCATGACCAACCCTACTAAATATTAACCTGTTTTCATTGGTGTCTGGTCCTTTTGCTTTGAAAACACACAAGCATTTAAAGGTAACACACATATCTACATTAACACAGTATGGAATGTTCAGTGTACATAAGCCAGTTAAAGACAATTTTTTGTTCTATGTTTGAGTAGGTAAAAGTCATCTAATCAACCTTATAAGTTGTTTGGACTGCATAACCAAACTGTACCATGAATATTTATGTGCCATATGAAAGGATGCCACATAATAATAAGCCATGAGGACTCTGTGGTCACAAGATTTATCATGTCTCATTCCGTCTCCAAGCTCTTCCCATGTAGAGGGATCAGCTTATATGTCACCTGTCCTGTAGTCTTTCCTGGTTCCCTCCCCCACGTTTGTAGCCATGATACTCAGAAGGTCTTCCCCAGTTAAACCTGATCTCCTTTAATCTGAAAGGAATCCACATGGTTTTGTTTCCACAGGAAACAACATTTTCTCAACCTTTTCTCCAATATAATGTATTTCTGACTTTTATTTTAAAGTTAAGGCATTCCTAAAGTATATAAGTTGGTTCTGCAGTCCAGTCCACAATCCAGTGTCCCTCAGCAGCTGTTTCCAGTTTATTAGCATTCAAAAAAAATCAAAATTAACAAAGCACCATATATGGTCCAAAGTTCCTATGTTATAATATTTCCCATCCTTACATGGCTTATCCTTTTTTTATTATTACTTCATTTCTTTCTTTATAGACTTTACTTTATTATTTTAAAATCACTTATTTTTTATGACTGTCTGTATCCCTTTTCTTATTTTCTTAAGCCTATGCACACTGTGAAACACACTACAATCTATTTAGAGTTTTTTTTTTTCTGAACCTGGTTTCCTGCTTATCTGTAACATTTTCTGTCTGCATGAGCAAAAATTTAAACTGCCTTGCAGCTTAGCTCATGACATGTTGGTTGGAAGACCAATAACTGTACAATACGTCCTGCTTGAGAGACTATGGAACTAGGAAGCCATATCAGGCTCCATATTTATATTCTCAGAACTTTTCTTTTTAAACTTTCTCAGGTCCTATGTAAATATGTGCTCCCATGGTGGGTACCACCATAGTTGGACCTTTTCATCAGGACTATAAGCTTCCTGATAAATGACACGGAGACTTATTATCAACTATGAAAGCTCAGCTGATAGCTTAGGCTTGTTTCTAACTAGCTCTTATAACTTAAATTAACCCATTCTTATTAATTTGCTTTCTGCCTTGTGACTTTCTTTTTTTTTTATTACTTCATCTCTATATTGCTCAGCTTAGTTGCTCTGTGACTCCTGGCATATCCCCCTTCCTTCTTTCCAGAACTTTCTGTTCACAGAAGTCCAGCCTATACCTTCTGTGTAGCTATTGGCTGTTCAGCTCTTTATTAAACCAATCACAGTGACACATATTACAGAGTGTAAAGGAATATTCCACAATAGCCTCCTTTGAGAAAAATGTAGTCACCATTACCTGGACCACAGCATCCCCAGTTTGAGAATATGTGGGTCATTCCCAGAGTGTTCTGCCCTCAACCCATGATAGGCTTTGAGGCATCAAAGATCCTTGCTATGATGACATTGGCCTGGGATAGAGGCCTGATGGGGGGTTTGCCTCCGGAGAGTCAGGAAGCCTGGGATATGCTTCCTCTGTACTCAGAACTTCTGCTTCAGGTAGCATGAGGGGAGCAGAAACTGAACATCCTGATTGATGCTGGGAATTTTTGAATCTGTGACGTTTTTTCCATGTGGGAAATACTTGATGTCCAGAGGGAGCTGGTCCTATCCATCCTCACTTTTTTTCTAAAGGGCACCCACGTCCAACACAATGTCTCCCCAAGGGTCATTTACAAAGGCATGACCACCCCATTCTGCTACTGGAGCATATGAACCACATCTCTAATTTTCTGAATCCCTCTTTGCTTGTTTGTAGTAATGGAGATCAAATCCAGACCTTTGAGTACTGAGTAAAGAGCTCAGTGGCTGAGCTACAGCCATAGCCTTCTATTTTCCTGCATCTTAATCTCTAGGGCATTGTTGACCCCAGAGGACCACAACTTCCAAGGTTAGCCAAGTCCAAGAGATACTGAAACTCCCCCTGGAACTCACCTTCATCTACAAACCCACAAGCCCAGAGCCCACACCCAGATGACTCCTTCATTAGCCTCTCACACCCAGACCACAAACCACCTTTTCCAATTGCCACGGGAACCCCAGCATTTTTCAAGCAGGCACATCAAAAGCCCATTCATCTTGCATTGCCTGGTACTTACCCTGGAAGATGCAATAAAGGCTCTTGATTACTGCCTCCCCTTCTCTGGCTCCTGATGGCTCTGTTGCCGTCCCATATGGCTCCATTGATATGGAATACAGCACCTATAAGTGACAAGCTGTATTTAGTTACCGTCTTCTGGTTTGCTGGACTCGTAGCATTTCTATGAATACCCAGAGATGCCAGTGCCCACACCAGCCAGGCATTTGCTCCCACGTCTATACAGCTCACAAGTCACGTGGGTCTCTATGGGGTGCTTCAGGGTTTTGAGTCAGGTGTCTGCTTGGCCTGTCCACCCGAAGCCTGTACAGTCATGTTTTGTCATGGTTCTGACTACCAGACAGGAGTGTAATATTCGAAGCAGGCACTTAAATATCAGTAAGTTCTGGGGTAGGAGAAAGGTACTTCAAGTCCTGTGCTAGATCCTCCCCCTTCTATACTCTCCTGTGCTCTGTTAGTGGGAGATGAATTGGGGCTACAGTCCTGGACTCAAGTCTGCCCCTCCGAGGCTCAGGCACCTTGAGGAGAATAATTCCCTCACTCTCCATTTTTCTTCCCCCTTAAGTTACTTCTTATAAATGTTTGGAAATCATGTATGAAATTGGTACTGAGAAGTAGGGTCATTATTCCATTCAGCCTGAATGAACCCTTGGTTTACAGGGCTCTGGAATGAGGGAGGCATATGGAGGGGTTTTGATGTCGTGGGCTGGGGAAGTCCTAGAATGCTGAAATCAGAGCATTCTGCTGGGAGAACTGAACACCAGAACGCTGGTCAAAGGCGGACTGTAAAGTCTACTTAAGGAGCTTCAGAAGGGAACAAGGTGTCTGTCCGAAATTAAATTAGAAACCACTCGTGTCATGTTCTCCTAAGACATCTGGATGTATTCTGTGTCCTGGACACTTGTGTGAGGCTGAATTCAAAAGCTATGGGCCAGGTTGTTTGGTAGAGACAGTTTCGAGAGCCAGGTCACTGTATTTAGTGAGTTTTATAATGAAATTTCAAAGCAGAAAAATATGAAAGTGTGCAGTTTAATGGGGAAAGGAGTGTGAATTCGGCTAAAGTCAAAGAAAGACGCTGTTGGAGAGTGCAGGGAGGACAAAGCATCCTTAGCTGGTAGACACTGCTGCTAGTAAAGGCAAGGATGCTTTTTACAAGAGGACAACTGGGGAAATGCCTCGAGGGAAAGACTCCGCCCATCAAAGGCTCCAACTTGCACAAATGCAAATTAATTCGAAATGAGAGATCCCTAGCTTGAGGAGGCTGCAATGAAGAGCAGGGCAAAACTACCCTAGGTACCTGAGGGCCCATTTCGCTTAACGCTGTGAAGATGAAGCTTAAGACAGAGCCAAGAGTCCAAGATACTGGAGATACAGACACACGAGATCTTCACCAAGGAATGTTGAAAACAAGTGGAGCTGTCCCAAGAGAGGCCAGATGTGTTGCAGAGAATGGGGATGGAGCGACAGGGATCCCTAAGTTTGTTGAGGCGTAGGCAATGTCCCACGTAGAACCATAGATACTGAACATCGTCCTAGCTGTTCGCCCTGCTAGGCTGTAGCCCTACTTCAGTTTGAGCTCTCCTCGTTTTTCTCTCTTTGTAAAACTTCATTGTTATTATTTTTAATTATGTAGAAGAGTGAGTGTGTGTTTGTACATGGGTATATGCATGTTTATGCATGAGCCTTTTGGAGGCCAGAGACGTCAACATCTCCCCCGGAACTGGAGTTACAGACAGAACTGAGAGTTGCCTGATGTGCATCCTGGGACCAACCTCTGCGGAGGACAAGGCCGTGGATCAGCCAGCTGGAGTGGGTGCCTTGGATTTGACAGCCAGCATCAGGCTTAGGAGCCAATTTGTGTCTGACAGTCTGCGGCACATTTTGGAGGAATGCCAGAAGGGTTGCCTGGGCACTTCAGTACAACCCTGCCTCTCTGCAGAGTGAAACCCCTGATGGGGAAAGGGGCCAGCAGAGGTGGCCCTGGGCCCAGTCAGTCTTAATTGTTTCCCAACCCCTGTCTCTTCAGCAGATGAAGTAAACATTTTACTAGTTACATACTTTCAAGGTAGCGGGGGAGGAATCTGGGGGTGATGTTCACTTTCCCTTTTTGAGATGCTTCTTGGTCCCACTCCTTTCCTCTGGGGCTCACAGTGTCCTGGTGTGTGAAATGAGTACTTAGATGATTTCATTCACACCTTCTTCCATCTTCCTTCTGCCTTAACATTGCTCCAGGCCCATTAATTCTTTAACTACATCCTCAAGCTCATGGATGGAGAACCTGAAACAGAAAATACAGATGTGTTCTCGGGATCATGTGACAGAGCAGTAGCCAGTATGTGCTCATCTTTGCAAGTGTCTCTACGTCATTTAAACAAGCTCAAAATAGAAAGGGAAATTCAGGGTCTTCTTGACTTTTTAGGCCTCAGCTTCCTCACTATGAGCAGGAGACTCACTAACAGTTGCTCTGGGATGATAGGAAAAGACCCACGGACTCCTCCCCCATCACCAACATTGCCCTGTTCGTCTTCACCCTTCAGAGGAAGGGTTTAGAACAGGGTTGTACCCATTATCCTGTGACTCTGGTTGAACTCTGTGTACAAGTTCAGGACAGGGAGAAGGCTGAGGGCAAGGGTCTGAGCCTGCACTTGGTGAGAAGAACCCTGGAACAGGGCAACAGTTCTCTGAGTCACAGTGCACAAAGTGCACAGATGTCAGAGTCATGGGCCGAAGGAACTGGGTAGCATACTCAGGGTCCCAGGAAGCTGACTCTCTGGGGAGGGAACCTGGGTGGTCCTCGGGGCTGGGATTACCATATACAGTGTAAAACCTCCATGAACACCATAACTGTTTGAGTCTGGCTCTTCAAGCCTTGGCAGAGTAGTGCCTACACCTAAGGAGTACTGAGCAGTGTGGAAGGGTTTGGAAGGCAGGAGAGCTGTCAGTCCAGTGTTGGCTCTCAGGGGCCTAACTTCTCTTGAGCTTCACACAACGGCAATCCAGCGTTGAGGTTGGGCCGGCCTATGCTGGGCCCAAGGAGGATGACCAGTGTCCACTGTAGGGTTTAGCCAGCCCCTTTTAGGGCGGGTTTGCCTGGGGCGGTTGTTTACTGATAAATGGAGCGCGCGGAGGCTGCGCGCTCTCTTACTTTCCTACCTCCTGTGCTGCGCGGGAACTTCGGTTCTATAAGTTTTATTTAATCATTAAAATTGTATATATTCTTTTTTTTGGTATATATTCTTTAATATTTGCCTGCATTTATTCACGCCGGTACATTTGGCACCCGCCCCATGGGGCCTTGCCGAAAACCGGCCCAAATCGGAGTCTTTTGGAGCCGCCACTGCAGCTGGGACTCCCTGGCTGAGGCTGCGGGCTGCTGCACCGTCAGGAGTACACCGTCTGAGCTGGGCGTGTAGACTGTGTACCCTATCAGCCTGTCTGACCACGGTTGGGGACACAGCTGAGATTCTGAGTGACTGGACCTTTCCCAGTGCCTGCTAAAAGTCATACGGGACAGGAGTAATCAGTCTCTCTCCCCGCCGGCGCTCGGGTCATGTGACGGCGGCCCTGCGAGCCCTCAAACACGGTCCCAAAGTGATTTGGTCATTTTGGCGGCTTTTTCTCTATTCCTTTTCCAGCCCAATTGCTATTAATCAGCCTGGTGTCTGTTCCAATTTTGTTTTTGA
>NC_022018.1:36762020-36765082 GCF_000317375.1 Microtus ochrogaster
CTTTCCTACCTCCTGTGCTGTGTGGGAACTTCGGTTCTGTAAGTTTTATTTAATCATTAAAATTGTATATATTCTTTAATATTTGCCTGCATTTATTCACGCCGGTACAGTCTGCCTCTATTAAATGTGGTTTTTTCCACTCTCTTCCTTACCATTGTCTCATAGACTACAAGCACAAAGGCACATTATTTTTGTGTACTAGAAATTAAGAATATCACCAAGGAAGACAGAGTGGGTAGGGTTGGTAGGAAGTTGATGGACTATCAACGATAGTGATTCCATTTCTAGATATGGCTTAGAATCACAGAAGGAAGGCTCTGGGGAAAAGACTAAGAATTGGACAGTTTGGGATAGAAGGTAGTGTCAGGACAATCCTTGAAAACTGTGACATTGTGTGTTGAACATACAAACTTGCATGGTAACTCCAGCACTTTCTGAGCATTTTGGTTAAATTTAGTTAACTGCCTTTAAGGCATTGCTGTTGGTTCCCAGAATGAACTCATGGGGGCCCATGAGCTGAGGCTGTCCAGGAATAACACCGGTGCCTGACATCACAAACACATGTGCTCCCTACAATGGAAGGATAGCAAATAGCTGCTTGCACTCGGAGGGATTCTAACAGGTGCCTCGCGCTTTCTCGTGTGTGTTTGCAGTTGCTGAGGACATTTCCCTAATGAAGCAACGTTGCACTATCACAGTATCTTTGCTTACAAATAAATACAGTCTCAAAGCTCTTCTTCTGTTGCACAATTAGAGTTACTCAACCCTGGGACCTGTCAGTGTCGGAGTCGTCCCTGGGATGTTGTAAGCTTTGCTTGGCACGCTGTACTGATGGCCTTCCCAAAGAAGCCTTGGGGCATTTAAGACTAACTCACCCATTAGGCTCTGCAGAAGTAGGTGTGAACGAGAAAATTGGAGCTGTCAATCAAACAGAGAGAGATTACCTCAGGTAAGGCTAATGGGTGGGGCCCAAGAGATATTTATGTGCTTTGATGCCAAGGGCTCAAACTGAAGGTTCCCATCCACAGAACACCAGGACCCACCCATCTAGGCTCAGTGTCTAACTGGTACAATGTTGTCTTTGATTATGGTGCTTCAAATGTCTGCTGCTTCAAAGCAAAACAAACAGCTCAGGACCAAGGGGATTTCAGTATTTCAGAGACGAGTTGCCTCATAACTTATATAAAAGTATCTATTATTTAAGGTTAGCCATTACTTCACTGGATTGTGGCTGGGTTTGTCTGGGCTTTCTTCCAAGTGGTTGTCATCATGGTACGATTTTGATATTTGAGTTTAACCAAAAATTTGGGGAGGGGACATGATGGTCCTCACATCTTTTTTTCAAAAACATAAATTTTTTTTTTATTTTTAATTAAAGAATAAAAAAGATGCATCCTTTAGGTATAAGTAATTTTATCATTACTTATGTATTAAAAAGACATTGTTAGACTTTCTCTATAATACAAAGCATCAGGCAGTCATGCAGTGATGTGCTCAGTCTTGAGGAAAAGGAACTATCATCCAAGAATTTTATACTGACCTCAATTATCACGCACACATGCACACACTGCAGAAATACTAGAGTCAAACAAACCACAAACACTGTATTGATAGTAAATCCTTCATGTAGGAAACACAAACAGAACTATTTAAAAATTGCATCTGAAAAGTCAAGATCAGGAAAAGCAATACTATAAAATAAATAACAGTGTCCTGCGAGGCTAATCAATCACAGAACATCTAATTATCAATTTTTCTAGGGGGTCTTGTTATGGTTGGAGTCTTAAAATCAAAAAAAATCTTTATTTATTGTTACCGCATGCATGTATAGGCATGGGTGCTACTGCATGTGTGTGGACCTTGAATGACAACATTGTGACATCTGCTGCCTGTTCCCTCTTTACATCCTCATGTAGCTTCTGTCACCAGCTTGTGATGCCAGGGCTTTGCCAGCTGAGCCATCTTGATGGCTTCTATAGTTATTTTGTTGTTTGTTTGTTTTTAGATTGGGCTCCTCTGAGTATCCCTGGCTGTCCTGGAACAGCCTGTAGAACAGGCTGTCCTCCCAGAGAGTCTCCGGCTTCTTCCTCCAGAGTGCTAGAATTAAAGGCGTTTGCCACCATTGCCCAGTGCTTAGATTTTTTTAAATCAATTTTAAAATCAGTGTAAAAATAATGTACTTTCTTATGACATTTCATACATGTAAATTATATTTCACTCATATATATTTATATCCAGATTATCTTTTCTTGTTCTTATCTCTTGCTTAATTTTTCCCACATATATGTATATACACACACATACACACATACATACATAAATATGTATGTTATATATGTATCTTCTGCATGTTGCTATCTAGTTTCCCTGGCACAATATCATGCACACACACACACACGCACATGTATGCACACAAACTCACACGCAGGCCCATACACAATTGAGAACAAGTATACAAACTTGTATTTTAGTTTGGCTTGTTTTGTTTAGTAGAATGATCTCCACCTTCATCTTCTTGAAAATGACATCATTTCTTTTTTTTTTTATGGCTGAATAGAACTCCGCTATGGATATGTATGGCTTTTCTGTATCTATTCATCTGCTGGTTGCCATGGAAGCCGAGTCCATACCTACTGTGAGAAGTGCAGCCATAGCCGTGGAGGCACGGAGATCTCTGTGGTGTAATTATGTAGAGACCCACAAATCATACA
Source organism: Microtus ochrogaster (assembly GCF_000317375.1). Taxonomy (NCBI): domain Eukaryota; kingdom Metazoa; phylum Chordata; class Mammalia; order Rodentia; family Cricetidae; genus Microtus; species Microtus ochrogaster. Next base: position 36,764,732 of record NC_022018.1, read on the forward strand.
GCTTGACTATATGGTAGCTTTATTTTCTACATTTTGGAAGAACCTTCGCACTGGTTCTACAGTGGCTCGGCTGGTTTTACCGTCTCACCAGCAGTGTCTATGGCCCTTCCCCCCACATAATCACCAGCACTTGTCATTGTTTTTCAGGTGACAGCCGCTCTGAAAGGGGTGAGATGGGCTCTCAAACAGTTTTAATTTGCATATCTCTGATGAGTAAGGATTTTGAGCATATTTTTCATATATTCATTGGCCGTTATTGGCCTTCTAATTCATTGATTGGGTGGTTGTGTATTTAACCTTTGAAATTCACAAAAGAGTCTAGACCCTAACTCCATCAGATGTGTGGCTCTG
>NC_022018.1:36765182-36774308 GCF_000317375.1 Microtus ochrogaster
GCAGGCTCTTTTCACTTGGCTGATGCTTTCTGTGCTGTGTAGAAACTTCTGTATTAGTGCGATGCTGTTTTTCAGCTCTTGTTATTCTTCCCTGCCCTGTTGCAGTCCTCTTCAGGAAATCCTTGCTTGTGCCTATATCTTTGAGTGTCTTCCTCCTTTTCTTCTAGGAGTTTCAGCCTAAGGTATATGGCTTGTTTTGAACTGGTATTTTTCAGAGTGGGAGAAAAACTTCTAGCTTCTTCTTCTGCACATGGTACACTGGATGACTTTCTGTCCTCTGTCTTTCATTATTATTTCTCTAATTGGCCTAATTGAGGACCTGACACTGAGCCTAGCCTGTAAGGACCACCAGGATGCAAGCTTTGGCTCTAAGAATGCTGGAGCAGTCACTTGTCACCACACAGTGAACAGGGATGCGAGTTTCTTTTCGCCATGGCTTGCTGGTCTACCCTGTGGTTGAAAGTACCTACTTTCCTCCCCTGCTGGAGAGAGCTGCCTGGTGACTGAATGTTGGGACCAATTGGAGTCCTGGCCTTCAGCTGATCTTCCCTGCTAGAGTCTTCTGATTGGAGTTACTAAAAGCTGTGCCTTGAGGATCAGAGGATGGGGTTTTCACCTGTTGGCCCACTCGACTGCTGGGTATTTAAGCCTCCATGGTGCTATGAAATAAAGGGCTTTTTACCAGAAACTAGGCATCCATGTGTCTGTCTGTCTTTGTGTGTGTTTGTGTATTTCAACCTCCAGCCCCTTGCCTGAAGCTCGTGAACTGTATTGTAGCACATAGAGCACAGACGGGGGTGAAGTGAGCTGCAACTGCAACTGTTCTCAGAGCTTTGTTCCCACAGGGTGGTGCCTCCTTAAGAAGACAGTTTTGTTCTTTCTGATGCTCCCCCATCTTTCAAGCTTTGGGCCAGAGCCTGTAGCCCACAGTGACTGAGTGATGCATGCATCTCCCCTCATTATTTTTTTTGTGGCAAAATCCTTGAATTTTTGATAATGCTAAAATTCCCCATTTTACTTTTCAAAGCAAATGAAAAGAATAAAAGTGACGTCCACTTGTTAAGGTTGGTTCTGGGCCCACCAGGGTTCCAGGATTCGAGGGCACTTGTGAGCTCTCCTTGTAGCATACAGCACACTGCGGGTGCAGCGCTTTTCATGTCCCCGTCACCAGGACTCCTCAAAACAAGCTTCCCATCTTAGACTGCCCTGTGAGATCACAGCACATAAAATCTAAGCCCATAGACACAGTCAACAGATGGGAGTGTTATTATTAGTAATCAGGAGGAGCTTTTTTTCAGAGGGGCAGGTCACATCTTCCTTCTTTGGTATCTGGACAGGACTGCAGAAAGAGCTTCCTTCTTCCCAGAATACTCCTGTTCTCATTGCCCTACCTCTACTTCCTGTCTGGTTGTCCAACCTATACTTCCTGCCTGGCTACTGGCCAATTAGCATTTATTTAAAGCATAATTGACAGAATTGTCCCGCACCAACTTCCAGGCTTAATAAATGTGTACCCCAGACTGACCTTGAACTCATGATCCTTCTGTCTCTGCCTCCTTCAGCAAATCCTACTGGCATTTGCCACCACAACTGGCTTGAAGTCTTTTCAGTCCATCTGCCTGCTGCCCAGCAAAATGCTCTAGTCAGCTGCTAAAGAGAGAACACCTCCCCATCTTTCTATTCTCCCATCAGAGTCTCATCGTGTAGCCTAGGTCAATTTCAAACTCACAATCCTCCCTAAAGCCAAGGTTACAGGCATGCACATTCAAGCCTAACTGAATTTTGTGTTACTTTTGATTGACACAAACCACTTGGGTATATTTGAGAGGTACAGACAGATTTTTAAAGTTTGTTTTAACTGATAGATGTCATATCTGTTAATAAGGTACCATCGCATCTGTGTAATGTTTGATTCATGCATGTACTATAATGATCAACTTGGGGGTAATTAGCATACCCATCACCAAAAATCCTTATCAGCTCTTTATGAGAAGACTTTCCACAGGTTCTTCTATATTCTATATTCTGATGCAGTCATCATCAGCTGTGTTCTCTCTGCTGTGCTTCAGGTCACTGGAACTTATTCTTACTATCTAATTGACATATTAAATGCATCAATCAGCTTTACCCTGTGCCCATTGCCCTTTCCAAATCTCCCCCAAATATTTACCTTCCACTCCTCCAGAAGCCTTGAGTTCTAACCCCTCCTCCAAGCCTGTCCATAGATTTCCCAACGTCTCTGCCACATCCTTCAATACTGCCTTCATCTATTCCTTCTGCACATGTTAATGAATGAGCCTTCAGGAGAGGAGGAGGGTTCTTCTAATCCTTGGTGAGGTTTGTATTCCATTATTCTCCAGTTTCCCGGTGTCTAGCACTTCCTGGTTAAGTAGCCTTTAAAGTCTTGTAACAAGTGTAACTTAACATAGTTAGCTACTTGTTGGATTATAAAGAGACAATAAAACCGAAGAGGAAAGCAATCGACCATTAAGTATCAAAGAAGAGATACAATATCAAAGAATCCTTGGACATGTGACTGTGAAACCTAAGAAAGCAGTCAGCAAAAATAAATCACTTCCTTCACTGTGCTGGTTCAGTTCCTTTTAATGTAGCCTGGCGCCACTGATAATCAAAACAATCAGATATGTTTTAAAGCTGGGAGGGCAAACTACCGAAATCTTAATGTTAAATTTCCACACACCATTTCATTTTATGATACTTAGGCCCTGGGATATTATCAATTGATTGAACAAATAGTGAGTGCGATGATTTGTCAACACACGGCCAGCAAACATTCACTGGCCCTGCGATCAATACCGGTTAGCTAATGAGCACACACCACCAGAGTGTGCCAGCAATCTGTTAACTGGCTGTGCTTTAGGCACAGTAAGCCGGCTTTACTGTGCAGCTTTTGGGTTTTATTCTAAAATGGGAACTTGTAATTATATATAGAGAGAGCAATAAATGACAGAAAGTGGGCAAGTGGGCAGGGTAGACATATCTATCACTCCTGGGCCACGCTGTTTTGAAAGAGGTGGTTTTCCTCTACTACAAAATTTATGCTTTTTAAAATTGCAGAAACCTCAGAGAAGAAACTAGATCTCCATTCTGGTGGTGGTTCAGTTTGTTCTGTGGCCTGTTTAGATTTGACAGTGGTCTTTAGTGTCTGCATTTCTTGAAAAGATCTTTGCTTTTTCTCCTTCACCCATCTACTACCATATGCATGCATATAGTTATAAAATTGTTATGTTTATACAATTAATTTTATTCTTTGAAGACTGTGTAGAGATAATATTTAATATTTAATATTGTGTAGATCTTAACGAGATTAAAATTAATCTATTTTCCAATGATGTCTCTAGACTTGCAAATCAATGTTATCAAGTTATATCTTTATTAACAGATGATCTTTCCCATTGTATTAAGTATCAAAAATCATAGTAATTATTCTTAGCTATCGTATAATGCTATCCTGTGTGGAAAAAATACCTTACTTTTAACATTCCTTTCATGGACTTCTACGTGGTTAATGATGATTGCCTCAGAAAATGTCTGGGGTAACCTTTCTGACTGTGTTTCCTGTCATTGTTTAGAACAAAGCCTAGAAGTCAATTTGTAGGAGATTCTTGACACCTCTTGAAAATTTGCTTTTAAGAAACATGTACCAGTTTCCTGGCTGAAAGAATTTTCACAGGTTCCAGGCTGGTCTGGTCTCAGTGCCCTTTGTTCTGTCCTTGATAAAAGTGCATGAAGCTCCCATCATCTTCCACATGTGCTTTCTTCTCTTGTGGTGACAACTGCCACCGTGAAGTTATTCTATGCCAGCTATATTTCCTGACATCCATTCTTTTCCTCAGATACCTTTATATACCAGGGCCACTGCTGATTCCAGGAGAGCCATCTTTGCCTAAAATTGCTTTGTTTCTACCCAGCATATTGGCTTTGCCATATGTACTTTTTTATCTGTGAAAGAGTGCGTGCGTGTGTGTGTGTGTGTGTGTGTGTGTGTGTTCAAATGTGCACACATATGCCTGCATGAGCTCATGTGTACCATTTATGTGCAGGTGCTGAAGAAGAGGGTATCGAATCTCCTGGAAATGAAGATACAGGTGGTCGTGAGCCCCCTGATGGGTTGCTGGAAACTGAACCTAGGTCCTCTGAAGGAGCAATAAGGACTCTTAACTACTGAGCCAACTCTTCATCTCTGAAATTTACACATCAGAAACATAGGACTATTTTTGACAACTCCCTTTTAACCTTTCCGTAGTCTGCTAATGTATTGTCTGGTGCACTTTGCCTTTCTCCAAATCTACATTGCTTGAATTCTTATCTTCTTAACTGACTTTTCCATGACTAATCTTTCTACCTTCTAATTTTTTCCTCCTCAGGATTCTACAAGACTCTTTGAAGAATGGATACAACTACACCTTTCCTTGTTTCAGTGCTCACTGCTGAGAGACTTGTGGCCACAGCCTTTCAATGGCACATCAACCCAGGTTCTTAATGGGCAGCAGCTTGTTCGTGCACACTGCCTCCCTTCCCTGCTGTTGATTCAGCCTTCTTGCCTCTGGGTGGAACTTCCTTCACCCTTCTCCCACTGACTGATCTTTTATACTCAGGTCAAACATCACTTCCTTCTACCACTGATTCCATTCCTTAGACGTGAATAGTATCTCTCTAGATTTCCATTTTGTTGTGGTATCCACCCAGACTGCAATGTCTCCAATTCTGAGCTTTTTGGGGTCAGAAACTATGACTAGATCATCTTGTGTTGTGTCTCTAGAACCCACCAAAAGATGCTACTGCCAATTCCCAAGGATGCATACGGGCTGCTATTATTTTCTGTGTGCTGTTCAGTTGAATTGCTTTTGGCCTATACAGTATTTTCATTGTCTTACCCAGCATACGCTAATATGAATTTGAATTTATGTACAGTCCCATTCTTCAAGGGTTCGTTCGGATCCCGTTTGTGTCCCATTGATCAGGACAAAAGACCATCCTCTAACACACTCAAAGCTTAGTCCTGGATCAGCTGGCTGTGATGTTGTTCTCATGGAGCATCTTCTTTATTCTCTTTTCTTTTGGAACACGGCCATTGTTTTCTAGAATGCACACGTGACTGCAAATCATTTTGGTGATGGTTCTGAATCAGAAAACCCAACTTGGAATAGTCACCTAGCGGGAGCATTTTCTTCTCACCAGCTGTAGCAGACATCTCATGTCAAAGTGTGGCTTCAGGTACAGAGCCGCTAATGTTTTATCCACTCCAATTCTAGAGGAACACATCAATGACTTTCTGGCTACTAATATCCCTCTGTAGATTAATACTCCAAATATATGCACATACCTAACCAGATGACTAAACAAACAATCTCTTTATTTGTTAATTACTGTTGAGGGTTAATGTTATTTATACAATGAAGTCAATATAATCTCTATTGCTCATTAACTGAAATGTTCTGGGCTCAACTCTGTTTTATTTTCCAATTAGGTTCTATTGCTTTTCCTTATTGACTCTTGAGAAACAGTTGTGGAAACAAACTTAATAGTTCTGAAAATGTCAGAACAATTTATATTACAGGCAAGATCCTGTAATACATAAATGTAAACAAGGATAGTGTTCAGTCATTGGGAAACACCAGATTATTTATTATTATACAACTACACTTGATCTTACTTTTTGTTTTTTTTGTTTTGTTTTTGTTTTGTTTTGTTTTTTTTTGTTTAGAGTGACTTAGACTTTGTAGGTCTGGTGAATGCTTCTTTCTAATATTCATTTCGCTGCCTGGGTGCTTCAAAGGTATTCCAAGGCTTTGACAAAACTTATTCATGTGGGATATTAGGGCAAGAAAGCCCTTCAAAGGGTGTGATGGTACGCTTCCAGGCACCCTCACAGACTGGAGCTGCCTGGACAGAAGATCTGCTCCAGGAATATCCTTGAACTTTTGCCTTCACCCCTCTGGTCAGCTCCGCAATGTCTTCCAGAGATGCCGATCCTGATGCCAACCTAAATACCCCTCAACCAAAGACTGGATAAGGAAAATGTAGTACATTTACACAATGAAGTACTACACAACAGAAAAAAATGACATCTTGAAATTTGCAGGCAAATGGATGGGGCTAGAAAACATCATACTGAGTGAGATAACCCAGACCCAGAAGGACAAAAAGGTGTACTCACTCATAAGTGACTTTTAGACATAAAGCAAAGAAAACCAGCCTATCAATCACAATCCAAGGGAACCTAGACAACAATGAAGACCCTAAAAGAGACATACGTAGATCTAATCTACATGGGAAGTAGAAAAAGACAATATCTCCTGAGTAAATTGGGGACCATGGGAGAGGGTTGAAGAGGAGGGGAGAGGAAGGGAGGGGAGTAAAGAAAAATGTATAACTCATTAAAATCAATAAAAAATTAATCATAATAAAAAAAGCAGACATGCATGCTGAAGTGGTAGAATTAAGTTTGCCTGGCCTTTTACTAGGGCAATTGGTTTCCTTGAGAGAGCTACTTTGACTCTTGGGAGGATTTTGGTTAAATGGGGATGATAACAGTTGCCTTTATTAAGGCTTTACTACCCACTGTTTTCATTTTTCTATCAAATCAAAGGAGGCAAAAGGAGGAGAGAAATGGCTCTTTAGTTGCTGCTACATCATTCTCCTGTCCACCCCAACACCTGTATGACGCAAGACGATAGAGTTCCTGACTCTTGCTTCTGAGGCCATTTGGGCTGGAGCGGTTGCACAGCTCTGTGGCCAGGGTCCAGGTAAGAAACTCCTCCACGAAGAGTCCTCTCTTTGAATGTGAAACCTGATGTCTACCATCACACCTGGCCTACCAAGGGACCTGCTTGCATTTCGTGGATAGTGCATAGTAATGAGATCCTGCTTCCCCAACAGCCAACAGAAGAAGTCACAAACATCTCCCAGGATTCCTCCAAGCCCCTGGTGTTACATTATCTGAGTCACTAGCTTACCAAACAGTAATAATTAGGGTGAATATTCTAACAAAGCCAACTGATTTGACTGATTTTCAGAATTTTTATGTTGTTTTGATTTAGTTTATACTATTATGGTATGGATAAGGGCTTAAAAGGTTGCAGCACTATAGGAACGGGATGAAACTTTTGAGGGAGCTGGATCCAGTGGGATTTTTCAGGGCAGTGGCAGCATGATCTTAAGGGGTATTATAGGCTTGAAAAACTTGACTCTTGCTTCCAAGTCAGGAGGTGCATGGTTTGCTCTGTGTGGCGCTCGGCCTTGCTATGCTATCCCAGTACCAGTGGACATGTTGTGGATCAACTTACCACCAACCGGAAACTTCAAAATCATGAGCACAAATACAACTTTCCTCTCATTAAGTTGGTTATCTCGGGTGTTTGTTATTGTGACAGATAAGTGTTGTACTATGGAGTGGAAGATAACTTTTTAAGGTTTATTGAGTTAAGTAATCAATAACAGTTAATGTCATTTATTGTTTAATATATTTACATGGCAAATAACATGCTTAATGTTTGACATATGTCGTCTTATCTAGTACACCTAATTTCTCTGTGACATTTCTACCTTTGGGTTGGAAAACTAAGGGTCAAATCATATTAAAGAGGTAGGATTTGAACCTAAGTCATCCCCACTGTCACAGTGCTGGTCAGTAGTTCTTTGTTCTTTGACATCCAGAGGTTTGGAGTTTTATGCACCTTGAACAATTATTTCTTCTGTTGACCTGCTGCTTAGGACACTAACTGGTCCTATGGTGAACTGGAGGTTTTGTTTTGTTTTTTCCCTTCTAGACTCAGTGATCTATAGAAGCATAGACATTTACAATGTGTGAAACTAGCTAAGAACTCTAAGCCCAGACTCCCAAAACATTTATAACCTCTGTAACATGTCCAGTGGATTCAGGAAAGTTTTCCAGGCTTTGTCTGAAAGACTTTCTGAAGGAAACAGAGAGTGTGTGTGTGAAGAAGAGCCAGCTTGTCTTCATGGATGCTGGGTCTACATCCTAAAAATCCTAAGGCCCATGAAATCACTCCTCAAATAAGTTGTTCCTAAAGCCCGGGGGTGACCGTATCTTTCCCTGATCCCTTAGCCACTGCTCTGTATGCAGATGCCCAGGAATCAAGTCCTTCTGGTCGACCCCTTAGGATGGTTAATAACACATGTCCTAGAGGACCCATTTCTCTTTATTTCTTCTTTATTTTCAGATGGTGCTATTTCTATTCTAGTACTCATGGGCTGTTTTCCTGCTTGAAGAAACTCACCAGTGACCTTGTCCCTGACTCTTTATTCTTCTGTTATTTTCACACATCTGCCCATCCTATCATCTCTCCATTAACCTCTCCAGCTGTACTGAGACAGCACAGCGAGGCTGGAGGCCACACAGGGCAAAGCACATAGCTCCTGACTTGGAAGTAAGAGGCAAATTTTCTTTCTCTAGCTTTTCAGGCTGGCTTAAGAAATCAGTGCCACTCTTTTGAGACTGCATCCTTACTGCAAAATATCAAAAACTCACCCCCCCCCCCGCCAAATTACTTCATCTTCTAAATGAGATCTGTTCACAAATACAAAGCGAAACTTTTTGAAAAAGCTTGGCTGAGTACACTTTAATTGATAGTAATAAGAATAAATTAAGGGGGAATTAATTCACAATCATGGTTTACAAGGAACAGGTAGTGGAAAGTTTGAGAGAGTATTTATACTCAAGTTTATGTGATACCTAACAGACACTACATCTTAATACTCTACTATTATAATATAAAAGTACATGATTATATATCTGTCTTTATGTTCTTAGAGACTGGTAATTGGCAGAGGTTTAAAAATAAAATTAGCTTCTTAGCAGCAAGGCATAATTAGTTGTGAAATTCTTCTATCAAATCATTAAGACATGAACACATGTAATGGCTTGTAAAGGCAATTTATTCTTGTTTGTTTAGATGCTGGTCGGTCGCTCTTCTTTTCTCATCTGGTTCCCAGTTTAGCTTCAAACAGCAAGTGTTCGTTGAACTGCAAGGATGCTGGGTCTTCCTCAGCGGCAGGATACAAACACTGGAAGGCTGTATTTCCTATCTGCTCCTTCCCTACGCCTAGAGGGCCCATCTCTCTCCTCCCTCCCTCCCTCCC
>NC_022018.1:36774408-36781360 GCF_000317375.1 Microtus ochrogaster
CTCTCTCTCTCTCTCTCTCTCTCTCTCTCTTCTTTATTCTCATATGGTGCTATTTTTTTCTAGAGCTAATGGGTTGTTTTCCTGCTTGAACAAACTCACCAGTGATCTTGTCACTGACTCTTTGTATTCTGCTTTTATTTTCACATATCTGCCCATTTTATCATCTCTCCTTTAACTTCTTTTCCTCCATGGAACACAACATTTCAAGACAGTGCTCTGTTCTCCCAGACAACATTAAATGAAAGCAGAGTAAAAAAAGGGAAAGCTAGGATCATTTCAGTAACTATGATTAGTTAAAAAAAAAAATTAATAGTAAGCACAAGCACAAGTTTGTTAAAAAGCTGTTGTTTCCTGAGACGATATACTTTACTGATTAAAACCACTCTAAATGCCCCACTAAGCAGTAGCTATTCTCACTATAAACTGGAAACATTACAGCAATGAATTAGGTGTATTTATAAACATAGGTTTCTTTCTTATTAGAGAAGCCATGTCTGAAGCACCTGGAGTGTTTCCCCTCATGATTGCCATGGTCAAGTGTCTGCCAGGAGAATACCATGCTCTAAGGTCAGCCAGTTTTAGCGGAAAAAGTTGTATTGCTGTCTCCCTGGGAAAGGAGAGACATAGGACTTCTCCAGATATGGAATCAACGGTGACTGTGTTTTACAGGCTGTTGGCCCGTAGCCAGGCCTCTCTGAAGTAAACAGTTCACTGGATTGTAAGCCCCAATCGTCTCACTAAAATCTTACAGAACATCTGAACCCATTTTAGGGAGGAAAACATAAAGGTTTTGGTTTTTTCCCATTTTGTTTTGTTTTTAAAACAGGGTATAATTATATAGGTCAAGCGGGCCTCAAACTCAGAATCCTCCTTACTTGGCTTCCCCAGTGCTGGGGTTGTGTTTGGCAAGCGGTGATTTTACCATCTGGGTCTTGCCAGGAGCTCGTCACTGTCGCTGCCTTCAGTTTGCTGTCTAAAGCGGGGTATTCTAGACTTCTCCACTTCACCTAGAATCGAGCTGCATCTTTCCTTGTCACTGTAGCTCCTTTGTCCCTCTGCTTGCTTCAGCATGTCCATGGGGAGATGATGCTGGGATGCTGGACTCAACAGGAAGCCACGAGATGAGACGTCCTTTAGAACTTCTGTGGGCTCCCTGACTGCAAGTGCACTGGGCATCTCTGCTACACACAGTGCCTGTGTCACAGCCCCTGAGGCAGCATCTACTCCATATTTCAGTGTTTTCTAAGAAGCCTCCTACGTGTTTTAGTTTGGTTTTTCTATTATTAAAATACTATGACCAAAAGCAACTCAGGAAGGAAAGGGCTTATTTCATCTTGCAACTTTCAGGTCCCATCCCATCACTGAGAGAAGTCAGGGCAGGAGGTCAAGGCAGGAACCTGTTGACAGGTACTGAAGCTGAGGTCATGGGGGACATGCTGCTTCCTACCTGATCCTCGTGGCCTGCTCAGCCCCCTTTTTATATACAACCCTGGTCCACCTGCCCAGGGTAGATACCTACCACCCACAGTTAGTCAGGCCCTCCCACATCAATCATTAATCAAGAAAAAGCCCCTAGACTTCTACACAGGTCGATCTGATAGAGGGATTTCCTCAGTTGAGGCTCCCTTTTCCAAAATAACCTTATCTTGTGTCAAGGTGACAAAAATATTACCAGCACATAAAAGTTTTCCAAATGCAAATAGAAAGTTACAGCAGATAATCTCCAGGTTGGCATGATTCACATGGGAGGGGAGAACCAGACAAAGGAGCTGACAAAAAGTGTATTCTAATGTTGCCTGACTTGGGACTTGCTGATTCTGGTACCTTCGTTCCCAAACACCCTCCTCGAGTGCAATCCCTCCTTTATTTGGTTACTTGGTTTATTTCATTCCTTTCTAAAATGCCCCAAATAACACTCTTTTTTTTTTGATTTTTCGAGACAGGGTTTCTCCGTAGCTTTTGGTTCCTGTCCTGGAACTAGCTCTTGTAGACCAGGCTGACCTCGAACTCACAGAGATCCACCTGCCTCTGTCTCCCGAGTGCTGGGATTAAAGGTGTGCGCCACCACTGCCCGGCTCCAAATAACACTCTTAAGTGAACAGATAATTTTCATAATATTCGGATAAAATAGTTTTGCTTTTTGCTACTGCTTTGTTTTCTACACAACAGAGGGTCTCTCTCTTTTTCTTTAACCATTTTGTTGTTCTTGTTTTCTATTTTTTTATTATTATTTATTTTTTTATTAAAAATTTCTGCCTCCTCCCCACCTCCCATTCCCCTCCCCCTCCCTCTTCAGTGTGTCCCATGGTGGAATGGTGAGGTATTCCCGGGCATCCTGAAGGAATTCTGCTTGCAGTCTTGGGGGCAGGAACTAAAAAGCGTACTGATCTAAAGGGATGGGGTCAAAGGATGAAGATGGTAGGGTCAACAATGAGCCAGGATTTGAGGACAGAAGACCACAGTTGGACTTGCTAGACTCTGACGTGGTAAGTGTGGCTCATCCGTATCTCTCCCACAAGGATTTGCAGCAGGGCTGACAATTTCCCGTCTTTCCTATCAGAATGAATATCTGAAAAATAGAGGGACTTGTGTCTACACGTGGGTCAACAGAGTGCGAAGGCTAGGAGGCTTACCTTTTGTCCTGCATCTCACACAAAACCTCTCAGAGCTCACCCCCAAGTGTCCCCCTCCCCAGCCTTTCAACGGAGTGACATGGACCCCAGCTCCAATATGTACAGTCCTCACAGTCCTCAGCTCTGACCATCCAATAGCAACTCTGGATGGCGAGGGAGGTGGATGCTGCCAAGTCCATACTGCAAGCTCCGAGTAGCCAAGGCCCATGCTTGTCAGCAGAGGCTAGTGCAGTAATTCTCAACCTGTGGGTCACGACCTCTTTGGAGGGTCAAAAGATCCTTTCATAATGGTCACATAGATATCCTTCATATCAGATATTTATGCTATGATTCACAATAGTAGCAAAACTATAGTTATGAAGTATCAGTGAAATAATTTTGTGGCTGGGGGTCACCACATGAGGAAGGAACTGTATTAAAGGGCCGCAGATTTGGGGAGGTTGAGACCACTGGTCTAATGTGCTTGTGCTCACCCTCCTCCCCTCTCCTCTTAACCTAGGGCCATGCCGGTGGCTTTCAGAACTTAGGAGGCCTGTGCTTTGGACTTCTTGTCAGCCTGCCTTCTAGAAAAGAACTCACCTGTTTTTCTACTGCACACGTAAACACTTCTTCAATCATCACAGTGCTTGGCTACTCCTTAGGACTACACTAGCAGAACTGGAATCGTGGAACTGGAATCATGGAACTAAGATTAACCAACACAATGGTTTCCATTCAGCCCCAAGTTGACCCTGACCCTTTGTTCTCTCATTTCTGCTTTGTCATTTTCTATCACTTTTATTTTGTTAATACACCTTTTATAAATCATTGCGCTATTATTATTTGCTCTTTAAATCCTGCTCTTCAGATTGGTTTATGGATTAGTGCTTTTTTTCTGTCATTTGCCTCCATGGATTTACTGGATTTTCTCTCTCTCATAAGGATTCACCATCATGCTGTGCTGTTTCTACCTCGGACTTGAAAAGCATTAATGACAAAACTACTCAGTTTTCCATTTTTTGGCTCTTTTGGCTAATCTCCATGAATAATTTTTCATTGTCTTTTCAAGCTGTCTTTCTAAGGAGAAACCACCTCACCATGTTATTTAGTGACAAAGACCCGTTGTAAAAAATGTCCACGCAGTGATTTTTCTCATCATGGGCTCATCAGTGCACACACCAACACACACCTAGATAGCATAGTCTAGACACACTTAGATGGTGTGGTTCAGCCTCCATCATGTGTGGGATAACTAAAATCTCAGTGGTACAGGATGGTGTTTCTTTTATTTGCTCTTCGAGGATTCCAAAGAAGATCAGAAAATAGCTCTGTAGTGATTTTATCTCCATGGTTGAATAAAATGGATGGAAGTTAAAATTTATGTCACCAGCATTTTCTTGCTTGTAGAAGAGAAATATATAAGAATGTACACCTTCTAGGAGAACTTTGAGTCATTAAGTGAGTCTGAGTTATAATGACTTCAAGTCAGACATAAGTATTTTTGTTGTGTTTCCAAATTTCATCTAGCAAGCCCTGTTCCAGGAATATGTCCTAAGGAAACGATCAGGGTTAGGCTTCCCACCTAGAAGGTATTTCTGTGTATGATTTATGAAGATAATAAATGGAGATTAAAGGATAACCATTTCATTAAATGCTATATATAGCTATAAAATCATTTTCTAAAGACTAGGTTTAGTGAACGTGGCCATGGAAAGATTGCAGGATGCAGATGAGCATGCATGCACGCATGCACACACACACTTGATAAAAACATTTTCAATAACTATGCTTAATTTGGTATGAAACAAACAGCTTCCTCTTACAGATGGTGTTTATTTTGCTCAAAATAAGACTCGTAGTGTCATTTTCTTCTTTTCTTTCATATTTTGTATCATAATATAAATGACCCATATTTTAGAGCATTTATCAAAAAGGTGGAACAGAATATAGAGAGGAAATACTGTGTGTGCCATCCTGAGGTAATCCCTGGCACAAGCAGAGGATAGATCAAATGTGTGGAGCAAGGAGGGTCAATTCAGATCAGCAATTCACCCATGCTGAGGGGTGCTGGCTGCCTAGGACCCCACCAGTCAGCAGCACTCTCTGAGGAGCAGCACTGTCCCAGCAGAGGTGGGAGGGCATTTAGCCAAAGCAAAGAGTTTTAAAAACACCTTGATCCCGTGGACGCTTTCATTACCAGGCACTTGAGAGAAGGGTGTGGAAGGCTAAAGCCGGGATTTAAAAGACTTTTTGCACTCCGCTCCTACCAAGGAGAATGTTAAGTAGAGAAGCCAATGAAACAGAAACAGATGGCTCAGATTTTCTTTGAAACATAGACAGATTGAAGAAAAAGAAGTTTGGCAAAAAAAAAAAAAATACATCTGGGGTTTAGCCAAACTGAAAACATTTGAGAAACAGTATGAAACCCTGGAAGAACATTAAGGCACCCACAACACTCACATTAAGTGTAACGTGATAGAGGCAAGAATGAAATGGAGCTTTAAAGACAGAGCCCAGTTTCCGGTGAGCTCTAGCAGCCGACTCAGGGAGTCAGGACACTGATGGCAAGTCAGGCCACCTCAGCAATGAGCGGGACCGGAAGCCACGTGCCTCTAACACCTGTGAGATGGAAAGCCTCTAAGACCTGTGTACCCATGCAGCTGAAATACCCAACCCTAACAGCCCATGTTGTTGAACCTGCCCATACGTGCAACCAGGCAAGACTGATGCCCCTGTGGCTTAAATGACAAGCAGAAGTGTAATCTGTAAGCCCCCAATGGGCTGGAGAACTGTACCTGCCCATGAGACTCAAATGACCTGTGTGACTCCAGCTATTTGGGATACTGTCATGAAGTGAGGTTGGAGTGTCCTATGTGGTTGTCACCTTCTGTGGGACTCAAACAGCCTAGGGACTTGATGGACCAGCGTGACTGAAATGACCTGAAGTTTTCTGGTTTCCTTTTCTTTAATTCCTAGGCATTAGAGGAGATGACCGAACACTGTTTAGCAGAAGTAGCCACCCTCCTACCACCTTGTTGAAGTATTTAAACTACCTGCTACAAAGAGTAAGGAACGTTTCCAGAAGGTATATTTGCCTGAGAACTTCGGCATCCTTGGGCTCAGGGGAGAGCTCGGTTTTCGATGAGCCTTGTCTTAGAAGCAATAAGCACAGAAGGACTATGTCTGGCTATGCCAATGTCGGGTGAAGGGAGTGCAGTGTATGAGCTGAGGGACATGGCAGTGTACATATCTCAGATTTCTGAAAAAAAAAACCAAGTTGGCAGTGTGCAAATGGGTTCCAAAACGAGAGGGAAAGAGACAGGTGGACTTCTAAGTGCATTGTTTTGGACAGAATGATGATGTAATGTCCTCATGAAAAAGGAAAATATAGAACACAATAAAATAAAATAATAATAAAAATGAATTAATTAAATTGGAGCTATTACCTTCAAACTTATCAGGTTTTAGAGTAAGAGCTGAGAAATAAAACATTAAAAATAAGAGCAGCAAATCTGCTCTTCAGCATCTATCAACCCAAAGAAAGAAGCAGCAGCACGTGGGGACAGTCAGTGCAGGGAGACACGAGGCAGGAGGGCTCTGCAAGTGAGACAGTTGGTGGATGAAAGATTCTCGGGGTGGCAGTGGGGTACCAGAGAGGTAAGGCACCTTAGGGTTGCAGTGGGACACCAGAGAGGTGGGACACCTTGGAGTGGCAGTGGGATACCAGGAGGTGGAGAGTCTTGGGGTGCTGCTGGGCTACCAAATGTCTTGAGACAGGGGTGAGGAGGTGGTCTAAATACCAATGGGCTTTGTAACCGTTGGGAACTCCATGTGATAGTTTTTACACCGATTTTACAGCACTTTGAAGGAAATTGTCCTCTCTGGAACAAACAATAAAGCTCCTGGGTTACAGACCCAGTTGTTTTATACCAGAAACAAAGAAATTAGCGGATAATATTGCTTTAAAATGGCCACACTATTTAGTGATACCTATGTACCAAATTTTTCTTCCCAGTTTTCTCTAAGAAGAAAGACCTGTAACAAGCCTCCTAAGTATTAACTATTAACTCTTGACTGTATTAAAAACAAACAAACATAAATAAAAAGCAATACTTATCAAAAATAAAAACATCAAGAGCCCTGTCAATTTTTTAAAAATTATTTGAGCTGATTAGCCTTTTACAGTCTCAACCCAATTATAAAATGGGGCACCGAGCTGAACAGAGAATTCTCAACGGAAGAACTTCAAATGGCCAAAAGACACTTAAGGTCATGTTCAACTTCCTTAGCGATCAGGGAAATGCAAATCAAGACAACTTTAAGATACCATCTCACACCTG
>NC_022018.1:36783043-36787041 GCF_000317375.1 Microtus ochrogaster
GGGAGGAGTGGGAGGCTGGGAGGAGGCAGAAATTTTTTTTCTTAAAAAAAATAAATAAATAAATAAATTAAAAAAAAAAGTTCCCGACGGAGGGAGAGATAAGAATTCATGTCCCAGCAGGAATTTTCATTCCATTGAACTTTGTCAGCTAAGTGTTTAAACGTTTGGCCAAGAATTGTAACTTCTTCAGGGAAGGTGTGAATCACATCACACAAAAAGCTCTGTCCTAGACTAGATCTGAGGTGGCTTTTATCTGTCTGTACGGAATTCCATGTAATGAGACCCCCCCCACACACCTACTTTCACAACTTGTTCTCAGAAGTCTTGTGAGACTTCTGCCTGCTTGCCAGCCATCCCCATCCCAATAGGCTGTTTCTCTGAAGACCTGACCAGCCAGCCTGTTCAAGACATACAATCAGATACTTTCCATCAGTATCTTCTTAAAAGCAGTTCAAATATTGGCTCTTGGCTGGATGTATTGCTTAGCACATGGGAGGCTTGAGTTCAATCCCCAGCACGACAAAGAAAAAGAATGTGAGTGCGGTGAAAGAAAACTATGATGCCAAGGATTCTTTTCAGAATAAAAGCGTGATCTTAAAAACTGCCACCAAGGTTCAAGACAAGAGGAACAGTACTGAGGAGGATTCTGGGAAGATGGCTGCATAGGAACTGCTGGGAATCTGTCCTTGCTTGGCAACAACTGCCCTGGCAGAGTTTGTTTTGTGCTTACTATTTCTGAGTACCGCTGCCTAGCAACGACTTTCAAGCTTCCAAAGGAAGGTCAGTTAATTCATTTCTTAGGTTGGTGGCAGCTACCTGTCCATCACCCATGTCTTGGTACCATAGCAGCAGCAACACCACATTGTAGGAAGCAATACTTAAAAACACTGCTATTTTCTTAGTATTTTTTTTCTTTATCTGCCATTTGCATGACTTCTGATATTTTTGCTCTATATCTCACTTTTAAACTGCCTGTTGTATTGTAAAGGGTTCTTTCCTACAGCTCTGTCTTGTCTCCTCACACCCCACACTGTGGGGAATCTAAAGTCTTGGGACCAGGCTGCTGGGACCTGACCCCAGCTGTTTCTAGGGCCCAGGAGTCAGTTCAGTGTCTTCAGAGAAATATACTGACCACTTCTCTGTTTGTCTTGGGCATTCCACCTCTCTTTTATTTCTTACTCTTCCACTTTCAAGAATGCATTTTTTTTTTCTGTTATAGCTCCAGGTAAAAGTGGTCTCAAAGAACAAGTTTGTGGAGAATATGTTAGTGTGCACAGCTTTTCCCAGTTGCACTGCTCCTCTCCTCCCCAGGGCACCAGCTTACCATGAGTTTTCCCACTGACCAGCACTCCCAACTTAGAGCCATTCAACCTCCAGCTTCCAACCTTGTGATCACACATATCTGCACAGCCATTCTATTCTTCACCATTAGTACAGTGTTCAGTAACCGCAAGGGGCGTTTAATACCCTATTACAGTCACAGGCTAAAGTAAGTGTTTTGTGTAGAGCGGGAGGTGCACAGGCTTAGCAGACACTCAGTGCGTGAGATGTATTCAGCACACCTTGGATTTAATGATGCTTTCAGCTTACATGGATTTCTTCAGATATGTCCCCATCAGAGACATCTGAACGTGTGAATGTTGTTGAATTTGTTAGCAGGAAGGATCAGGTGTGCAGATAACTGCACAGTATAGGAATAGACTCTTGTATTTCCATCTGGCTCCAGACATAGATCACCTTCCTCGCGACTGTCATCAGGAGAGCAGATGGCTCTGCTGCCTTCCCCATGTCATGCTCTTTAGCCTATAATGTGGCTAACAATAAGGAATCCTGTGTGCTCCTGACCCGCCAGCGCCAGGTGTGCCCATCTGGTCCCCTGCTCCTCATCCCTGTGCCGAGTGGTCAAGTCACTGGCGGATCCCCACCCAGCGTATTCCTGAGGACTGTTTTCTCCATTCTCTCTCAATCCTTTTCTAAGTCACAATTTGTCTTCCTTGGATTTTTGGCCTTAATTTCTGAAATCCATCCCCATTCACACCATTAATTTCCACTGCTGTCTTAAGAAAGACTATGAGCCTACATTCTACTTTGCTTCTCAGATGATAGTTTGGCGTGGAATAGAGAGAGCTTCAGGTTGAAAATAATCTTCTTTCAGGATTCAAAGAATCTTTTTTTTTTTCAGTCTACCTCTCAATATTTCTGTGTGGAAAAGACAAAGCCAGGTTCCCATTTCTTACTCATCTTGAGTTCCTGCTAAGGTTGCCAGTGCTGTCTTTGGGTTTTCTTTCCAAAGCTTTTAGGGTCTTTTCTGCCATCATTTGTTTGGAGTTTCAAAACTGCTAGATCTGAAATGTTTCTCCTTGGGTTTAGTGTCTACTCCAGTCTAGAAACTCATATGCTTCAGTTCTAAAGAATTGCAGAAATGCATACAGAGATGCTTCCTCCCTTATAGACCCTGTTTGCTCTTCAGAAGCCAGGACAGTTATCCAGAAGATTAAGTGGGACCTGTGTGAGAAGAGAGTGTCCAGCAGAGCCAACAAATTGAATGCGGCACTTGAGGCATTTTCTATATTTAGAAGCATGGTACTGAAGATTACACCCAGGTATTGGAAGACAATTTTATTGTTTTGATAAAAGGATGTGATTTTCATCAGGAAACTTGTGTGGGATTCTAGTATAATATCACACAGTGAAAACGCCTGGGGGCAACTGAAATCAGTACTCTTTAAAGGGGTTTTATAGTTAGAAACCATGTGGGTAAAACAAGCCAGATAAATTGTAATTAAATGAGTGACATGTATAAAATAATTTGTAAACAATCACATGATGCCCCAGGCATACACATGTTCCAGCTAAGCACTGAGCAGTTCAATGTGGGTATGGTGATACACAGAATGATTCCATTTTCATTTCTAATTGACAGCACATGGCAGTGAGTATTGGAAATTAGAAAGCACAGTCCTGGGTAAGGCACAGGTTATGGAGAAGAGAAACCACAGAGAGACATCTGACGCGTCCTGAGGAAATCATGTTCCAGGAATTACACTCATCAATGCCGAAAGGAATTAGGTGTCCCTCAGCCAAATCCCTGCTATTTTGGGAGGCAGTAGATAAATGATTGTTTAAAAGACTATTTTTTTTTTAGAGGGCTGTATACCAGGTTGCTAAGGAAGACTATTCAAGGATCACAGACTGGACAGTTTCAACACAGAGTTGCCATGTTCTACCAAGGTGACTGTGGACTTCATAGTTTGAGGAGATTAGGGAAATGTTCTCAGCTCATGGCTGGCTGGAGAGTCTAGAAGCATACTTGACTACCCTTCAGTGGAGTCCTACAGGGTCTTCCCGGCTATGCCAACCATGACACAACTCACAGCCCCTCTTTAAGCTGCAGCCGTATGTCCCAGTCAAGCAAATTCATCAGAAGACTCACACATATGACCCTATGTGTATGCCAATTCTGTTACCAGCTTCCTAGGGTGGGCTTCTTGGTCCAAGTTTCCCATGGCTTTATCATTCATTTCAGGCCCCAAAACTGTGCATCCCTGGAGAAAGGCCTGAGGCAGAAGATGAGCAGGTATGATGTGTAGCTTGTAGTGTGACTCAGTCATCTGCTAAGGGTGAGCACAAGGACTATTGTTGGGGCTGAACTGTTTTTTTCCCCAAAATTTATGTGCATGAGTCCTAGCTCCTAGTGCCTTTGAATGTGACTGTCACCAACACAGTAACTAAGGTAAAATGAGTCACTGGAATGATCTCTAAACCAGGCCAACTGCTGTACCTATATGCAGAGTTAGTCCACATGCAAAGGGATGCCATAGCATCTGCATGTCAAGGTCAGATGAGGTCAGGAAGACCATAGCATCTGCAAGTCAAGCAGAGAGGCCTCAGAGAAACCAGCCTTGTTCCCAAATTTCAGGCCCCAAATGTAGAGAGACCCCGCCTTTTGGGGCGGGACAGCCTCGGGCGAATGTTTTTACTAATTAATTGGGACGCGC
>NC_022018.1:36800652-36815899 GCF_000317375.1 Microtus ochrogaster
CCGGTTTACGGTGGATCGCTGAACTCCGGGTGTGTGAGTGTGCTTTTATATTAAAATTGTGTTCTTGTACCCACTGGCCTGGATTAATTAAATTTGCCTTTACCCAAAACTGTGCATCCCTGGAGAAAGGCCTGAGGCAGAAGATGAGCAGGTATGATGTGTAGCCTGTAGTGTGACTCAGTCATCTGCTAAGGGTGAACACAAGGAACCAACCAATGTTTCTACCTCCACCCCCAGCCTTCAACCATGCACTCTTGGGAGTGGATGAGAGCTTTAAACTCCAGGGAGTTGTAGCAACAGAAGGAACCATGGTCTCCACTTGAGTAGATCTTTTGATATTTATAGTGCAGGGAAGAATGAACAAGAACTGTCCTTCACTTATTCCTTAAGAATACTACAAACTACAAGAGCTAGTTCTAGGATAGGCTCCAAAGCTACAGAGAAACCTTGTCTCGAGAAACCAGAAAGAAAAAAAAAAGAATACTACAAACTAGTGTTCATTATTATTGAGTAGACAGGGTTATGTCATTTTGTAAAGTTCCATCTCAGTCAAATGATATAGTGATTTGAGAAAGTATAATTGTTTCTCCGTGAATGAAATTTTTTTCCTCCCATGTCCTGGCTGCTAAAGGCAGCATATGCCAAAAGTGGAATTTAAATAAATTCTTAAAACAAAGTTAGGTTTCAAGATTAGTTTCATTTCCTGTTGCTCTAATAAAATACCCCAACAAAACCAACTTTGGAGAGAAGCAGCTTATTTTAGCTCCCAAGTCTTGATCACAGTTCAGCCTCTCTGAGAAGTCAGAGTAACAGTAGCAGAAAGCAAAGAACCAGTGACTGCTCACTCCAGTCTCACACGGTCCAGGACCCAATCCACAGGAAGGTGCTGCCCACGCATCTTTCCACTTCTTAGTGTAGCCATGACAGTTCTCCACGAACATCCCCACAGGGCAACCTAACCTAGACAGATCCTCATTGTGACTCCCTTCACTGCATCAGGTTACTATAACAAATCTCCAGCACAGCCTCCAGACCCAGAACGAACCTACAGTGGTGTAAGTGGTGTAAGTACTAAGATGGAATAATACTGGCAAAAGAATAGACAAAAAAGGAAAAGGAAAGAGAACCCAGGAATGCCCTAGCATAAATACACTTGAAAATGGTCTCTTAGTTATTGGTGGATTGGTCTGTGTCTCCTCAACCAAACACAGCCCTAGGGTGACACAGCCCCCGTAGAACCCATATTTCATCTGAATTTTATCCTTTCTCCAGTTCCTAATATCTGGCTTATGCCCTTACTGGTCTCTTTGCAGTTTTATAATTTTACTGAAGTTCTAATTATTTTGGAATCTTAGAAAAATATTCTATTTATGTGTTTTGCAGGCTTCCAATTTCCCTGCAGGTACAATTTAAAGTCATTGCGTATACTCAGAACATATTTGTTTATTTTTTTTTTTTAGACATGATTTCACTATGCATCCCAGACTGACTTTCCACTGGGGTTCCTCCTATCACAGCCTCTTGAGTGCGGTGACAGCACACACCACCCCATCCAGTGTCTGTTGTTTGTTCTCCATGAAGTTGCTAAGTCACAAGGCAATTGTATACTTGCTTTGCCCTACAAAAACCATCACGTGTTACATTAATCATTAATCATTCTCATCTGGCTCTGTTCCTCCAAAGAAATCTGTTCTTTGGAGGGCTCCCCACTTAAAGACTGAATCTCATATGGCAATTCGGGGACATTAGGAAAGTGGACCTAGTTGGACACAGTTATGTGCAAGCAGTTCAGACGGACCTTGTACTTCAAGGTCACAAAAGCCAAAGTGCTCCCGTGTTGTGTAATATTTGCGGGCTACAATCTAAATTTTATTTTTGCCCAGTTAAGAAAACTGTCACATAAGGTACCTGCAAAAGGTACTTGAAGGGAACGTGGCCATGAGCTCTGCATGCAGGTAAATAAGCCAGCAAGCTACATGCTTCTTAGCATTTATTAAGAAATATGCCAATGTTACTTAAATGTGTATGATGTGGAAGAAAAGGTTTAAAAATGAGAGTTGTAACAAACATGTTGTAATTAATGTCTTTTTGGAATTAAAATGTTGATCAAAACCTTAAGGAAAGATTTACTGTTGACGGGTGAAGATAGAATAAAGAGCACGGAAGACTGATGCCCTGAAAGAATCCTTCTTGGCATTACTGAAGACTAAGATATGTTTTCTGCTTATGAATCCTTGGGGCACACTTATGTAATAAGCTCAGCTGACTCAGAGATTCCAAAATTTTCATCCAGGAGATTTGGAGTCAAAGGCTTAAATGTTAATTAGTTTAAATTAATGCACTTTAATGAATTCCAACTGAAGCAGAGGACTAGGAGACAGGGAAGAAAGACTGTCAAGAAAGACTGGAAAAGAGCTCATCGCTTGGACCTATTCCTGGAGGCTGTTGGGAATTTTTTTCTATATCAATGCTTTCATGGGTTACTTGATTATTCAAGCAACATTTCTTTCAAGTTTAGATGCTTTTTGGTCTTCCAATGCTTATAGTTTGCTTAATTGTTTACTGGACGTGTTTTCTGACAAATTGGAAAATGAAACACATTGATTTTCTTTCTGAGTCTTACAAAAGTATAGGTTACAATAATAGGGATAACCTTGCTATCGTGAGCTTAGTTGTGATGATGAATTTCTTGGTATATGCCCTAATTCTTTTCTAGAAAGTTCTCTGCAGTATGATTCAAGGAAGAAAAAAAAAACCCACCAAACAAACATGTAGGACTGACTATTTTCTGCATTAGTCTCAAACAAGGAAAATTTCCAGTTTATGAAAGAGGTATATGAAGAGTTTCCCACCTGTGATTCTTTATGGAGAAAAATGTTCCAACACCTCTTGAAAATATGAATTTGAAAAAGAGTTGCCTGCATAGCAGGTTCGCAAATCATGAACCTCATATTTTTTTCCTATGGCTTTTTGGCACTAACAGAAATTCTTAGCAGCTCCATATGTGAAATACCTATTTTCAATTTTTAATAATGTATGTTTTTATTACATTCATATAATTTGAAAAGTTATAAGAGATTGCAGCAAGGGACTGCTTCCCTCAGATCCCAGTCTCTCAGTCAGTGTGAAATTGCTCACCAGTCTTTGAATTCTGCAGAAGTCTACAGAACAGCTTCTTGAGAGCCACCAAGATCCCACACTGCTGCTGAAAATGGCTCCTTACAGTTGCAGTTGCTTACCCAAAAACCTCTGAAACTTTAAAAAGACAGGGAAACGCTCTCTACAGTATAGACGGGAGCAGGCCTGGGCATGTCACAAGTAGCTACAGTGGGAAAATGTAGACAGCATCACAAAAAGCAAGTGATGTCAGCCTTACTGCAATGCAAGAGCCTGTCCCCAGAGGGGCTCCTAGTGTGCCCCTGGTGTGTCCAGTGTGCCATTTAGAGAAGCCAACCAAGACCTTGCTAGTGACACAGACTTCATGGTAAAGAATACTTTGTGACCATTTTGTTGGTACTTTGTGACTTGTCTTAAACATAGCAGGCAACTCCTGGTACAGATATCCACTCCAGTCAACAACTAAGCATGACTCTGCTTAGAAGCACATATAGAATGTTCTCACATTTGTCTGTATGTTATTGAAATCCTCACAACCACCCGTGAATTTAGGCAGTGCCATTATTGCTAGAAATGAAGATACGAGAGGGAGGGTGTAGACCAGGGTAAGAGCACTTGCCTGGGCGGCATGAGGCTCCGTTCTGGTCCAGAGACTGTCTCCCAGGTGATTTCATAATTTGTCAAGTTGAAGGTTAATCACAGTGACACACAACTTTGTCCTTTTTTTTTTTCATATTCCATTTGGTTAAAAACAATCAAGAAAAGAATCCAAAAGGGTTTTCTCTTTTAACATGCAGAGTGAAAAAGACAGTGGACTTTGGCATGTGACTGGCAGGAACTAGCATGAGCCCCTTTCCTCCCAGTGCTGCCGTCAGCCCTCTGTATCCATGACGTCAGTATCTTCAATATTCTGGGTAGTTTATGATGACTTGACATAAACTACAGTCACCTCAAAAGAGGGAGCCCCAACTCGGGAATTGCTTCCCTTAGATTGACCCTTAGGAGAGACTGGGGAAGTGAGCCATTTTCTTCGTTAAAGATGGACATAGGAGAATTCAGCTCACTGTGGCTGAAACCAAGCTGGACAAGCCATGAAGCGCAAGGCAGTAAATAGCGTGGTCTCTGCTTTAGTTCCCGCTTCCAGGTACCTGTCTTGAGTTCCTGCCCTGGCTTTGCTGGATGATGGACAATAAGCAGTAAGTTGCTTTTGGTCATGATGTCTATCACAGCAATGGAAAGCAAACGAGGACACTAGAGTTCAATGGACTCTCCCCAGGGGGGTGGAATTGTTAAAAAGTGCCTCAGTATGGGGCATATGTGACTTTTCCTTCATCATTATTCTCTACACCATACAACCTAACAACTATCTCCCTGACAATGGGCACAGCAATATCATTACAAGTTGTCTAGAAGTGATTCAAAGCAGACCCTGGGATGTGCAAAGGCCTGTGTCAACACCACAGCTGACCATCTGAGGGTCTGAGTGTCCAAGAGGGGCCTTGAGCATGCCTCTTGCATGTGTCTGTAGGATTTTTTTCTAGGTTTTTGTTCTCTTTTTAAAAACCTAGTTCTGAGATCACATGCAGAGAGAGGATCACATTTTGGGCCAATAATAAACCTCCTAAAGAATTTATATAAAGAATACAAAGAAAGGTTGGCAGGACCATGTTTATCAAAAGTGGATGATAAAAGAGAAAGTGCCACCTGAAGAAGACCCGTGGAAACACACCCAGCTTTCTCTGCACACAGACGCCCCAGGCCACCCACAGGGGTGTTGCACAGAACCTGGTGACCTGGCGAAGAGCACAGGGCTTGGTACTTCCACGCCCAGCCTCCCAGAGATCTCGTATCTGAGCCAGGCGCCGTGAGCCTGAGCGTGGCTTTTGAAGTGCTTCTCCGTATCTTCATCTCCTCTGCCTCTTACCAAGTTACGGTCTCCCTAGTAACTTTACTTGATTCAATATTTTGGTAGTTTTTAAACACACAGGACAAGTTCTAACAGTAAAAAAAAAATCTCATGATTCAGGGACTGCCCCCGGAGCCTTAGGCGAACTTGCAGTGCGGTGCAGCTTAGAAAGGCTGGGCTGCAAGACAAGATGTAATTAGCTGTCCTGTTGAATAGGCTCATGCTGTTCATGAACAGGGTTGGAGGCCAGATGATTATGGCAGCGATTTACTCAACTTAGGTAGAAAGTATTTCAGATGGCGTTAATTGACCTTTGGTGCTTGGCCAACACAGTCCTTCAAGGACGCTGTGTAGTGTTCTTCCGTTCACGCTGAGGAATACGGCCAGTGCTCTTCTTACACGATGGAGGCAACGGCTCTGCCATCTGTTGACAAGAGCTTGCTGGTGTTGTCCAGTGCTTTGGCTGCTCCAGCTTTGGGAGCACTGAATGGAGTCGGGCGATCGCTGTAGAGCCGAACACTGCCGTGCTATGCCTCACCGTCTTGTCCGCCGGCCTCAGAATGTTGCTAGACATTGTGCAAGTGTTCCGTGTGCAACAGTTCTAAAGTCCCCAGTGAAAATATAAAAAGCACACCCCTTGCTGTCTGGATTGAAGTGATATCTATGTCTGATCACTGAGGGAACAGGATTCAAGCCAGCTGCCACTCTCCCCAGCTCCCAAAAGTCTTCCACATACATTGCTTTCCAGGAATTTACTCATCAGTAAAGCTTTAAATGGGTCTCCCAGTGTTTCCCCATCACCCTCTAAAATGGCCTATGTGCATTCCTCGGCAGGTGGGGCTCTGGATGACAGTCTGCCTTGAGACAGCAGGGCCTGCAGGAAGAGGAGATACAAGAGTGGCATCTGTGAACCCTCTCCCTAAATCCTTCTCAGCAGACCCTCCTCTTAAAGTTCCTACCAAGCTGGGGTCCAAGCCTTCACTAATTTTTTTTTTTAAGCTATGATCAAACCACTTGTGACTGCCCATGTATAGATTCAAGCCTGGGTGCTCAGTTCTGCTGCACTGATCTAGAGTGTACGTTCCGTGCTAATGCCACACTGTTCCAATCACTGTAACTTTGTAGAAAGTTCTAAAATCGGGAGCTGTGACTCTTACTACCCTGTTCTACATTTTTAGGATTTTTGTTTGTTTGCTTTAGAATGGGTATTAGTCTGTGTCCTTTGAGATTGAATATAAACTTTATTACAACGTGATAATTTTCACCCAGAACCCAGTAGTAACTCTGACAGGTACACACTGACTCTGTAGATCTGCGCGGGTAGTGTTGCCTTCTTGACAACGCTGGGTGCTCAGATCTATTGACATAGCATTCTTTTGTCAGTCTTGATCATCTTTAATTGCTTTTGGCAGTGATTTAGGGATTTGGGTATATAGCTTGTTGCTTTTGTCAAATCTTTTTGTAAATATTTTAAGTATATTAGGTATCTTATGTGATGTAACAGTGCTGAACAAACATGTTCCTGACTGGAAGCTAGACATGAAGAATTCTGCAGGACTGGGGTTGAGTTTTGATGTTTTAAAAGCTATGTTTTTGTCTTCATTGTAGAACAGTGTTACATTCCTCAGCATCGCTCTGAGTTCACTCATATTTTATATCCACTGAGGTGGTCTGGAACACCTTCAGAGTTCCACCCACTGAGAGTCTCACCAGCCAGCGTATGACTGACTGTCTCTGGGTTGTTCTAAGATCTGGTGTCTTGCTCTGTCCCAGTTGTTTTTCTGCATGTAGGGTATTGCCACAGCTGCCTCAAAGGGCTTATTCCTCACACCAGTAGCTCATAATCTCTCTCCAGCTTCCTAAATGTCAGCATTTAGCTTCATGAATTCTCAGTGCTTAAGGCAGAAGAGTAAATCCAGTCCTTGTTACTCCATCACAGTTGTGGTGTGGGAAGTCCTTCTGTGTGTTTGTTGCTTTTATTGGTTACTGAATTAATCTGTTTCAGCCAGTGGCTTAGCAGACTAGAACAAGGTGGGAATTCCAAGCTGATAGAGGAGGAAAGAAGGTGGAGTCAGGAAGAAGCCATGTAGCCACGACAGCAGACAGATGCCTCCCCTGGAGCCCACTGAAACTTTGGTGGTAGGCTACGACCTCGTGGTGATGCACAGATGAATGGATATGGGTTAGTTTAGGATATAAGAGCTAGCTAAAAAATATGCTTAAGTTATTGGCCAACCAGTATTGCAAATAATATAGTTTCTATGTGATTATTTTGGGTCTGAGTGGCCGGGAACAAATGAGCAGCCTCCAGCAACACAATTGGAAACAGAAACATCTAAATTATGGCTTAACTCGCATTTGGGATGTTGCCAAATTCTGTAAAGTGAATGAGGTTGTTCTCACCAGAACTATTAACAATATCCAAGACTATTGTTTATTGTAAAAAAAAAATGTCCACATGAAAAGGAGAAAGAAGGGAAAGAGAGGAAGAAGAAAAAGAGGAAGATTCTCGAGAAAGAGGAGTGGGAGGTACTATTGGAGCTGAGCAAAGAGGAAATCATGCCAAGCAGTGAGTGCGCACAACTTTAATCTCAGCTCTTGGGAAGCAGAGGCAGGTGGAGCTCAGTGAATTTGAGGCCAGCCTGTTCTACAGAGAGAGTTCCAGGAAAACTGGAGAAACCCTGACTTGAAAAGCCAAAAATTGGGGGGGTGGGGAGAAATAATAAATATATTTTTACATCTTCGTGCAGGCATCTACAATCAAGAATTATTGCTGACTGTGAGGAGGAGATGCATTGTTAAGCATAGTAAAACACCTATGCCATTTAATATTGCTTTGATTCTTCAACGCACATGATTATGGATTCAAGAAGAGGTTAAAATGGATATTACTGATTATTTAAATCATCAAGTGAAGCATACACCATTCCTAAGAAATCAGTTTCAGATAAATGAAATAAATATAACACAAACTAATAAATTTTTAATTATACAGGAAAAGCGTCTTCTGAATTCAGAGCAAAAATACCAGATAAAAGTATAAAAAAATAAATGTTTATAAAAATTAGGTGACATTAAACTTTATAATTTAATCTTAATTCTTTCTTTTCATTAAAATTTTAGGCTTGCATACAAGCAGTGTGTTTCACTGTGACATCTTCACCCCTGAGAGTCCTCACACTTTGGTCTTGGCCATTCTCTTGCCTGTTGCCCTCCCTCATCCTCTGGCTGGTGTTTTCCTTCCCCAGTTTCTTCTGCTTTCTCACCACATGTACATAGTCTAAGCAGCCACAACGCTTCACCCCATTGTTTTTTGTCAATTGTCAATTAGCTGGAAGTAGGAGGTTGGCAGGTTTGTCTTCGTCTCATGTTAAAGGTGGGGAATAGTGTGATTCTTATCACTTCTTCATGTGATAAGAAGTCTGCCTCCACCTTGAGCTTGAAAGCCATCTTACAGCAAAGTTTAACTAGGTCCTTTCTTTGTAAGATTGAATCTCTGTAACTGGAGACTGCACTTTAGTTTCCCAGCCACCCAGACCTGAATAATCACACACACAAAAAAAAAAACCCTATATTAATTACAACACTGTTTGGCCTATTAGCTCAGATATCTTATTAATTATCTCTTACATCTTAAGTTAACCCATTTCTATTAATCTATGTATTACCACAGAGCTATGGCTTACAGGTACGGTTCTGGCATCTGTCTCCTTCGGCAGCTACATGGCTCCTCTCTGATTCTGCATTCTTTCTCCCCGAATTCAGTTTAGTTTGCCCACCTGGCTCTATGATGCCTTACCATAGACCAAACCAGGTTCTTTATTAACCAATGACAATAAAACATATTCACAGCATACTGAAGGGAATCCCACATATAATCTCTGTTTGTCAAGGGCTAAGCTATGCCCCACTGGTAATCTTTACTTCAAATGGTGCTACTTGTTTCAGGAAACCGCAGCCTCGTCTTTGTTTCAATAGGTTGTTAATGACCACCTTGCACTCATGCCTTTGTTTCGGGAGGTTATTACGATCAACTTATTGTGCTTACATTCTAATTCCATGATCTCTGCTTATTTGCCTGCCAAATAACCCATCTGGAAACATTCTACTCCTGAGCTATAAAATCCTTATCTTTCCAATGTCCAGTGCTGATCTCTTGAACTCCACCTTAAGGGGCAGGCAGCTTGTGTGCACAAATAAAGCTTGCTTTAATTTAGCTATGATTCGGGTCAGCGGCATTTCTCCTCATGTCTGAGGAATTAATACGTGTGCCCTGTTGGGGTCCCACTATCATATTTCCATGTGGGGCTGCCATCTGCAGGGGTCCTGCCTCTATGGGGTTTTCACTTTCTAGGGTAGGGCGTGTGGATTAGAAATTTTAGTCAAAAGGAACAGAGATGTGAAAGAAAAAGACAGAGAAACAGAATGCAATTTGTGAGGGCAACATGGTAAATACTGAATCCACTTGTGTTTATTTCTTGTGATCTTTATATATCCCAATCCAAAAGAGGGCAAGAACGCAAAAGACATTTTTTTATACCATGATACAAGGAACAAAAAAATTGATTACCATCTTAATACATAAAACACCAAGTAATCACACCCTAGGTCAAGATATGCTGTTATTAGCTGTACCTTAAGTCAAATCTCCTGCCAATAACCTTGAAGAAGCAAGAACAGGACTAAACTCTCTGACCGTTAGTCAAGGTGGAACAGATCCACTTCTATGAGCCATCTGAATACCCAAAATACCAATTAACAACACCATAAGTCAAGATGTCTTTGTTAGTAGCCATACCTGAAGTTAATAGGCCTGAACTTTCTGACCTTTAGTCAAGGTGAAACAGATCCCAAAGTGCTCTCGTTGCCCAGTGGAACTCGCTGTCCTTGTTAGCTTTCTGTTGCTATGATGTATGTACCATGTCCAAAAGCAACTTGAAGGAGGGGGTTATTTCATTTTACAGATTACAATTTGTCCTTGAGGGAAGTCAGGGCATGAACTCAAGCATGGCAGAAACTTAAAACAGAAACTACAGAGGAATTCTTATTTGCTTACTGGATTGAGCCCAGATTCACAATCAGGTACCATCTGTACATAGCCCCCACCTGCCTAGGGATAGTACTGCTCATTGTAGCCCTCCCACAACAATTAACAATCAAGAAAACACCCTCAAATATATAGCCACAAGTCAATCTGATAGAAACAATCCTTGTGTTGAGATTCCTTCTCCCTAGGTGTATCAAGTTGACAACCATGAAAATTTGCCTTTCTGGAAAACAGCAAAATCCAAACAGAAGAGATCTCTATGTCACTTTAACCCACTGCACTTTGTCTCACAACAAACACTATGGATGCCATATGGTAGAATTCCCCAGCCTCAGAGTTGTTCTCTGTCAGCAGTTTCTCTTGGTAAAACTTCACAATCTGAAAGCACTATTGAAAATCCCCTTCCATCAACTTGGCATGTCTTCCAGGGCCATTCAAAGTCTGAAATGTGGGTATGTATCTTCAAAATGATAGCAGATTGGTGGCAATAATTCTTTTTGCCCAAGGCAGGCATAATTTTATTTCCATGCTGGGTGTTTTCTGTAGACCCACATTCAAGGTAAAGAAGGATTTCCATGGTTTCCCCCAAATCTCAGTGTTTGGAGATCGCTTAAAACTTTGAAGGCATACATATTTCTTCTGAGGGTAAAACAAGCAATGCCTAAACAGCTTAAAGTCTCTACTGCTGGTTTCAAAAGTTCAGAAAGGATAGAGCTGGAGAGATGTCTCAATAGTTAAGAGCACCTGATGTTCTTGCAGAGGCTCCAGGTTTATTACCAGCAACTACAACAGGCATCAGTTCCTAGGGACTGATTCCCTCTGGTCTCTGAGAGTATTCACACACATGTGGTACACGTAAACTCACAGACACATACATATACACATAAGCAACAACAAAACCTTTTAAAACATCAAAAAGAAGCAATCCTGTTTTTATAATAGATTTCCAGTCTGATCTGGTAGGCCAATGATGCTGGCATAGTGACCCAAAGTCGGGGTGGTTGAATAGACTAGCTATGACTTTGATGTTCACCACACTAACCATGCCAAGGAATGCATTAGTGTAAACTTCACTGAAAATCCCAGACAGCAGTGAGTAGATCTGGAGACTAGAGACTTGGCCAGGAACCTAAAGAGTGAGTTGTGTGAATCAGTAATCTGTGAGTTGCCGAAGAAGTCAGGGCTTCACTGAATCCTCTCTAAAGTAGGGCTCAGAGAGACTCAGACTCAGGTTTTATACTGTGACTGTTAGCCTCAGCTTACGTTCAAAAGAGAATGGCTTCTCCTGGTGTTGAGGCTCACGTAAGTTCAATTCTTGACAATTATATGAAACTATCTTCTATAGGCCACATATGGTTGTCGCTGCCAAGTTCACAGCACTTTGTCTCCTATAACCCATGTCAACAAGCTCTCTAAATGTTGTGTTCTCATCTGCCCTATCCTGTCATGTGTTCTAGCTGTGAAAAAAAAAAACATATGCTCCAAGTCCGAATGAGATAACTCACAGGATGCCAGGCAACTTGACAGTCTGCTGATCTCCACCCATGTGCCTTGATTTTGTGAACATTTATACTGAAACATTTGTGCTTTGCTGACTGATTTGCCATACTGTGGGGTTAGGGATGAGACAAATGGCTAAAAGAAACTAGCACCAGCAAAAGCAGAGATTTTGAGACAAACAAAGCTAAGATGCTCTGTAACTTTCCTACATTTAGTGTAAGATGGACAAGACAGTAAAATATCATTTGTTGAAGAAAATTCTTGACATCTTGAACGCCAAGTAAGGAGCATGCAGAGAAAGAGTCCCAAGGCAAAGAGGGGGGAATTAAAACAGAAAAGTAAAGCAACTGGGAAAGCATCCGTCTCTGTGGAAGGACCTTGTCACCCCATCATCCAACTCCAGCGACCCCTTCCCATTGCCACACCCCCTATTTCCCACCTTCAGCTGTTTAATAAGATGTAAGGTATACCTAAAATTAAGCCATGACAAAGGCATCGACAAGGACATTAGAAGCCTTATGATGTACTTCTTTATTGTCTTTAAGCAATCAGTCTCAGCTGGCTCTGTTCTTAGCCAAAGCTAACCTTCACTGAGCCATAGAGTCTCAAGAGTTAAATTGTTCACTTCATGACAGGAAAGGCCAAAGATGGATGTCCAAACATTGCAGAGGAACTTAGGTGCCTGTTCAGGAGACTAGCTGTCTCTGTCATCTCTATAGTTTATTCAGCTTGTTCTGTTCAAGCCCACAGGTAGTGACCGGGAGCCACATCTCTGTATGCCAAGTACCATCCTGCCTGAGACTGCAGGACTCAGAATCCACATCCAGCTCCTTGTCCAGAATTTTTCTTAACTTTCTTAGGCCCTATGTTTGGATATTCAAAGTTACGCATTGGGCACCATATGCAGACAGGTTTTTCTTTGGGTTGTCAGCTCACAAATAACAACACAAAACATTATTAATCATAAAAGCTCAGCCTTAGCTTAGGCTTTTCTCACTAGCTCTTATAACATAAATTAACCCATCTCTATAAATCTACATTCTACCCATCCTTCTTCCTATGTGTTTCCTCCATGCCAAGATTTCTCCTCTTCTTCCTTTATCTCCCCAGAAATTCCACCTGTACCTCTTGCCTAACTATTGACCGTTCAGCTCTTTGTTAAACCTATCACAGTAATGTATCTTCACACAGTGTACAAATATCCTGCAACATATCCAAACAGGTACGTTTAAAAAGAAAGGACTTATCATTCACTGCCGTCAGACATTTGAAGTTGCAGCTTACTCAGCAACAAACTCAGACAAAAAAAAAGTATTAGGAAAAGAAGTATATCTGCACTGAACACACATAGATTTTTCTTTTCATTACTCCCAACAACTCAACTATTACATAGCAGTTGTCAGGTATTATAAGTCACCTAGCTATGGTAGGATGTGCATAAGTTACATGCAAACACACACACACACACACACACACACACACACACACACTTAAAATTTATTTATGGGGCTGAAAGGATGGCTCAGAAGTTAAGAATAATTGGCTGCTTTTGCAGAGGACCTGGTTTGAGTTCTCAGCATCCACACAGCGCTCACAAACATCTGTAGTTTCAGGTCTTTGGGATCAGATGACCTCTCTGGCCTCTGTAGCCACCAGACACACATGTGGTGCACAGACTAGCATGTAGTTAAACATGTACATATAATAGACATATCCTTAGAGCAATTCATTCCTGAACTGGGAGCTTCTTCATTTGTTTCCACATCACAGTTGCTATATACAGGGTTGCAGTGGGCTAAGGCAGGAAGTGCCACTTCACTAGTTGGATTGTATTTTGTTTCTCTGAATTTGCCAAAAAACGAATAGATTGGATATTCTGAATGTAATTCTTGCCTGATAACTGCTCCTATTGTATATAGTTTTACTATATTAGGGTTAAAACATTCCCTTTTTATTTAGACAAAAGTGGGGAAATGCTGTGGAATGTTTGTACACTGTGTAAAGATACATTGCTGAGATTGGTTTAATAAAGAGCTGAATAGCCAATAGCTAGGCAGGAAGTATATGAAGAATTTCCAGTAAGAGAAAGGAAGCAGGGGTCATCTTGGTGAGGAGGAGACACAGAGGAAGCAGGACAGGAGGTATGTAACATAATGTAAGCTAATAGAAATGAATTAATTTAAGGTGTAAGAGCTAGTAGGACAAGCCTAAACTCAGGCTGAGTTTTCCTAATTAATAATAAGTTTTTGTGTCATTTTTTTGAGCTGGTGGCCCAAAGGAAAAAATCTGTATACATTCGTATATCTTATTTTGTAAAAAATGTCCATTTAGACCTTTTGTTTATTTTGATCAGATTATTTATTATTAAGCTTCTGATTTTCATATAAATTCTGGCTATTAATCCCTCATTCATGCATAATTTGCAAACATTTCTTTTATGCCAAGACTTGTCAACTCACTCGTTTATGGCTTGTTTTGTTGAGCAGAAGCCTTTTAATTTGAAGTAATCTCATTTGCTTATTCAGAAGAACTCTATAAACATAATCTGGATTTTTTTTTCACAGCTGGATCTGAAAAATCCCCCATGAAACTTTCTAGAAGGTCTATGCACCCTCAGTAGAAGGAATATATTAGGGCCTATGGGATTGTCCGGACCCACCGTTAGCATATGGTGCTCTATGGGTCCAATGGGGAGCCTGATTGGAATGGCTGGTAAGAGGTCTTACTGTGGCAAAGTCAAAGGGTGTGAAAGACAAGTCCCAGGCTCTCCCATGTTGAGTGCTACCTAGTGGAAAGCTGTACCATATGTGGGGTATGCCAGACGCAGAGGTGCACTGTGTCCTACCTGGGCAGCCTGTTCAGCTTGTGAAAAGATGCTGCCTTCATTCCTTCATCCATCTATCTTAACCTCGGGAGAACTGAAGTCAGAAGGAATCCCAGAAAGACTATCCATGACAGGGAAAGTTCAGATCATATACACATGTGGAGAGAGGGGAATGAAGGGAAGAAGGCCTGAGGCCGCACAGCCTACAACAGCTCACTTGTGTGCCTGCCAGTTTTTAAGGCTCACTTCTGGTTCAGTCCTAGACCATATCTTAGGAGTACCAGCCTCCTTTCTAATGAGCCAGACAGTGTGTGCTGTCTAGAAATGGATTTCTTAAGGCCACAGCATCTCCTAACATAACCCTCAAATCATCAGGCAAACCCAAGCTGAAGGAGATTGCACACATCACTTCTCAAGAGGCAGAGAGAAGTATGCAGGACCAGAGAAGCCTGAGCAGAAGAAAACCAGGTGTTTCCCGGATGGGTTATAGACCACACAGGCAGTGCCAGGAAAGATGAAGCAATCTGAATAAAGTCTGCAAATTGGTTCAGGGTGCCTTTGTAACAATGTAGCTGGCACTG
Organism: Microtus ochrogaster; assembly: GCF_000317375.1. Lineage (NCBI taxonomy): Eukaryota > Metazoa > Chordata > Mammalia > Rodentia > Cricetidae > Microtus > Microtus ochrogaster. The sequence continues at coordinate 36,815,628 of NC_022018.1, forward strand.
AGATTCATGCTGTATCTGTAGGTGCTAACATCTGGAGGAGGCTGATGAAAGGCAACGAAGGATATTTCTTCCTATTTTGGGAACTTTTTATAAGTCTGAAATAGTTCTAAAATGAGACATCAAAAATAAAATATTAACATGGGAAAAAAAATTTAGTGTCTGAAATAATGCCCTCTTATACACACTTAACAAATCTGTGGGTGCTCAAGACTCATTCTTACCTCTCTCTCTCTCTCTCTCTCTCTCTCTCTCTCTCTCTCTCTCTCTCTCTC
>NC_022018.1:36815999-36832873 GCF_000317375.1 Microtus ochrogaster
TCTCTCTCTCTCTCTCTCTCTCTCTCTCTCTCTCTCTCTCTCTCTCTCTCACACACACACACACACACACACACACACACACACACACACACTGAAATTCTAATCAGTCATAAAAATAATTAAACCCTGTTAATTGCAATAATATGAATGGAGCTGAAGAAAATTGGGCTAAGTGAAATAAGCCAAACACCGAATAACAAGTGTTTTCTGTTCTTTCTTATAAGTGGAATTAGAAAGAAGTTCATCTCAATGAAGAGGACATTCACTCATGGTCATAAGGGTGTGGAAAATGGATAATGAGGAGAGATGGGTCAGCTGGAACAAAGTTCCTTTTTGTTACAATGTAGCAGACTCACTAAAGGAGCCAGTGTGACACCAGTTCTGGGATAGAGAAGAGAAAAAGAGATGCAAAGTACGATGCACTGTAGCAAAAGGGATCCTGGATGTTTTCAGGGGCTGCCACTGCTGGAGCCTGAGACAAGCTGATCATCAAATGGGCAACGACAGTGGTGGGTTATGACTCCATGAACAAAACTGAGACAGTCATCATTATCATCATCATTGAAATAAAACAAAGGGATAGGTCACAGGAAACACAAAAGAGGTGTGCCACAGGAGGCGGGCCCTCGTAGCAGAATGTCCAGACTAGGAGGCTACACCCGCACATAGCACAAAAACAATGGTCTTGGGCACTTTAGAACCCTTACAGAACCTTTAGAACAGGTGGGTCAGGTTACTCTAAATTAAGGGAGTCTGAAGAGGTGTGAGATGTAGATGGACTGTAGAACCTAAAATGAGATCTTAGACAGGGAAACTTTTAGAACAGTGTAGGGATAGTGACATCTAAAGGGATAGCGACATCTGAATGTTTACTACACTGCTGGCAGGGCCCCAGTCCCTCTACACTTGTACTAGAATCTAGGAACGTCCAAATCAGTAATGTATTTGCATAGAATCTGCAAATAGTATTCTAAATACTTTATATCTCCTCTACATGATGATATATAATATGATGTCATTGTTATGTAAATAGTTATATTGCGTTATTTGGGAATAAGTCTGTACGTGTTTAGTATAGGCATCGTTTTTTCCGGAAAAAAGATTTATTTTTTTGAGGCTAGTTGAATTAGTGGATAAACAATTCACAGGTGCTGAGAGTCAACTTTAGACTAGCTGATGGTGTTTTGTTGACGTTAAATTTTCCAAATTTAACGATGCCCCTGCGATCATGTGCTAGACATCCCAGTCATTAGGGGACATGTAGTAAACAATTGCTGGTGAAGACGCATGATCTCTACAAGTTATACCAAATAATTTTAATGAAAGAGAGATCAAGATCAGATGGGCGGAGGTGAAGAGAGCAGGCCAGCCAGTGGATGCAGCAGACCAGGGTTGAACAGCATGTGATGTAACCTGCAGAATTCTTGCAAGTCTCCTATATGTTTTTTTTGGGGGGGGGGCAGGGGAGCTCCATAGGTTGGGCTGTTTTCCTCCTAAGTTGATCATTAATTACTGGCCTTTGTATCACACAGTGTGACATCAGCATTGTAAGCTGACGCTGCCTGTCAGTGGCTTGTATGCTCCAGGTCACTGCTACTGGCTCTGAAGCATGCACAGCACCATCACCTCTGAGAGCTGTCCCTTCAGGGAACATGTCCAGCACGTAAGTGCCTCTTTGATGTGCATTTCTGCCCTGTAAACAACCCCACTTTCTGGCACTCTGTGCAAATGAGCTATAACCTGTATCTTTATGGATACAGTAAATACTCAGACCAGAAGAACGTGCACTTCCCAGGGAAAACCAAGGACATTTCATTCCATCTTCAAATATATGTGCAGGCACTTAAAAGGCTCCTTTAAGTGATTTGGGTTGAGTGGCACGCACAAAAATTCCACTTGGATTGCAGTGACCCAGAGATGGTATAGCTTAACTGTATTTCTCAGAGTTGCCCTGGAGTTGTTGCTTTTCATGCAAACAATAAACTTTCATCTCAGTATAGCGCTTCTAGTGACTCCCTCAAGGGTGAAGAAGCTGCCCATCTTGGAGGGCCGTCTTGTGCCCTTCTTCCTGGCTCACCAGACCCATTTGTTGGGCAGGCTTCAGCTTTCTGCCAGAGTCACTAATTCTACCACCAGCATTTCTAGAGTGGCACTACAGAGTCGAGTCCTGTGCATTCTGGGTCACTCTCGCTCCACAGAGCCCTCACCTATAGATACAGATATTTGGTTGTACCTGTCACTGTCAGAATGGGCTGTTTAAATACTCAGTGAGAAGGTACTGTAAGATCAGTAATTATTGTAAGAGCTCCAAATGTATTCAGAGTAATTCTACTTACATAGTAAGTGGGTAAGGGTGCTGTGGAAGAATGCTCTTGGACACTGTAAAGATTTGTCACTCATATTGGTTTAATAAAATATGGACTGACCAGTAGTCAGGCAGGAAGTATAGGTAGGGTGACAAGACTACGAGAATTCTGGGAAGATGAAAGCAGAGAAGCAAACATCAGCCAGACACAGAGGAAGCAAGATGAGAATGCCTTACTGAGAAAAGGTACCAAGCCACATGGCTAAACATAGGGAAGGATTATGGATTAGTTTAAATTGTAAGAGGTAGTTAGTAATAAGCCTGAGCAATAGGCCAGACAACTTATAGTTAATATAAGCCTTTGCACGTTTATTTGGGATTGAATGACCATGGGACTGGACAGGACAGAAACTTCTGTCCATGTCAGAGACATTACTGTCATGATCTGCGCAGTGTCCCTGGGGCCACAGGCAAATTGTCAGCAGAAATAATGGCCACCTTACTCATTCTTCTGGTGTCTTCATGATGTTGCCCAATATCGCAGACTTCTTCAGTCCTACTGCAAGGAAGAGTGTCCAGGCACTTCCTGTAAGGACAAGCTGAGACAGAGCAGGGCATATTCGCCCTCTTAACCCTAGGAAGAGGCCTTGGGGGCCCATCGTGGATCATATGGCCTTTTCCTGGTGCTCATCTTAAGAAGTTTTCTGCCTGTGCCTCTGTGACAGTCATACCTCGGAAACTCAGGAGCTGTCCAGACGTTTCCCAGGGTGCCCTCTGCTCACACAGCTGCACTCCACATCCCAGTAATTGCTCTTCCTGGCCGTGGGTGGCCCCTCCCAACTCCATCCTGACCTCTGCTCTCTTTTTCCAGGCCCTGCTGATCTTATCGAACTCCTAATGTCCTCCTTTGGTAGAGCTGCCAGCTCCAGGCACTTTCTATGAACTGATGTTTTCAAGAAACCTGCAAGAAATGTGAGTTTTCTCCACCCAGTTCCACCTTTCATTTGCTCTCTCTCTCTCCCTCCTGCTCTTGTCGCTGTATCTCCCTGGGCTCGGCTTCAGCTCCACCCACTCTCTTCTGAGAACCCATTATGGTCTTGACATGAAAAATGTACTCTCGTTTAAAGCTTATGAAATCACACTGTATTTATGGTCTTTCCTCCTTTTGATGTAGTTAACCATTAGGTCAAGTGAAGCTGCAACAGACTCGCAGCTCATCTTATGCAAACATTTCACTCACAAGTTTACATTCGCTTGGGATTATTTTCCTGCCCCTACAAGACATCCTTTTCATGAGCCTGGGTGTTCTGTAGTGAACGTTCTTCCCTCCGTGTTTGCACTTTCCATGGGCGGTGCTGACTTAGGCCTGGGGACCGTTGTTGAAGCGCCTGTCACAGTCTTTATTCCTAATAGCGTGTCCTCTGTAGTTAGGGCTCGCCTGCCTAGAATCTCAGTCTACTTTGTTCAGTAAATGGAGATTCCACAGAAGCTCGCCTGTGAATAATGACTATCTCTAGAGACCCAGGGATGTATTCATTTGCCTGGTTGTATTGAACACTTGACTCAGATTGTCCCAAGTGCATTTTAAGGGCATGGTAGCACTTTCCACTCAGATGTAACTCCTTGGCAGCCTCATTTGGAATGTGTCCAGAAGCCCCACAGTCACTCACTCACACACACACACACACACACACACACACACACACACACACACACCATACATCACAGGGTGCCAGGTCAAACCCTGGAGGTCTGTTCAGAGCTTTCAGCCTCTAAAGTCACCTTGAGAGTGGAGTAAACAGTTACCTGAGATCTGCCAAGGTGATCTGAGTTCCTTGAGACCATAGCAAATCAGTGTGAGCCAGGATTGGATAAGTCTTTCAAGCTGAGTTCAGACCCCGCTGTGTCTGGACACGGTGTGAAACAGATGTCTATTATAACTTGCTGTGCTTTAGATGTGCCTCTTAAATCCCCATGTGTAAAGTATTGACTACCAGGGGCCTCCTTTGCTTATGGAGATAATGGAAGGTGTGTGTTGAAGGAGCTGCAGGCTGCGTTCCTGCCACCCGGCTCCCGGCCGCCTGGCTAGGTTATGCCCCAAAATAATTACATGGAAACTGTATTCTTTTAAACACTGCCTGGCCCATTATATCTAGCCTCTTCTTGGCTAATTCTCACGTATTAATTTAGCCCATTTCTAATAATCTGTGTAGCACCACCAGGAAGACCTCCTCTGGGAAGATCTATAACTCAGCCGTCTAAGGCAAGGAGATGAGACGCCTTGAAAGATGGAGCGCTGATGACTCTCGATGCATTTAGAGTCTTGGGGAATCTTGTTAATTGCTTATTTGATTAAATTTTTCACTGTTCAGTTCAACATCAGGGAGAGCAGACCCTGGCTCCCCCCGTACACTTACTTATAGGCTAGCACAGCAACTGCCTCTACAACTCCTGATCCAGAAATTAATTTGAAGGCAGAAGACAGAACATAAATAAAGGAAATAAATGGACCCATGCTTGTCACATTTGCTTTCCTCTGGCCTGTTGACACTATGTTTATGGCACTGTTGTAAAATCCCTCCTAACAACACTTCCTAGCAAAGGCTAATAGGGAAAACCAGGTTACCATGCTGGTTTTGAAAGTCTCCTCCGAATAAAGGCCCTAGAGGAAACTTCCATATGGAGTGCAAACTGTAGTAATATGAGTGGCGGGGCTGAGTCCCCAGCACCCCGGCCGCCTGCCCAGCTAGCTTATGCCCGAAATAACAACACACAAACTGTATTCATTTAAACACTGCTTGGCTCTTTAGCTTTAGCCCTTTTCTCGGCTAACTCTCGCTCCTGGACTAACCCATTTCCAATCATCTGTGTATAGCACCCCAAGGTGCGCTTACCGGGAAGATTCTAGCCTACGTCCATCCTGGGTCGGAGCTTCATCGCGTGTGCCTCAGAGAGCAGAGCTCTCGCCTCTGCCCACAAGAGTGGAGCATCGTGTCTCTCTGAGGCGTCTGCTCCTGAGAGGAGAGCTGTCGAGTCTCTCACCTCACTTCCTCTTCCGCCCAGCATTCTGCTCCTCCCACCTACGTTCTAACCTATCAGGTCAAGCAGCTTCTTTATTAAATCAACCAATGACCTTCCTCCATCAGCAAACCTTCAGTTTTTTTCTTCTATAAGATGGTTTAAGATGAAAGAACTGCCATGGGAAGTGCCACATCTTTGAGGACCACCTGTGTGCCCACCTAATGCATTAGGCATCTCCTATTGTGGAGTGCTGATCATACAAGCACATTGGAGCTCATGGACTTGACTTCCTGGAGAGTTCACAGATCACCCTAGCAGCAGATCAAGAAGACTGCTGTAACAGGAGCATAAGTATCAAGTTATGAGACAATAGAGGAGAGAAGCAATTCATTGGTCTTGGTCAAGGAATTTTATTACCCACATCTATCTGAACGTTAGACACTGCAAGGGTTGTACAAAGGTTTCTGGAGAAAATGGTCCTGAGTTGAGCCTGAACGAAGAAGCTCTGACGGGTTGACGTCTGAAAGGAAGAAGAGCAGAAGAGGTCCTTGAAGTTGGAGGAAGTGTACATAAAGTCAGGGCAGAGCAAGAGCAGACAGAGACACCCTCCCGCTTGAGCAAGAAACAGGAGCCTGACAATTGTTGGGGCAGCAAGGTTTAAAGCAAACACACGAGCATCTCAGTCAGACCCCAGCCCTCAGTGACAGAGCCAGTGAGGAAAACTGCACACTTTATTGACCCAATCTGTACTTTATGTCGGTAGTATTAGCTAGTTACCCCGGTGAGGGCTGAGTGCTGGCACCAGCACTAAAGGTGAGAACAGAAAGTAACTGGAACCAATAGCCTGGAGTAGAATGGACCGTTCCAGTTGGGATGGGAACACACTGATTCCTCGTCTGTACCTCCACCTTTCCATCTTTGAAAGAAGGATACTGCTAGCCTGGGGCTGTTCTCGGTGCAGCCTGTACATCTGGAATTAACCCAAGCAGCTGAGGGACACCTGTGAGGATGTTTTATTAACTAAATCATCTGAAGGGAGAACTCCACTTTTAATCTGAATCTTTTGAGGTGGGAAGATATAACTTTAATCTGAGCCATATATTCTGCTAGCAGCCTGTATAAAGAATATGGGAGAAGGAAGCTTGCTTGCTTTGCCTGCTTGATCTTGAGAGGAAGATCATCTCTTTACTGGCATTTGAGTCTACTGCTGCAGGAGTCCGATGTATACTGAAGACCAGCCGAGACAGCCAGGCTCATGAACTACTGAATTATTGCACCTTCCACTGGTAGATAGCCACTGTTGGGCCAGCTAGACTCTAGCCTGAAGCCATTCTAATAAATCTAATAAATATATACGGGTATGTGTGTGATTATGTATATGTATGTGCATGTACATGTTCATATACATATGTGCATGTATATTCATTCTATAAGTTCTGCTCCTCTAGAGAACCTGAATACAATAGCAAAGGACTCAGAGGGGCTTGGTGCACTGTGACTGAGATTGCCACTGTTCTCTATGCCTCCCAGTACAAAATAAAGGGACCCAGCTATACCGTGATTTTGTCAGCGGTTGACTACTATCTCTATTATGTCAGCTAGGTAATGCTGACAGGACTCCAGCTGCCTCCTGATTCCATAGAGCCCACCAGGTTTCCAGGCTTGAGTAGACTCTGTAAATTCTTGGAGTTTTCCAGAATGCCAAGCACTGTGCATCTTACAGAGGATGAGTTAACAGTTTTTCCTCGTTATCTATGGAAGATTTGCTTCAAAATTTCACAGGATTCCATACCACACAAAGCAGCACATTATTTGCAGGCAAACCATATTCATCTTTTCACGAACTTTCTATCATGTTTCCAATTGTGGGTGCAGTGTAAATCCTACGTAAAGATTGGGCTGTTCTATTTAAGAAATGAGACCAAAGGCAAGCTCTGCCTACTTAGTACAGATACAGCCATTGCATGTATAACTGTGTAGCACATGACCCAAACTGGCTGAATCCACAAACATGGAGTCCAGGGATTTAAGGGCTGGCAGCATTTTACATAGTAGACATGGCAGAGTGAGCCTGGGCTCATAGCACAACAAGTCAGCCAGTGATGCGGGGTGGATGCCTGAGGAGCAAAGAAATTGGGCAGTTGGCCTTTGAGTAACTGTTCTGAGCAGCGTGCTTTCAACTTACATGGGAGATTCTGTGCCAGCAATGCTAAGAATGAGGTGCTTTCACGAAAGTAGTACCAGGTTTCTTCATCCCTAACTGTGGAGTTCTCTGAGACATAAGTTTCCCTTAGAAAAGAAAGGAATACAGAGGAAGTATATATACAGATAGATGTACATACATACATAATAAATACACATATGTGTGTACATATGTGTGTATGTGTGTGTATATATGTGTGTGTTGTGGCAAGAATTAAATAAACTACTAGTGGAAGGTGCATGGCAAATATTTGCATATAACTAATAAATAGCAAATGCTCATAATAACAATATTTTGAATTATTAATGAATATGCATATGTCATAAGAAGAAAAGAATCATAATTACACATTTTTCCTCTATTAATAAAATCATTATGTGAGCAGAGTGGAACAAGTAAAGACATCCCAGAGTCAACAAGGACCCCAAGTCCTAGAAAGCATTACAGCTAAGAAATGGGGTTTCAAAGAAATACATCTGCTAACTGAATCCTTGATGCTTTACTCAGACTGTGAACAGTGAGTGCAAAAATAGCTTCGCATTTTTCCTTTATTCCTTTGAAGTAGTCAACACAACCTCCTATGGTGGCTCTATGAAGATGGGCGTTTAAAACCTGCTGCCGTCAGGTTAGTAGGAAAAGATGAGCAGCCCTCATAAGCTGACGCAAAAGAGCTGACAGAGGTGGTAGCCTTAAAACACCACACGCCAACGCCTCGAGCATGATTGTGACCCTTAGTGACAGGAGGATCTCGGAAATAAACCTGCCCTGATAAGAAGTTGCCTGCCTTTATTTTATAGGGGAAACTCTAAAGAACTCTGTGCCTTGAAAATTCTAATCTTCCCTCCCAGACAGTCACGTGTGTGGCGGAGGATACTGTTCCCACTAAGTGCTCCCACCTGTGCGGGCAGAGCTGCGCCCCATCCTGTTTCGGTAATGGGCTCCAATAATAAACACAAACATTGTATACGTCAAGCTAATGCATGTGGTCTATTTCCTGGCTTTCCCTGAGAAATTCCACACCGAACACATTTAGAATGGGAAGAACAAATACGTTCCCTGGATTGCTGTGGGAAGCCTGTGCTTGATTTAAGAAATCCATAAATCCATATTCCCTGCAAGTCTAGGGATCGTGCAAATCACACTGTCATCCGAAGTCATGGGGGTTTTTGTGGTGTTTTTTAGTGTGGCCCACATTGACGTGCTGAGCCTGCTGTAGTCCTTGGCAAAAGCACTGCCTGTTGGGGCTTGCTGCAGATCCACAGAGTGGCTTAGGTTCTAACACATGGGCATTGCCAGGAAAACCATTTCTTTTCTGCTTAAGTTCACAGTTAGTGTAGCTCCTACACTGACATTAAAACCTAAGTGCTAAATCCAGCAACATTAGTTACTACTACCTGAATCCCATGCGTCAGGATGGGTCATCATCTTGTCATCGTGCCTCCCAGTGCACAGGAGAACATGCATGTCAGCTTTTACAACTCACATGTGTTATTCAGTGTTAAAGATGCTTACAGTTCAAAAAAAAAAAGGAACTCCAAGATTACTTGGACAAAATTGTAGCCACTTTATAAATGAATCAAACTGGAATGCAAGAACCACCTGGAGCTACACTGTCTTAGATTAGATACTAAGTTATCCTCAGCATCATTTGCTTACTGAATAATTGTGGTAATAGAGTGAATACTTGTGAGCTATTATTTATAGAAAATTTACATTGGTATCGATTCTTGTATATTGATACAAATTCAAATTATATTGAATATGCTCCTATTTCTATTTATAATATTTATATACCTAGGCAAAGTTATTTTGTCATATTTATGCATGCATGCTTCTACCTCTGCTTAAGGCATGTTGTGTATTGATACAATTTTAGGATATAGTTATCATATTGCACTATACATTTCCACCTCTGATCAAGATACTTATACATTGTTTAAATTTTGAGGTCATTGTCCTCATTTGCTGCACATTTGTTTAAAGATTGTTTAATATTCTAATATGATGACTTAGTCTTTAAGCCATGTAGGTATTAAGAATTATAGGGCAACAGTCATCCATGTTTGTTATAGTTAGACTAATCAGGTTATTTAGAGACATAGAGATTGTATTCTGCATATATAGGTAATCTTCAAATACTTCAAAGAACTGTGGAATATGGCATTTAAATAAATTAGGGTTCTCTTGACATGAGACACTATTGTTCTTGGTAGCATCAATTACTTCAAGAAGATGATAGGCATTGAAGAGGCTGCTTATGGAGATTGATAGCCATTTGGACAAGAAACTGCTCTTGCCTGGACTACTTGATGATATGCTGTATGAACTGGACAGGCAGAACCCATAAAAATGACTATTGAACTTGTCTAAAGGTGGGACAGTCCTTGAAGGTTGCTTCATGGAAAAGTCTGTCAAATACCATGGGCCTATAAGCTGAAAATGGACGCCACAATGGTACAGAAGAACTTTAGATGACTATCCAGACAGAGAGATGTCTTTATCATTTCCAGAGTTTTGAAAGTTGCTTACAATGCACTTCCTGTTTATGTAGTTGATATTATATCCTTCTGGAGTCTTTAATGGAGTTGAAGAGTAGATAGTTATAATTATAGTTTTCCTTAGTTACAATAAAAAAATAGATATAAACATTGTAGCTATAATTCTTGCTTGATAACTGTTTTGTTGTATGTAATCTTGCTATGTTAAAGTTAAAACCTTCGTTTTTATTTAAATAGAAAAGGGGAGGTGGTGTGGGGTTCTCCTCTATATGCTATGAATGTTTTATTGTCATTGGCTAACAAAGAAGCTGCTTTAGGCAAATGGCTTTACAGAATATAACCAGGCTGGAAAAGATATATAGAGAGAGAGTAGAGAGAGTTGAGGGAGATGCCATGTAGCTGCCAGAGAAGACATATGCAGGAACTTTGCCTGGTAAGCCACAGCCATGTGGTGATGCACAGATGAATAGAAATGGGTTAATTTAAGTTGTAAGAGTTAGTGAGAAATATGCATAAGCTAATAGGCCAAGATTATACAATACAACTGTATTGTAATTAATACAGTTTCTGAGTGATTATTTTGGGTCTGGGCAGCCAGGAAATGAATAAGCCGTCTCTGCCAACAAGGATGATCCTATGAATTCCTTTTTAAAGGAGCACAAAGAGGGAGGCTTGGAGGTCCCCAGGCATCCTCGGCAGTCTTGGAGACAAAAAAAAAAAATCCTCGAAGGCCTTAGGAGATCTGGGCAGAGGTAGAAAGAGAATCCTTATCTTCAAGCAAGGACTGCCCCCTCTAGTACTATCTGAGAAAGCCAGGGGTGCTATTGTCTCAGTGTACTGCAGGGGCAGTGGAGTTCACACAGTCCCCAGACATGGTCACGGGGCTGTCTTGTAGAACAGTGGTTCTCAATCCATGGGCCACAACTCCATTACAAGTTGCGTATCAGATACTTACATCACGGTTCATAACAGTAGCAAAATTGCAGTTATGACTCAGCAACTAAATAATTGTATGGTTGGGGGTCACCACACCATTAGGACCCGTATTAAAGAGTCACAGCAATAGGAAGGTTGAGAGCCAGTGCTGCATAAGGAGACTAGGAGGTGGTGAGTGGGTGTCCAGCGCACACCTTAAATGTACTTTATTCTCAGATTTCACCTCAGCTGCTCCTGTCAGTAGTCAGCTGGTAGGTGAAACGGGCAAACCCTTGGATTCACATCCATCACATACAGGTTACCATGAGCACTCATTCACAGGGAGCAAGGATGCAGGAAACACTTCTGCGGGCAGCCCCCAGGTCTTCAGAAAAGGATTTCATCTCCCCCTGCAGCCCAGAGCAGCTACTCTGCTGCCTCACCACGGGTTCTCCTAGCCAGCCATGCTGTGTGGCTGGAGCTCTGTGGGGAGAGCATCTTTGTCCGCTGTGGGAAAGCTAGAAGTGGAAGCCACATTTCCGCTAGGGCTCTTTCAAGATCTTTGGAGCCACCGCACGTCACAAGTTTGCTATGGTGACTGTCATGAGAAAATCAGTAGGACTTGAGATACTGATTTATACTCTGTTTAGAGAAGATTCTGAACCTCCTTTCTGTGGACCAAAGGTGAAACCAGATGTTACAGAGAAGGGGGGGGGGAGTGCCCAGTGGGCACACTCCTCCCACTCACAGTGAGCTTTCCTGATGGCTGTCTGTCTTGTATCCAGCAACCATAGCTTTTAGGGATTTAGGAAACATGCATTCTTTATTATGAAACAATACGAATAAACCACAGCGCCAAGTTCATGGAGTTAAAGCCGCGGATGGCAGGAGCCTGCTGTTGAGGGAAGTGCCTTTACTACCACTTCTGCAGGGAACAAAGACAGACTGGTGCTTTTATGAGACACTGTGGGGGTTGTGTTCATTAGTAGCAAGCACTGAAAAGTTACGTTTCCACTGTAATATACTGCACACGATCTGTTCAATATACTAAGTGTGATGGCTGAACCCCTGCTGACTTGCACTGGGGAACATAAATATACAGTCAACTAAACTAAACCGCTACCTGTGACTATTTGAAAACGTAATTCCTCGAGAGAGATTGAATTTTCTTTTTATTGGCTTTTTTTAAAAAAAAAAAATTTCCAGGTGGAAATTATCTTACTATACCTATGTGCTGTATCTCTTACCTGACAAATGATATCACTGTGGCTGCTTTTGGAGCTGTACTGTTAAATTGTTATTAAATTATTGCTTAATTACAGTTGTGTTCTAACTTGATTTTCTCTACCCATTTTAAACTTTTGTACAGTCTTATTTTGTCTATCTGTATGTTTTATAGGCTTGCAGAACCTTTAACAAAAGCCAAACATGGCGAGCAGAAAACATGGTTTAAATTAGGAGACAATAAACAGACTTTTCAGTTATAAGAGAAAAGCTCCCTGTGATGATGGACACGCAGGATCTGATCCTCATCCACGGTAAGCGACACCACCCACCTTGCCAAGCACTACTCACAATGTCAGTTAACACTGGGGGCTTCACACAGTCCCACTGCTCTCTCGGGTCCCACTTTTTACTCCAGCAACTACTAAGGCAACACTGGAAGCCTCTTGTTTGGGACCTACCAGACAGGGATGTGCTGGGACACTAGCTTTGGAGTCCAAAAGTCTTCATGTGTGCTATATCCTGCTTTCCAGTCCTTGAACATAAATTCTCACCACCGAAGTTTCCCACAAAGCCATGTGACACCCTGGGCTGTAGGACAGAGAAAGACAAGGCTACCCACCAATGCCTGCCTATAGCTGTCTCCTGAGAGCTCTGTGTAACCATAGACATATAAATACAACCTCCTGAGTGGGTGCACACACACACACACACACACACACACACACACACACACACACACTCACACGAGGAGAGAGAGAAAGGGAGAGAGATGAAATCTAGCCATATGGACGTTTATACAGTTAGGAGATTAAACATGAGATAGATGTAGGTGATGCTGAGCAAACTGTTTCACAAGAAACGTTTTTTTTTCTTTCTTTTTTTTTTTTTTTTTTTGGTTTTTCGAGACAGGGTTTCTCTGTGGCTTTGGAGCCTGTCCTGGAACTAGCTCTTGTAGACCAGGCTGGTCTCTAACTCACAGAGATCCGCCTGCCTCTGCCTCCCGAGTGCTGGGATTAAAGGCGTGCTCCACCATCGCCCAGCAAGAAACGTTTTTCTTAAATGCAAGGAGGATGCTATAAAATAGCAACCAAAAGTCTAGTCCCGTAAACTCACACTTATGCATTGTGGTGATTTGTCTCCATGATCAAGCTGTACACCCTGTTCACATGCATACCTTCCAGTGCTGGGCAGCACGGTCAGTCCATTTATGTCAGTAGCACTCGCTGCAACTCCATCACAAACTAGGGGCCACCGTTTCAGCTGTGGTCTTCCCACGAAGGGCAGCATTATCACGCAACGCATGACTGAACTTTTCTCCACCTTTTTGCATTAGGAGAACTCTGGTATTGAAAGCACAGAGTCGGGGTGGTGAGTCACACCCTCAGAGCCCTCCAACCAGAAACCAGCTTCCAGGCAATGTGATCATTACAACACTTCTCCACCCTGTGGGGTGGGGGGTCAGCTTTTTGTTACTGAGGCGAATCAGCTTACACAGAAGAAAGGTTTACTTTGGTTCACGTTTTGGAGGTTTTCGGGCCATGGTTTCCTGGCTTGAGTTCTTTTCGGCTTTTGACATGTGCACTGCAGGGAGGAATAATGAGATGTTAATTAATTATGAGATGGTAATTAATGTAATAGTTGATACACCTAAATTTAATGGTTTCGTTAGTCATCACGACCGGAGTCTGTGACAGAGAAAGTTACTCTCTTCATGGCTTCTAGAAAGCAAAGAGAAAAAGAAAGAAATCTCCAATATTCCTCTCAAGAGCACACACAAAGTGGCCAAACCTTCTAGTAGGGCCACCTCCACCGAGTCCACGACTTCCCAAAGGCTTGGGACAAAGCCCAGGTGCACCTTTGGGGCACATTTAAGATTCAAACTGTGGCAAGGACCCCATTCAGTCATCTGCACTGTCCCGAGAAATCAGCGTCACCCCTTCCTGTTCAAGTCTAGAAGCTGACATCAGCAGGCTTTGGGGACAGCTCAGGAAGGCTCACTCTCCTGGACTTCCCCTGATGACTTGCTTCAGGACTGGTGACAGTAGGACCAGTAGGATTGACAGAGGTCCCCTTTAGACTTGGATCCTTCTATAAAATGAATCAGTTACCATTCTCTAGGGCACTTCCTTGTGAGCCTGTTTTGTTGGCTGATAAAACGGGCAGTAGGCAGCTCTTTATTGAGGGACTCCAGACACTTTGGGGGAAAATGCATATAAAGGACCCAGCTGGGCGGAGGCCTTCACAGTCTCCTCCCCACCCTGCCGGCACCACGTGACCATGGCAGGGGGCGGGGCAGTCTTCCTTTGAGCACCTGTCCAAGCCCAGACAAAACACCCCAGCCTGCTCCTTTGTTTCTCTTTGCACAGCTGAGAAAGCTTGGGGTTTACAAAAGAAATCCTTCCTAAAACATCACTGGGAAGCAAACAATATGTGAACAAAGAAAAGACCAAAAGCTAAAAACCACCTTCAAAGTTCTGAAGTCCACAAAGCGACCCCCCCCCTCCAATTTGCAGGTTTGTTTGGCTTCCTGGCCTTCCAAGTCAGCTTTGACTTCTGCCCCTCTTTTTCCTGCGGCACCTGTCTTTGATTTCTCTTTTCGAAGGGAGACACTCTTGCCACATAAGAAATAGAAGACGGACAGCTGGTGATAGCCCTGAAGAGCTGCAGCCCTGCCCCCAAAAGCCCAGCCTCTTTCTCATGTGAGGAACAGGAAGCCACTGGCTCAGGATTGTGCTCCCTTTCCCTAGAGCAAGAGGTGTAGGGTCCAGAACGGAGGAGCAGAGATTTAGGACTGAGCTCTTCATCGGTACCTGCCAGTTGTCCTGGGCATATGGCAGAATTGGATGGTCCCCAGCATCCTCAACAAGATGAAAACAACTATGCTCAAGTCCCTGCTCAAGGCTGATGTGAAAATCATCGTGAAATGGCACATAGGAGGTGCTGAACCCATGGAAAGCTGAGCTTGACCTGAATCCCTGCTGTCATCACAAAGGACAGCTGGAGACCAAGAAGTGGATGCAGAGCCCAGTGACACAGGTGCATGAGCTTTGGAATTCCATGACACCATTCCCGAGCTTTGTTCTTGCTACTCGGGCCTCTTGCCAAGCATGCATGCACACTCTCCGAGTCCTAGGCCTTTGCTTGCCTGACATACCTGTAGGAACAAAGTGCAGAAGAGCCAGGAAGAGGTGGAGGGAGAAGAACAAGAAGAGGACTGAGCTCCCCAGCTGCATCTGGAGAACAAGGAGCACATGCAAAGAATCACCGAAAGGTGGAGAAAGAGGAGAAATCAAAAGTGCAGACTTTGAGCCCTGAGCATCCAAAGCCAAGCAGCTCCGATGAATGGGTGTCTGCCCAGGGAGTCCCTTAACACCTCTAGTTTCTTACTACTACTGAAATCCTCCCTTCCACAATCTCCTTTGTCTCTCTTGTCTCCATAGTGGAACACAGGAACACACACTGTAATCCCAGTGCCCAACAGCCTGAGTGAGGCAGGATGATTGCAAGTTCAAGGTCAGCCTAGGGTACATAGTGAGATCCTGCCTCAAAATTAAAGCCAAAGCAAAAATAAATAACATTATCTAGAACATATCAGTGCTTTTCAGTAATTAGAAGTCAACATCTCCCACTTTGTCTAATATGCTAGATTACACTACCATAGAGGCCAGGGTGGTATCCTATCTGATTCCTGTGGAAATTGCAGCCTATTTGCATGCCTTCTGCATGGTAGATGTTCAAAGAATGTTGACTGATGGGTAGAGAAGAATTCAAATCATAAAGCTGATGACAATTTCTATTCTAAGACTTCATCAAAGATGAGACTTTGTCTTAATAGGAATTTCTACTGCTGGGATGAAACACCATGAACAGAAGGCAAGTTGGGGGAGGAAAGGGTTTTTTTTCAGCGTATACTTCCACATCACAGTTCATCATCAAAGGAAGTCGGGACAGGACTCAAGTAGGTCAGGATCCTGGATTCAGGAGCTGGTACAGTGGCCATGGAGGGGTGCTGCTTACTGGCTTGCTCTTCATGGCTTGCTCAGCCGGCTTTGTTATAGAACCCAGGACCACCAGCCCAGAGACAGAACCACCCACAATGGGCTGAGCCCTCCCCCATCAATTACTAATTAAGAAAGTGACCTGCAGCCCAATCTTAGGGAAGTATTTTCTCAACTGAGGTTCTCTTTTCTTAGATGACTTTAGCTTGTGTCAAGTTGACATAAAACCATCCAGCACCAATGTTTAGAGATTTTCTCACTTTTCACCTCTGAAGGTTATACAGGTGGGGGACCATGAGGGCAAATGAATAAGCTCAAAGATAAACAAAGAAGGGGAAAGAGGGCCTGGGGAGGTGGGTCCCTGGATAAGATCACTTGTCAAACAAGCATGAGGCCCTGAGTTTGATTCCCAGCACCAATTAAAGAGGTGGGTGTGGCCATCTGGGCCTGTAATGCTCTGTGGTAGGTGGTAGCTGGAGAACTGCAGAGTGCTTGCTTGCTGGCTGACTGCTTAGCGTGAAAACAGCTAGCTCCAGTCAGTAAGCAAGCCAGATCAAAAGAATTAGGCTGAGAGTGATGGAACAGAACACCACATCCTCCCTCCCTCTCTGCCCTCTGTATACGTGCACACATCCACCACACACACACACACACACACACACACACACACAGAGAGAGACAGAGACAGAGACAGAGAGAGAGAGAGA
>NC_022018.1:36832973-36837627 GCF_000317375.1 Microtus ochrogaster
AGAGAGAGAGAGAGAGAGAGAGAGAGAGAGAGAGAGAGAGAGAGAGAGAGAGAGAGAGAGAGAGAGAGAGAGAGAGAGAGAGAGAATGCCCATACCAAAGAATATGAAAGATGCCTTTTAGAGTTGTTTTGACCAGCTCAGGGCAGTTTCCGGTTACCACCACCCCTCAGTCCCCCTTCTGCGCCACCTTTCAACTCCAGGTGGTTTCGCTGGAAGTCAATCAGTGAGCCATGAATTACTCGAGAGGGCAAGGGGTCTTAAATCTTTAGCATGTCATGTTTAGGAGCAGGTGTGTGACCCACACTAGACCCACGGAGACCTGTGGGAGGGGAATCAGCTCCAATCTTGGGATTAGCCTGGTGGAACGGCAACTTTTGTCTCCTGGAGTTAAATGTAACTCAGTCAACCTCTGAGGACCACCAGGGGAGGACTCCATGAGAGTTAGGGCAACTTAGCAGCCCCAGAGCTAAGAAACAGAGAAACCACTTCACCAATGCTTTGCTCAAGGCCCGGCTGAATTTCATTTGAGTCCAGATCTGCTTCTGGGCTGCTCCACGGAAGACAATAGACTGTTCATATTTTCGACTGTTTGCTGAAAGTGCCAAATGAAAGAGCTCTTTGTGGATATTACATATAATTACAGGGCAAGGGAAATATATTTATTTAGGAAGATCAAATAAAATCTGTCAACTTGAAAAATGTAACAAATTCTGGTGATAAATAATCAAGAAATGAAGAAGTTTAAAAACAGAAAGAATTATAGTTATGTAAGAGAACATAAACACTAGTTAACTCTTCGCAGAATGAAAGTAATTACAATCAGATGTCCAGAATAGAGGGTGGAAAGATGCGTGGAGAAAATGTAAGTGTTCTTGTGTCCTCCTGGGTCATTCTGGAAAAGAAGTACAAGCTGTAATTAATTGTTGCAACTTTATTTGAAAGTCCACATAGCAAATATCTTAAGTTAATGAGGAACCAGAAATCTGTTGGTGACCATAAAATTTGAAATCCAGTATAGGAATGTATTTTAATGTCAGCTTTACCCTCCTATTTATTTTTGGTTATAAAGAATTGAAACTTATAATACATACAGATAATTAGTTGCAATATATATTTAAATAAGAAGCTAGCTTTGGAAATGAAGCCTACTTCATTTCACTACTATCATGATGAAATAAATAATTCTAAAGCACAAGATGTATTGCTTATACTTTCAGAAAATCTGGTTCAAATTCCAGCTTGGTCAAATCAGATTTCACTGAGGTGCAGCTCCACACAGAGTCCCCTTAGCTTTAGCAGTAACTCTAGTCCCTGGCCCAGTGACAGAATATCAGAGAATTTTAATGAACTAATAAGTTCTTGCTGAATTAACCTTCACTTTTCATTTTACTTTTCTTCCTTCGATCTTATTAAACTATTTAATTCTTGGCCAAGTATAGAAAAAAAAACCCATAAAAGTCGTTATGGATTTCCGAGAGTAGCATCAATAACTAAGGCACAGGTCAGGTGTAAGGGTACATTCTGATCAACATGATCAGGGTAGCACCCATCTACAATGAGGTGAAATGCTAAGGTAGATACAAATTGCTCATATCTATAGGTAGACAAATGCTTACTTAAGAAAGGATCGAATACCAAGTTTTCCAGCCAATTGGCACATACATATTGGACATAACCTGTTTATCACATGTTCCTAGTATACCAGTCAGCTCTGGCTGCATAACAAAAGACCACTGAATGAATGAACCATACAACAGATACACATTTTCTTACAGTTCTGGAGACCTAAACTCAATATATAAGGTCTATTTATCCTGAGGACTCACCTCTGTCCTCATCTGGCCTTCTCTATGTGTATGAGAAAAAAGACAGAAAGATCTCTCTGGTATCACTCTTTCTATAAGGACAGCAATCCCATGAGTTTAGGGTTATGTCTTCATTTAAGCTTAGTCAGCTCCTTACAGACTCTATAAGAAAATAGAGTTAAGGATTCAACATATGACCTTAGTCTAAATATAACTCAGTATACATTACCTGGAAAAATATAGTTTACAATATCATCGTTAGAGTCCTCAAATACCTCAGAGATATAGCTGTCAAATTATTCAGAACTTACATTTATTTTATATTGTATGCTAACTCAGCATAAAATTCTTTACACAGAGGTGACTGTCAAATGAATGTTGAATCCTCTAGCTTATTCATGAAAGTAGCACACAGACCATATACATAACCACACTGTGGCAATGTATTACCTAGTGGAGGGTCCTTATCAGCCAGAAGAAATGATTTGTTATATATTTAAGTATTTGATTTAGAAACCTAGTTTTCAGCAACTAGTGAACTCTACAATAAAATTTATATCATAGAAATAACAATAACTCCCAGAGTTTTACAATCCAAAACTGGTTTGTTGTTGTTTTGGTTTTTGGTTTTTGGTTTTGGTTTTGTTTTTTTTTTATTTTTGGTTTTTGTTTCTCAAGTCAACTTTTCTTTGTGTAACAGCCTCTAGCTGTCCTGGAACTAGCCCTTGTAGACTAGGCTGGCCTCGAACTCACAGAGATCCACCTACTTTTGCCTCCTGGGTATTAAAAGCATGTGCCCCACCGCTGGCTAGTAGATATTTGAAAAAAAGAATTTTAATTTGTAAAAGTGTGACAGAAGAGGTAAAGTAACCTTGTCTGTAGACCGTATGAGTGCTATGGTTTGAATGTAAAATGTCTCTTACAGGCTTGTGTGTTGGAGAACCTGGTCCCCAGCTGGCGGCGCTGTTCAGGAAAGGCTGTGGAACATTTAGGAGGCAGAGCCTTGCTGAAGGAAGAAGTGGGCTACTGGGAGCAGGGCTTGGGGTTTTGCAGCCCAGCAGGACTTCGTATTCTCTGTCTGCTTAGTTACTGTGTGTGCAGTATGGCTAGTTGGCCTTAAGTTCCTGTCTGCATGTCATCTGTACCATGAGGAAAAAATGTATCTCCTTGAACTATTATGAACCTTCTTGCTACAAAAAAATAAGAAAACACACACACACATAATAAAGGAGAGAGCCCAGCACCGTTTGTGGAGATGTGAGGTGGCACAGACACCATGTAAAATCTAGGGAGCCATTCCTATTCAAACCACCACAACTGGTATTAAGTTGCATGCTTTTCTATATTACCTCAATATACAATCAACTTTAGAGGTAAGGCTCATATATTTGAATGCTTGGTCATTAGGGAGTGGGGTTACTTGATAAGGATTAGGAAGTATGGCTTGTTAGAGGAAGTGTGTCACTGGGAGCTGGTTTCGGGGTTTCAAAAGTCCAAGCCAGTCCCAGAATCTTGCTGTTCCTGCTGTCTGCACATCCAGAAGTAGAAATCTCAGCTCCTTCTCCCACACCATGTCTGCTTACCTGCCACCAAGCTTCCCACCACACTTTCCTTTATAAGAGTTGCCATGGACACCATGTCTCTTCACAGCAATAGAACACTGACTATGACACTGGTTAAATAAATGGTGGCATGCAGTGATATGCCAATAACTGAAATAAGAACCAAGGAAGCAACCAGGCGGTGGTGGCGCACGCCTTTAATCCCAGTACTCGGGAAGCAGAGGCAGGCGGATCTCTGTGAGTTCGAGACCAGCCTGGTCTACAAGAGCTAGTTCCAGGACAGGCTCCAAAACCACAGAGAAACCCTGTCTCGAAAAACAAAAAAAAAAAAAAAAAAAAAAACAACCAAGGAAGCATATCACACATTGATATTAATCATTGCCTCAAACACATTCTTGTAAAAGAATACAATGTTAGGCTTTCCCCCGGGCAATCGAAGTCCATGAAAATAACACAAGCAGGAGCAGAGCGAGAAATGTGGAAATGACAGTGAGGGGGTATGCATGAATGAGGCAGCGTGCAATGCCCAGTTCACCGGGCAAGATGGTCATGTGTTCACCTAAAAGTCAAAAGGACCATAATTCAGCATGTGCCTTGGGACTAGCACCAGCTTGGGATTTTGATGGCTCTCCTGGTGAAGTAAGATTTTGTAAAGTAGAGAAGATCCTGGAGGATCTCAGTGATGGAGATCAGCATGATTGTTAAGTTTGTAGAACACTAAAGCAACCAAGATGGTGTAAGAAAAAAAGGTAAGAGAGGACAGGGGATCTTGTCTAGGTCACTTCAAAGCAAATTTGGCAATATCTGTGTTTCTCTAGAATTCCTAGTAGCAAAAGCAAAATGACAGAAAGCCAAATGCTGTGCTCAAGAGCCAGTAGAAAGCGTTTAAGTCTGAATGGTAGTTGAACACAGGGTGGGTGATGGGGCGACAGAGGTGAGCCCCACTATGCCTGATGCTCTGAGGGAAGGAGTGGAGTAACAAAGGCCACATCTCTACAGGAGTGGCCAAAGTTGTCTGCATGGGAACATTATACGGGGTGACTGGTAGCTCCATATTCAGTTGTGGATTAATTGGTCCTAATCTATAGAATAATTGGGCTTCAGTGGATGCTGGAAGCAGTTATGGCTTGATTCCTGATGTCTCCAAGATCCTTAGAGCAGTGGGTAACAGAAGATGGGTGTGGAGGTAGAATGGTCCAGGACCATGGAAACCGTGATAACAAAAGATGGATATGGAGGTAGAGTGGTCCAAGGCCATCTAGAGCAGTGGGTAACAGATGATAGGTG
>NC_022018.1:36837807-36853948 GCF_000317375.1 Microtus ochrogaster
TCCAGGACCATGGAAGCAGTGACTGTCCAGGCAGCCAGATGTCACTATTATTAGGCAACATACATCTTTCTGGTGTTTTTGATGGAGTTAAAAACTCACTAACTTTTCCTTAGTTATGCTAGAAAGGAAATTAGGTATAAAACTTTGGAATCACTAAGATAGATAATGAAGCATTTTCTCTGACTTTGCTAAATACAAATGGACTGAATATTGTAAATGTAATTATTATTAGATAATTGTTGTGTTGTATGTAGTTTTACTATGTTAATGTTAAAACCTTTCGTTTTTAGTTAGACAAAAGGGGGAAATGTTGTGAATTATTAATTAAAGATATATTACATTCTTTTATGTTGTGGAATATTTGTTTAATGATGCAGGTGTGTTGCATTCTTTTATGTTGCATTTGTTTGACTCTGTAAAGATATGTTACTGTCTAAAACACCTAATAAACCGCCTAAGAAAGAGCTGAATGATTAATATCTAGGCAGGAGAGAGAAATGGGTGGGACCGGCAGGCCAAGAGAGTAAGAAAAGGAGAGAAAAGAGGGAGGAGTGAAAAGGAGAAGAAGAGAATGCCAGGGGACAGGCACCCAGTCACACAACCAGGCACAGAGTAAGATGGGAAG
Source organism: Microtus ochrogaster (assembly GCF_000317375.1). Taxonomy (NCBI): domain Eukaryota; kingdom Metazoa; phylum Chordata; class Mammalia; order Rodentia; family Cricetidae; genus Microtus; species Microtus ochrogaster. The sequence continues at coordinate 36,838,433 of NC_022018.1, forward strand.
AAAGGTATACAGAATAAAGAAAGGTAAGAATCACAAAGGCAAAACACAGAAGAGAAACAGGTTAATTTAAGTTAGAAAAACTTATTAGAATTCAGACAAGCTAAGGCCAGGCATTCATAAGTGAGAGTCAGTCTTCATGTATTTATTTGGGAGCTGGGTGGCAGGCCCCCAGAAGAGTAAAAAGAACCAACCACATATGGCAGTCAGCTTTCTGTAATTATAGCAAATATCAGACATAATCAGACTATATGGAAGGTCTACTGAGACTGACTATATGGGAGCTGTCACTACCTGATCAGTGGCTCTATCGCTTTGAGCCTGTGGTGACATCTCATGCGAGGAGAACATGTCAGAGCAAAACAGTTCACCTCATGGCAGGAAAGCAAAGCAGAATGAAAGGGCCAGGGCCCTTCAGTCCCCCAGGAAGGCACATCTCCGATGTCGTAACTCTCTATCAGGAGGCCCCACCTCCCACAGCACAAGGACCGAAGATGGGCTAGCTTTTCAGGGACACGCAAAGAAATGGTAGGAATTTTCCATTCCAAAGTTAATAAAATATATGATGTGAGCAAAACTATCAGGTTTCTGGCATGAAAATGTCACATGTTATGTGTTAATTTTTTTTTCAGTCAGGGAACGTGTCCTGGCCCTTGCTGCAGGTTATCCTACCTGGACCTGTTTTGTACAGGCTCGTTAGAAGTCACCACACCTAAAAATGTGCCTCTGTTCCTTTCCCATTATCAGCTTGGAAATCACATTGTGTAAGTGCTTTTCACTGAGTAGGAACCATACTAAAAGTGACCTCATATCTAAATTGTCTCCCGTTTTCCTCTTTACAAAATAAAAAAAAAAAGTCCCCTTATCCATTCATTGTGTGACTACAGATGTCAAATTTTAATTGTCTCAATCCTTACTATTTCTAGACTTAGTTGAAAATTTTTTTTCCTCAAATCTGTGCCCTTGTTCAGCTAATTGTGGAGATTAGACATATTCTTGTCCAAATGACTTGGACTTTTCATTATTATAATGTTTGAAATGGCAGATTGGAGTGCTAGTGCATTACAGACTGTACTGGGTCAAACCCAGAACGTTAAACATAAAACAGGGTTTAGCATGATGGGATGGGAAATGTCACGGTGAGCCACCTGTAATAAAAAGGCAAACATTTCTGTCTCGGGTTGTTGTGGAATCTCATTTTCCACCAAGTATGTGCCGGGGACACAGAGACAAACAGAATGGAGTCTTTCCTGCCCTTAGCCAGTTTATAGTGTGCAGGGGAGGGGCAGGAGACAGACGGGCAAATGAGTCAGTGCTGATTAAGCCACACAAATTAACAAGTACTGGGGGAAGCAAGGCCAAGGTCATGGGGTCTTCAGCAAGGAGGTAAGAAAAATCTCCAGGTGCGGCGAAGAACCAGGATGGGGCTGGGCAACAGGTGAACAGACTTCACAGCGCGCCAGGGTTTTCAAATGTAGGCTTGATTCCAGGTACACCAGGAAACTAGGCCCCTAGAGGGATTTCACCAGGAGAATTAGACATACACATTCAAAGTATCATCATGCCCTCTCTCTGTGTGGAGAATGGATTAAAAGTAAGCCAGGTAAGAGCCATCAGGAGACTGTGCGGTAGTCAGATCCAAGGTCGTGCAGGCTCGTCTGGGTTCTTTGTGGGAAAGGAGGAGAAAATGAATTGATTGGGGATCTGGAAGCCTAAGAAACATCAGTGAGGGGTGAGAGGAAGACAACAGCACAGGATGGCCTTTGCTTTACAGCACGGCAGGCGACAGAACTGCTGGTTCCTTTGAGAATGCACGTCTACATACTACAATGCCGGAGGCACCGTGACAAGCAATTGGATGTGGCCTGATGGGACAGGCTGCTCTTCAAGTGTAACGTGGTTGTTACGTGGGTTGCCTAACTTTGAATGGAGGTCTAAACAGAGTTCCCCAGTTGGCTTTAAATTTCATATTTTTTAATGACTTTGACCTATTCGAAAGGGCTCATGAGGAGCCATGGACAGCTGAGAGCTTCTAGGAGAGAAGCCATCAGTTTTCTTTAATGATGTGGCCCCAATAGGTCAGCCATACTCTAGTGAAGCGCCTCATACTGGAATATGGGAACACCACAGAAAAGAGGACATGAAATCGGAGGTGTGGATGGGAGGAGGAGGTGAAGAGGAGGCAGAAAGACAGTGAGAGCCAGTGGGAATGGAAAGCATCAAGAAAATAGTGTCTTCCAGGCACAATAGTGCTGACTCAGTTTCAGACTCACAGAGACCATGGCAGCATCCACAGGTCCTGCACAGGTCCAAACCAGATGGGGTCCTAGCAGTGAGAGGGGAAGCAGACCCAAGCACTCATCCCTCAGATGGACGCTAACACCAACTAACAATGACTCGCAATGGAAATATTAGTTCTCTCCAATGGAGTCTCATGGGTATACAAGACACACTTGAGGGAGGCCCATACCCAACAGCATATGGCCAACACAAATTCAGAGGTATTTTTGGTGATTTATTTTGTCTCCTAATTCTTTGACTATTTTTACCTTAATTGTTTTTTGCTTTTCTATTATGGTTTCTAATTTTATATTTTTATGAAGTGTGTGTGTGTTTCTCTCTCACTTTTTCTCTGCTTTTATTTTCTGTTTGTTTGTTTTGGTTTGGTGTTTTTCCCTCTTTGTCTGTTTGCTTTGTTTTATTCTGATTTGTTTGTCTTTATATTTGACTATTTGTTTTCTAAAGAGAAAGAAAAGGAGTTGGGTGAGTGGGAAGGTAGGGGGATTTGAGAGGGGATGAGGGATAAGAAGCACTGTTGAAAATATACTGTATGAAGCAAATAATTTTCAATAAAAATGTATCTTTAAAAGAGGAAGATAAAAATAAAAAAGTCACATGTCCAAAGGGGGAAAAGGGACTAAGTTAGGGGAACGGGGGAGGTGAAACTGAGAGAGGGAGGGGTGAATCTGGGGGAGTTTGGGGAGAAGCGGATATGACCAAAATACAGCATATGAAATTATCAAAAACTTAATAAAAATATTATATCAAAAAGCTCTAAGTACAGCTGAACTATGCTAATAAAGTATATTTCCTTTAAGTGTAATTTTTATTTTTTATCATTAAATACTCTTCAATACATGATTTCAAGTAACTCACTAATGGACCGTAATTGTGTTTTTATTAAATATTTATCTTACAACCAATTTTATCTGTTGGATGTCACTTTGAATTTCTTTGTAAATATAAGTTCTTCTTGCATCACTAACAGAAATTAAATGTTCCATATATTTAAAAACAAAAGTTGTATAATTGTTTTATATGTGCTCTTGCTTTGACCTGATAATTTCATATGTTTTATTTAATCAGAACTCAAAAGACTATTTTTTTAAAAAAACTCATCAGTATCAATGGCTCAGGGTGAACCCTCATCAAAGAGGAGAGTGGTCCTGTCCTTTTCTGTCTCATCAGTTTGGAGTCTTGACCGAAGGGAAACCCCACCTTCTGTGCAGTGTGAGTCACTGTCTTCAGGTCCAACTGTCGTTCACACTCATCTTTAGGTTCCCTAGTTCATATGCTCAGTCTTCAACTTCACTAGCGATCTAGTTCTAATTTTAAGACAACATTAGAAAGTAAAAGTAGAAAATTATGAAAAATGACTGTTTATAAATATCAGAAAGGAAACACTTCAACTCCAGAGTTATCAAAATTTGTTTCCAGGTCACATAGAAAAAAAAAAACTCCAATTTGTATTTAAACAACCTATACCATGACATTTGAGTCAGGCTAGGGACATGGCTGTGTGCTGACAAGGCTGCTAAAAGGGAGCTTTAGTAGAACCACTGAGTCCAACACGGTTCAAAGGCCACGGAGACAGACCATGCCCTAAAGTCTTGATGACACAGAGAAGGTAGATGGCACTCACTGCCCAGGTTCTGCTTGATGCTCTTCACCTCGGCACCCATCGCTCCTCCCCAGGGTTTTAGAATCAACTTCAAAGACTTTTGCAATCTTCATGGCATAAAGGACATATCAGAAACAACAAAAACCCGTGTAGGGTGGGCTGTAGTACTTACTCTAGCTCTGTGGCCCTGGGCAAAAACCCGGCACAAACTCGGTTTCCTCATGACAGACAGTAGTAAGCCTGTGTCCACCCATGGAGCAGATCCAGTATGTTACCTGGCTTATTGCAAGCATGGATGTACAGTGAGCGTATTAATGAGCTCATCAGCAAACTCTATATGAAACCAACTGCATGCAAATCTCACTTGTCACAGCTTGTGAAGTGAATGTGCAGCCCTGCCCTCAGCCTCCTCACCACAGAGGGAGGAAAAAGGGACAGGGAGAGTCATAGGCTTGTGCCAGAGCCTGCTCCAGGTCCATACAATGGCTCTTAAATAAAGAGTCAAGAGCCAGAGCCTCGTGGCTAAGTAGGTATGTCCCGCTCTTCGGTTTATGTTTTCGTTCCTGTGCTGTTTCTTTGAACTGCTTATGGAGTGTGGTTCCCAGCAGTTAATGAGAAGTCAGAGTTGAGCATTGACTACAGAATCACCTAAATTCAGAGGGAGTATTTGATCTCCTTCTGTGTGTAAAAATATAGACATCAGGCTGTGGGGACAGAAGCCAACATTTGGTGCTATTCTGAAATAAGTGACGTGGGTTCGTGGCCACAACAGGGAGGACCATCAACAGGACCAGAGAGCAGCAGCAGGCATTAAGGAACCCCAGTTCTCTAGTTTAAAGTGTTTCTGGTCCAATGTGATTTACTTAAGTACTTTTTACTCTTGATTTTGAAACACAAAAATCTCCCTAATCATATTTAATCAAATGGTCTTAGGAAACATAAATAACATACCCCCCCCCGTGTGTGTGTGATTTGATGTTGCTGTTCAAATCTTTGCCACAACCATTAACAGTTCCCATCCCTTCCCAGAAAACTCAACCTTTGTACAGTTTTCTGTAGATGTTCTAATCAGGCAAAGTGGGCATCATTGCATCTTTCTAGCCAAATGTTAAGTAGCATGGGTTCAACTCCCAGGAAATGTCTGAGCTGGTGTAGTTCTTAGGTCCTTAAATTTGTAGACTTCTGTCATCCATGAAAGGAGAAAGGATGTCTCATGGAGTCAAGCTGCTGGTTTATCACCAGCTACATGCATGAGCACATAACTCTACCTCCAGGAAGAAAAAAAAAATCCCCAGAGGAGCCATGCCAAAGGGTGGGGACAATGAACAAAGGAAGAGAAAAGATTCCGTAAGGAAATTGCTGTCTGCCCTGATTCATTGCCACCCACACGTCAAATGCTACTGCTATTCTTTAAACCTCGGCAGCAAGGGGTTCTGGATTCCTGAGGATTGCCTCACCATGAGGTTAAGCTGAAAGTCATGGACTTTGTCTTCTGTGTGGCCACAACCCAGCTACCCTCCTCGCTGTGACGTGGGACTAGCCTGAGGATGCAGGCCCAGGGCAAGGGTCACCGCCTCCATGTTCTCAAGTTAAAATATCCCTCTTCTCAAAGCTGACGTGGTAATGCTGGAACTGATGGAGAGGGAATGGTGAAAAAGAAGATAAATGAAGTAAGAAAGAAGACATTTAGAATTCCCTTGGAACGGATGTGTCTGGGGCCACTTCCACAGAAGTTGGATTGGCTTTCCCACAGAAGTGATAGGAAGGGATGAAACACTTTCTCTCTCCCATCTCTCTACAGCGGCTCTTCTTTGTTGTCAAAGGAAGAATTGACCCAAAGCCCTTGGGCATAGGTAGGCTCCAGGCACTGAGAAATCCACTTAGGGTGTACTTATTCACCCCTATATCTTTGATTTAGTTGCTGTGGAGTTGTCTGGCAAGTCTCTTGCCCAACCCAATAGTCTTCATCCTCTGCCATGAAGAACAGACCTTCTGCTTGGCAGGCTCTCTTTCTGCAGTCTCACTGCTCTTGGTCAATCATCGTCTGAAGCAGCCAATGGAAAAGCCCTGGAATTAACAATTCGTGTTCTAAACAGTGTAGCGCCTAAGCAGGGTGATGACATCCCTGCCATGTTGCCAGTACACTGCCTTGCCCAGGATGTGACTCAACTCATGTCCAGAGGGTCCACACTGTGTATACCGCTCACCCGTAATTACTCAGTGGCCATTGTGGTGATCAGGTTGTCATTGCACCACAGGGCTTAACGTTTAGACTACCATTCAGAATGGGCCCAAGGGCAAAGGTAATGATGCTGCGAGTCAAAACATGCCAACGAGACTCTAAAAAAGGGAATTCTTTACTTAATAAGGAATGAAAAATGTTGTAGATTAGGAAGTTAAGGCCCAAAGTAAGGGCAAATAATCTCTCCATGAAATCATGAAGAAGGCAAAACTATAGTGTTATAATTCTCTACTGCCTTATTAATTATTGTTAACTACATTTTATTGTAGGCATGCATGTAGGGATGGATGTATAGGGGAAAGTATTTTGCATACAGGTGTCACTTCAGTCTGCACTTTCAAACAGTGATGGGGTAGGGGACTCTCTTTCCCATGGAGAAGCTGCTGGTGTCGTTGTCAGGTTGTCAGGAACCACCCTCGCTGCCACCCCAGGTCCTGCTACGTTTGTGCAGGCAGGTGCACCCCTGGGTGTGGGAGACCTGGTAAAGGCATTCCTTTCACCCACTATCGAAACAGTCACTCCCACTGACCTCGGTTTCATGCCTAGTCTTCTGCCTCTGCTTTTCAAGGCATTATGGGGTCACTTTCTTCTTTTGGCCCCCTTTTTTAAAGCCTGTGCTTTTGTTAACCCCACAACCAGTGTTAAGTGGTTGCTTCAGTCGTGTATGGCCATATTGTTGAACAACAGAACTTTTTCCTCTTCTCAAATCAGGAGCATCCCCCCAAAAGACTGCATATTAGTCCCTGGGATAGAGGGTGGGTGACGCTTTTAAATACCTTCCTTTCGGTGGACAGACTGAGATGGACAGTAGCGGGGGGGGGGGCTGACACATAGCAGTAGTCAGGAAATGATGGTAAAAATGGGGGTTCCCCAGGCTATGTTGCGACCTACTCCCTGTCTAGACCACACAATTTCAGTGCTGCTCCCACCAAAGATAAGACAGGCACTTGAAAGAACAGTATCACTACTGACCATGTGCAGACGATCCATAAAATGGGGTACAGACCACTGTGACAAACCTTTTACCAAAGACAAACAAAAAACAGTGCTTTAAGAGTCTATAAGCATTTCCTTCACCTGCTAAGTATTCGCCACAGCTGAACGCATCATCAAATGCATTGCAGCTTCTAGGAATAAAATAATCTAACTGAAATAGTCCAAGATAACAAAGCCATTGGCACTGTTTCAGATCTGCTTTCCAATGTGATGGCAAGTGCCTGGGAAAAATTTAAAAAGAGGAAAGGGTATTTGGGTGGTGGCTTGAGGTTTCAGCCTGTGGTCAGTTGGTCTTGTTACCTTTGGACCTTTGGCGAGGCAGAATTCTCTGACAGGGTCATGTGGTAAGGGAGTCTCTCCTCTGTCCCAAGGGACCCAGGAAGGCACAGAGAAAGAGAATTTAGTTGGATGCCAAAGCCCATTTCAAGGGCATCATCCCTCAACTTACCCTTTATGCGCCAGGGTCCAACTCCTAAAGGCTCCACTATCTCCCCACCTGTAGGTACCAACAAGGGGTCATTTTCGAGCATTCGAATTCTAAATTGTAATGAAGACTAACTTCAGGCTTGTCTTTCCCCTCCTGATAGCAGCTGCTTAGTAGACACCACAGCTAGGAGCCAATGACGTAATCATCGAAGAACATCTTGCTCTTTAAAAACATTGTCCCTGCTTGCATTGTGAGTCTCCATCTTGACCATTTCAAGTGTGGAATTCACTAGCATGAAGCACGCTTACCTTGTTGAGCGATCGTCACCATCATCCACCTCCAGAACCTTGCTTCTTCCCAAATGCAAACACTGCTTCCCTTAAACATCAACTCTCCCCTGATTCCCTTTCTCAGCCCCCCACCATCACCTTCTACTTCCTTCTCTATGAGTTTGTCACTGTGGATACCTTTTGTAAACAGAACCACACAGTATTTGTCCTTCTGTAATTGACTTATTTCTCCAATAATATCTTCAAGGTGCATTCGTGTTAGACATACATACAACACATTTTGCATATCCATTTATCTGTAGATGGACACCAATTGTGTCCACCTGTTAGCCACTGTGGATGATGCTGGCATGGACATGGGTATCCACAGGGATTCCTGCTGCTTGAATGCTGTGACCACGGGCAGATTATGATTCATAGTTCTTCATGACTCTTTCAGCTGTGTTGCCAGGACCCTGGCATTGTGGTTGAGTCATTGTTTTTATGTGACTTTTGGCCTTCAGAGTTGGTCATCATAGTAAAATGGTGATGATTTCCTCCAGCTTCTTAGAAGGTGATTGGGCCGGACCTGAGAGTTGCATCCTCAGATTCTAAGAAGGGGTTGACCTCAGGCTGTGACTCTGCCAAGGATCAGTATCTTGATTGGAAGCAATAGGAGACAGAGCTTGGGCAAGATGTTGAGGTTTCCTTAAATTGATAGGTTTAAATATGTCTAAACCCCTCTATAATCCCAGACCTGGGTCAACACTGTCAGAAAAGAGGCTAGTACATGACTACAAAGGCTTTTTTTTTCCTAAAAGCTTTGTTGTTTGAAATAATATGAAATATGTGTTGAGTATACATAAACCATATTGGGGTTTAGGGGGCTTCATGGTATGAATTGATGAGGATGACTGACCAGATCTCTTCCTCTTCAGGTGGTAACCTTTAGCCGACCAGCTGGACCTCTTTCCACCCACATACTGAATTTCCCAGGTTTCTGGAGGACCCTGCTAGTCATTTCCAGTCTCACCATCGAGGAGGCAGCTACCAGGAGAAGGAATGACAGCAGATACCCGAAGATAGCCCTGCTTGGAGGAGTGATGGAATAAGGCAAAGAGGAAGGCCCCCAAAATGTTGGATAGACAGCATAAAGGAAGACTGTGGGACCTTAGGTATGGCAATAACACAGGCATCTAGGATAGGAACAACTAGAGAACCGCCATAAAGGGATCACCCATGTGTGCTTAAGCATAAATGAATACATAGCCATGGTGATTTTGAATTGGTGGAGTTTTGCCTTGTTCCCGTGTGAGAACACATGTACCTCAGCAGGTGAGCCTTTGGTTTGGTTTCTGTCTTGTCCTCAGACCAGTCCTCAGGCTAGGGGATGCCATCACACTCCGACCAGTTCTTTTCCTGTGGATCGTTGGTATTTGGTCTCTTATGGGCAGCATTTATCTCTGTGGCATCTTCGTACTCCACCCTGGAACAAATGGTCCTAGCTGTGAACGCCCTCCCCCCCACCACTTTCTCTGACTCTCTGTGTGTGCAATGGGGGAAAGGGATGTCACTCAGACAGACTCTGGTCAGACCCTGTCACTTCCTTTCTTTGTATAACTATCTGCAGACATGTCCTATGGGTTCCAGTAGGGAGTCATGGTAGGCACCTTGTGTGGGGACAAAAAGAAGCCTGAAACTCAAATCCCACCCCCTCCTGCTTTTCTCCTTGTTTTTCGAAACAGTTTCTCTGTGTAACCCTAGCCATCCTGAAACTCACTCTGTAGATCAGGCTGTCCTTGAACTCAGAGATCCACCTGCCTCTGCCTCCCTAGTGCTGGGATTAAAGGTGTGTGCCATCACTGCCAGGCAACACTAACCGGCTTGCTGAACAAATAAAAGCTGAGCATGCTCTCCTCTGAGCACCGTGACTCCCATCCCTAATGTCATACAGAACTATCTAGTATCACTTGACTAGAATCTTAGTGGCCTCATTAGGTCCTGTGAAGTCTTACCAAGCAGCAGACATAGAGAATGGCATGGATAAAGCAACAAGTTCCCTCCCTCCATTGATATCCTCCTGGGAAGGAACAGCAACTGATTCCAGAATGGTCCCCAAGGGACAAGCCAGGCTCTGCAGGGATGAGAACAGAGCTCCAGCCTTAGCAGCTCCAGGTGTTTCCTTGGCTGACTTGGAATCCTCTGAAAGCAGAGTGGTCTGTTGCTCTGAGCAAGATGCTGTGTTCTCAGGAGACAAGTGATCTGGAACGTTGCCTTGCTTGGAACTGCAGTTGGGGGCCCTCCCTGGTGACTCTGCCATTCTTGGGTCTTGCTTGCGTCCTAGGTCAGCCTGTGACACTTCTCTAGGCTGCACAATGTGTCTGTGTCCACTCTACAGTTCCCATGCCTGGGTTCTGAGCAACACAACCACCTGCACCCCAAACCTCCCTGCCACTGAACGCCAGGTGGCCTCTTGATAGGGAAGAGGAGGTACAGGTGCATTGCTCGCATATTTTCCAGAACAATTGCTTTTTATCAGCCTGACTTTCTTGTTATAGAATGCAGCCCTTGGCAGGAAGTCACAAGTCTGTTGACTCTGCAAGTAAGATAAACAAACCTCCTTTGACACACAGAATGGCAGCATCTGTGATTTCCCTCCACCCATGTAGAGCAGGGCAGTTGAAGTCCAGTAGAGCAAAGAGCTCGGTTTTAAGTATATAAAGAAAAGGTCAGATTTAACTATATGACAAGATGCTCCTTTATAGATGGGAAGGAGTGGACCCCATCTGCCTCAACTAAGGGGAACTCAACCCAGAGAGAAAGGTAGTCAGAGATAGGACTGGCCCACTGCCCAGGAACAAATGTGAGCTTGAACGGGCTGTTTCAGATGGATCCCATCTCCTGCGTGAAGTAATTATCTGTGAAGCTACAAGACAACCAAAGGATTTTGCTAGCTGTGCAATTGGTCACTGAAAATAAAGCTTAGATATACAGCCATAAAAAGGTAGCCTTTCCCCCTTCTTCACCCTTCATTTGAAGCTAGCTCAATGAGGATTAAAAGTAGCCCTCTCCTGCTTCCCAATGAAAAGTAGGGCCATCTCCCTGGTTTGCTGGTCATTGGTATCAGAAAATCCCACTAAGACTTTAAAACATAAAAGCAAGACTAACCAGGACAACAGTGCTCTCTGCAGACAGTCCCAGAACTCCCTGGTAACCCCGACCCAGGCCGTTGCCAGTGTCCTATGATGGCAGGGGTTAATGTCTTATTTCTTTTTTAGCTGTCTGTCCTGCTGGCCAGGCTCTAGGCTTTGGTTTTGGTTTTGTTAAAGGGCTATAGAAAGGAAGAGAAGTAAGGAAAGGATTGATACCTGCCTGATGTTGTCACGAAACAGCTCCAGGGACCACAGACTTGGTAGATGTTTAGAGCTGAGTCTCCTGTCGGTATTTTCATGCATTTAATGGGGGCAAAAATATAATTTTTGAAGGCCTTGAAGATTTGCTTGTAATTCCCAAAATAAAAAAATAGTATATTTTCCTCAAAATAATTCCAAGTTAGTATGCAATAATTTGGATTTATTTTACAGCAGAAAAGCCAGTCAGTGACAAGATAGCAGATAGTCATAGTGTTACACTGAGGGAGAGCCCCCGGTTGGGTACCAGTCCAAATTTTCCACATCTCACTTACAGCCATTTCTCCTTCACTTTTTTCAGGTGCTGGCTTTCCTAGCCTCTGAAGTTGGGCTTCATGGAGAGAATGTGCGTCAAGTCCCTCTTCCATGGGAGGGCAAAGTCTCTAGGTCACCAAGTTCAAAGGAACTAGGTAACATCCTCATTTCTACTTAAGGAAGGAGAGCCTCGCTTTAGTCCTTATAAGTAAGAAAAAAAATGAGAGCCTCAACTATGGAAATGGAAGAATATTGCAAGATTAAAAAAACTAGGAGACTCAACCAAAGTACCTGTCACACAGTCAAAGTCAATAAGCTTGAAGTCAAGAAGAATGTGATGGAATGGGGAAGAGAAAAGGGCTGACAAGCACCCATTTTGTACTAGATCCTGCTTGGGATAAACAATGCTACCACACTCAACATTGGTTATCTGGTGCATCAGGCAAGATTCAATGACTGAGTCTGTGGGGGTTTGAATAAGAATGCCCCCCCCCTTAAGCTCATCTATGTGAATGCTTAGTCATCAGGAAGCATTACTACTTGAGAAGGATTAGAAGGTATGACCTTGTTGAAGTACGTGTGGCCTTGTTGGAAGTGTGTCACTCGGGGTAAGTTATGAGGTTTCAAAAATTCAAGCCAGGCCCAGTGACTCTATCTTCCTGATGTCTGTGGGTCTGGATTTAGAACTCTCAGCTACTTCTTCATCACCATGTCTGCCTACATGTAGCTAGCCCCAGTTAAAGGTTTCCCTTCGTACGAGTTGCGGTGGTCATGGTGTCTCTTCACAGTGATAGAACACTGACTAAGAGTCTGAAGCCTAATCATTGTATGGAGCTTTGTTTTATTGAGGGCAGTGTGTTATAGGTTCTGAGTAACTGTTTCTAATGGGTTCACTGAGATAGTGAGGCTGGAGAGATGGCTCATCACTTGAGAGAACTTGGTGCTCTTACAGAGGACTGCAGTTGAGTTCCCAGTATCTATGGCAGGTAGCTCACAATGACCAGTGACTCCAGCTTTATGGGGTCTGATGTCATCACCTGGCTTCTAGGGGCATGTGCGTGCAAGTACTTGAAAGTATCCCTGTGACACACACACATATATAAACAAATTTTTTTTAAAGTAGGGCTAGAAAGAGTTGTCATGATCAAAACCTCAGATAAGATAATTTATGAGCAATTCTAGGAATTTTAATTTGTTGTTTTAGAGATGATCCATTTGACTTTTCTGTCTCTGGAGTTGGCTGACTTTCCCATGCTAAAACCCAAGGAAAAAACTGAAACCGATTTAAAGCAGATTCACTATCTTCAGCTGTTTCCTAGGTCCACAGATCAGCAATACCTGAAGGACAATGGTTAAAGCTGACCTCTCCAGAGCCCTTACAGTGCTTCGGGACACACAGTATCCAAGCTCCATCTGGGTAGGGAAGCAAGATAGTGGCTATCTTAGCCAGAGAGAAGTGTCTTCTATTCTCCTACCCAGTGCCTGGATCAGCTGCTGATAGGTACACTCCAAAGAGCATCCTTGACCAGAACCCTCAGGATATAGGCACAGGCACTAGATGCCCTCTGCTAATGACATTGCTCACTATCTGCTGCTGCTGGGTAGGAGGGCATTTTTCAGGAGAATACTTCTAGAAGCAAGTATCTGCCATTTCGATAACCCACGACACTAGGACAATGGTTCTGAACTGGAGGGTTGCAACCCATTGGGTGGTTGAATGACTTTTTCACAGGGGTCATGATATCAGATATCCTATACATCAGGTATTTACATTATGATTCATAACAGTAGCAAGATGACTCTTAGGAAATAGCAATGACATAATTTTATGACTGGGGGTCACCACAACATGAGGAACTGTACTAAAGGGATGCAGCATGAGGAAGGTTGAGAACCACTGCTCTAAGAACATCCTTTGCTTTGATTCTGAATATACAAGGTACATACTGAAGACTTAGGATAGCTGGGTGCTGTTTCGCTGGCATTTCTACCTGCTTGTATTACCACTTTCCTCATTAATTAGACCATCGGTCTGTGAACACATGATATGTCCTGTGGTTCCTGCATCCGAGGCAGGGGTTCCATGCTGCCCCCCTGGGGCTCTGTCCCACTTTCTGTTTAGCTCACGGTCTTCTGCCAGTTGCTGTCAGGGGATTCCCTGGGAAGCCTCGCCAATTATAGACTCCCATCAGAATCTTGCAGTCAGTGTGCTCTCCTCTTAATCATAATGGGATGTAATAATGTCTTTGATCTCCATGAGTGAATTCAAAGTGCACATGTCTTTCCCTTTTGAGCTGCAAGCGTGTATCCTCCCATAGGTGCTCCCGGTCTTGGGGAAATGGAACTCTTTCTGTAATCATTAACTGTCTTTTCCTTGTCACCATGTCATCTGTAGAGAACTGAGGGAACATTGAAGAAGTCAAACAAAACAGTGCTAGGGGCTCCTGTTCTCGGCTTTTCATTGGTCAATGGAACCGGGTGCTCTTAGATCTATAACTACCAGGTCTCTGGTGGGCCTGGCAGTCAGGAGCACCTTGTAAGGTAAGAATACCTTCTACACTACATTCAGCACATTCAAATTCCCTTCCAACTTGTTCCATTTCCTCTCAGAAGGTGTGTGTGGGTTAACTCACCTTGTTAAGCCTTTGGTTACCATTTTGACAGTCTCATGTGTCATTGCAATACATTGTCACTTCTGTCTTTTGCAGGCTGGCACAACTTGATCATGAACGTTCTTTCCCGTGTGCAGGAACCCCTTCCTGATTACACTGGTGCCTTCATCTAGCTTCTCCATCCCCCTCTGTTACCCCTATTCCCTAGAGAGCGATAAGAGGAAAAACAGTCACCACTCCTTGTCTGCACCACGCTACATCCCAAGGCCTCGGCCACCCTCAACTCTCCTGAGCGGTTTGAGGAAAGACCCTGTTGCGTCTCTATGTTGTTTGTTGTCGGGCACCAGAATAGCAATGGCTCTTCCTCCCTCCTTCAGACCCATCCTTCCCGCCTTGCTTGCTTCACAAGCACAAAAGAAAGAAAACACACTCACATCCTGGACTTGACCAGATTTCCAAAACAACCAAACTTCCCTCACTTTCAAAGAGACAAGTTCCCTGTGACTTCCAAGGTCAGATGTTCAACTCCATGGGCTTCTTAAGCTTTGTTTGACCTTTCCTGGAGATCTAGGGATGTCACAGCAGGCTACCTCATTGACTGTGGGACAAGTGTTTTGTCATCTGCTTCCTGTTGTCCCAGGAGTTTGGACTGTATGGTAGGGCAGTGTGATTGGAGCTTCTGCTGCTAAAGACAGACATGAACTCATGTTTAGGACACCATTGGAATGAGCGCTCCCTGCATTTCCACACTCAGCCTTTTTGGTAGGCTCTGCCAAAGTCAGTTTAGAATCTGATGACTAACATCAGCCTTCTCTTTTCACCCCTCCCTAGGAGTCTCATCCCGGGCTCTGGTACTTATTGACCAGCATTACTTGTTAGCAAGTGCCATTACATTCTCTGTGGGACTCCTTTCTGTAGTGATAGTTCATTTGTATTTTAATAAATAAAGCTTGCCTGAAGATCAGAGAGTAAAACCGTACCACTGGTCAGTCTACAGACCTGGCAATGGTAATACACATCTTTAATCCCAATAGCCACTCTAGTTTGCCATAGAAACTAGGCAGTACATGCCTTTAATCCCAGCACTAGAGAGGACTATAAGATGGGAAGAGACAGCTCCCAGACACAGCCTCATTCTGAGATTCCTGGAGGCAGGATCGCCATTTCAGACTGAGATAGAGTTAAGAGCCAGTGGCTGGCTGTTTAGTTTTTGTGACCTTCAGGCAAGTTTTATTTATTAAAATATACAAATGAGCTGGGCGGTGGTGGCGCACGCCTGTAATCCCAGCACTTGGGAGGCAGAGACAGGCGGATCTCTGTGAGTTCGAGGCCAGCTTCTACCAAAGGAGTTCCAGGACAGGCTCCAAAGCTAAAGAGAAACCCTGTCTCGAAAAACCAATATATATA
>NC_022018.1:36854048-36875465 GCF_000317375.1 Microtus ochrogaster
GAAATATCACTACACCTTATTACCTGAGGGTAAATGTAGTAGTCTAGTGTCATTTACCTGTTCTTTGATTGCCTCATAGAACCTTAGTTCTCCGGCATGAAATAAGCACACCCATTTCCACCTCAGGTCTTTTACTAACTGGAGTAACTCATGTGACATCTTTTGGGTTGTTTCTGCTACAATAATAGACATCAGTGTATTGCTCGTGTTACTGTACTTAAAGTGGGTACTATGGTTGGATACACTTTGAGCATGTCCCTGATGTGTTCACGTGTTGGTGGCTTGGTTCCTATCCTGGTAGTGTTGGGTTTTGTGGAGTCTTTAAGAAGTAGGACCCAATGGGAGATGCTTGGGACACTGAGAATGATAAAGTAGTTCTCGTGGAACCCTAGTTAGCATCCACAAGGGCAAGTTGGTCCAAAGGAATGAGCCTGACTCTGAACTGGGCCTTGGCTCCTTTCCCATGCCCCCCCCTTCACAATCCCTCCTATTAAGATACCAGGTCCCATAAGCTCCTGTCAGAACATGAGCCCAGAGGGCCCAGTCTTGCTTCCCAGCCTCTACACGTGTGAGTTAAACAAATTGCTTTTCTTTGTAAGGTTCCCAGCCATGCGTACTTTGTTACATCAATGGAAACTCTACGATAGTGGATGTTATGCTCTTTGAATCTTTATAAGAGATAGTTCACAACAGGAGAGCTACAGGAGAATAGATAAGGATTGATCTTCCTTTTTCAAAAACCATTGGAAAATAAACTTCTATGCATTAATATTAAAACCGAGAGACAATGGAAGAAATATTGGTGTTTGAAAGGACCATGGGCATCGGGTGCCTGCCACGTGAGCAGATTGTACTTCTGAGCTTTATAGTCAAAGAATAAACTGTCATTCAAACTTGCAGAAAGAGAAAATGCATGGGAATTTTTAATAAAATCCAGTGCTCATTAGTATGTGAAAAATTAGATTTACCTATATCCTTCTTCTCCAGGACATGCACAATTGCATTTAAAAAAAAAAAAAACTCTAGTAACACTCTTGTATTGATCCCCTTGCTGAACTCTGCCTTTGATTCTGAAGCAAAGAACAAACCAGATCACATGGGGCTTCCATGCTACTAAAGGCCAACTCAGTCATTTAAAATAAATTACAACTCTGGGGCTCATTTTACAGAAATTTGTATTTTGGAGTTATAGCTTCGGCCAAAGCTATATTTGTTTTAATGCTCTTCACGTTAACATTAGCTGAAGTCAAGATTGAGTGAAAAATCGCTGATAAGGCCATCATCTCTCCAGTTCCTCATTTCCTCCTGGAGGGACCAAAGAAGAAAACCCACAAGACCTAGGAAGCTCATGAAAATTCCAGGACTCATCAGGCCCCTCCTCCAGGTCACATGACTAGTGAGCAGTTTCTAAAAAAAAGAAGTCTCTTCAGTGGCACTGTCTACAAGCTGCTCAAGGAGCTCCAGGGATTCACAAGTCACCCCCACACTGAGTGAGCTTTTGGGGTGAAGCTGCCTGAGAGGCTCCTGTACTTTACCCATACTCTTAAAGAGACCCTGATATCCACCGCTTTGACAAACTAGACTTGAGGAGGATCATTTGTTTGTCTTCAGTGCCCTATCTGGAACAAACAGATGTTGATTTGTGCATCCCCAGGAAAAGTTATGCAACAAATCAGGTAAAGACACTCAACAGAGATTCCCTAATCCCCACTTAGAACATTTCTGTGTCAAGAACAGTTGTTGCTATGGATACTCCACCCCATTATTTCCACACCTTGAGAGAACTAAGACACCAACAGAGAAGGGCCAAGAAATGGGGAGAGTAGAGAAGATTCTACATAGGGACAGCAAGACGAGGGAGGTCTGTTGGCTCTTGGTGGAGCCGTGGCGGAGGATTCTTGGAGGGGAAGACAAAGAGAGGGATCCAGAAAGGCACTGGGAATCCTATCTGTGGGGTAAGAAGGGCTAAACAGGCAAGGTGGACATGCACAGCCAGAGGCAGCGCCGACATGCAGGGACCTGTAAATAAAGCATGCTGGAACTCCTTAACTACATAAACACAGAGTGTGGGAGAGAAGGAGAGATGAAGAGGAGTGTGAGTTGAGCCTCCATGAAGGCTCGTGTGAGAAGATGCCCCAGCTGTACGCATTCTCGGGGCTTTTGCATTCAGTGGGTTCTTATGGGCTCGCTTTGACCGTGGTTACACACAGATATTCACATT
Organism: Microtus ochrogaster; assembly: GCF_000317375.1. NCBI lineage: Eukaryota > Metazoa > Chordata > Mammalia > Rodentia > Cricetidae > Microtus > Microtus ochrogaster. The sequence goes on from NC_022018.1 coordinate 36,856,270, forward strand.
GATGGAGACTGCGCTCCACAGCCGAGGTGTGTGGTAGGGCTGGGCAGCCTGGGTTTGTGCTAATACACGTGATGGTCACAGGATGATGAAGTCAGCTAATGATTAATTTCCTAGAACTTGTCTGTTGCTAAGCAACACCTTTAGTGATAGCTGAGCTCAGCAGGCTTTACCCTCCTTGCAGAATATCTGCCCTTAGCGTGTGTCTCTTGACCACACCCAGCTGTTGTGGCAGAGGCCCCTGATGCCCTCTTAACCCTTTCCACACAGACCTGGGTCAGCCTTAAGCAGCTGTGGCTTACCTCACAGAGTTGAAATATGGAAGTCAGAGGTAAAGGCATGGGCAGGGCATGCTCCTCTGGTTTCTCTCTCCTTGGCTTGAAAATGGCGTCTCTTTGGTTCCATCACTTGGCCTTAGTTCAGTCTTGTGCTGTAGTTAATCCATTTCTTACAAGGACATCTGCGACATTAGATGAATACACTCACAAATGACCCACTTTGCTGTAACAACCTTTTTAAGGACACTAATATCCAACACAACCACATTCTTAGGTACCGGAGGTGAGGCACTCAACACATAAATTTTCTGAAGGAATAAAATTCATCCATAACAAGGTTTGGGCATTAAGAGTTTTGGAAGATGACTTCTCAGCAGAGTCCACTGTTGGCACTGTCAGGGTAACACTAATAGTTGAACCAGCAATGTGGTTTTTTGTTTGTTTGGTTTTTGTTTTTGTTTTTCTGAGACAGGCTTTCTTTGTATAGCTTTGGTGCCTGTTCTGAAACTAGCTCTTGTAGACCACAGGGTGTTGAGTCTTAAAACATTAACTTATCTTCAATTTCTAGCTCCTCTTTCCACAATGTTGGAAGCTGAGGCCCAGGGCTTGCTAATGATGACCCTATGTGTGTTTCCACCTGAGGGTATGATCAGAGTCACTTTCCCTTCCCAGGAGAGAGGGTCTTGGTCACCAGTGGACAGTTCTATTGTCTGTCCCATTCCTCCTGGGGATGAGTTTATCTTCAGACACTTCCTAACCTGCATCCTCCAAACACACATCATGAGGTGGTGCAAACCCCTGGTGATGGGAAGTGCTTCTGCTCAGGCTGGGGTTGTGCCTCTTCCTGTGTGCTGCTGTGAAACACATCTTCTCAGACTCTGAGAGTTTCAAAGTGTGTTACACAACATCACAGGTTTCTCTAGACTTCTTTCACAGTACCTTTGCTGTTTGTGCTTTCTAACTTGATTTTGTAGCAGAGTGAATTCTATGGAAGTTTTACAAGAAGATAGGGGTAAAGAAAGTGATCCATTAGCATTGATGTAGCCACTGCCATAGCATATATATATATATATATATATATATATATATATATAGCCATTAGCATAGCAATAGTCACTGATGCAGCCACAATTGCTGCAGACTACCCACAGTCAGACCTGGACATAGTCACCAATGTAGCCATAGCTGATGTGAGAAGTCCTTCTGTATATGCGTTGCTTTTATTGGTTAATGAATAAAGAAGCTGCTTTGGCCTGTGATAGGGCAGAGTAGAGCTAGGGAGGAAAACAAAACTGAATGCTTAGAGAACGAAGGTGGAGTCAGGGAGAAGCCATGTAGCTGCTGGAGCCTGGTGAAAATTTGCCAGTAGGCCATAACATCATGGTGATGCATAGATTAATGGAGATGGGCTAGTTTAGGATATAATGCCAGCTAGAAATACACTTAAGCTATTGGTCAAACAATATTGCAAATAATATAGTTTCTGTGTGATTATTTCAGGTCTGAGCGGCTGGGAATGAATGAAGAGCCTCCGACAGCACATAACCACAGAAATAACCAGAAGACAGTACCATAGCCATAGTCATAGACATAAACATGAGAACAGACATAGATATAGTCAACATCTTAGCCATAGTCATTGATATAATGTCACAGCTGTAGACAGCCTCAGATGCCAACAAGGCATATGCATATCCAATCTCCACATCACCCGTTCAAGTAAAAGACATGCCAAAATGAGGTCTTCTACTCCCTGAGAATATCTTCTCATATTCCCACCCTCTCTCATCACTGCCACAGGCTATGTGTGCATCAACATCTCATATCATGTCCCAGTGCTGGCTAAAAAGTGGTGGGAGCCTCATGCACACATAAATGGTTCCCACTACCCTGGGTGTTGTGAGCTATTTCTGTTCGTCTTCATTGGCTTATGTCATCAGACGGTTAAAACATGGAGTCCTGTGGGAGAAAGACCTGGGCGTTCCCATGAGCACGGTGTTGCCTTGGGTTTCTGATCATTTTCACAGACATGTTGTGGCTCCCGTTTTTAGGGTAAGTGGAGGTTGTACAAGCATACTTCTTGAGGACATTTATCCGCAATCCCACTTTACTCTGGTGGGGCTCGCCAACCTTGCCAGCCTTGCTTGGTCTTTGACCTGGGTTGTTCAGCCTTCTCAAATTCATTGTGAGGTTCAAACATCAGGATTAAAAGCAAACACTTGAGGACTTTGAAAATAGCACCTATAAGACTGTGATAAGATGCCATGACCAGAAAACTTGGAAAAGAAAGTTGGAAGCTTATGGTTCCTGACAGCTCATACCTTGATCTGCAAGTAGGGGGCAGAGAGCACACTGGGAATGCCATGAGTCTTTTGAAACCTCAAAGCCCACTCCCAATGACACACCTCCTCTAACAATGTCACACACCTCCTAGTCCTTCTCAAGCAATTCCAAAAACTGAGAACCAAGTATTCAAGCATATGAGCCAGTGGGAGCCATTATGATTAAAACCACCAGATTCCATCCCTAGCCTCTATAGTCTCAGGGCCATATCAAAATGCAAAATGTATTTTGCCCAACTTCAAAAGTCCCCATAGTCTTTCACAGTCTCAAACACTATTTCAAAGTCTAAAGTGTCTTCTGTGACTCAAGGCTATTTCTTTACTGTAACCCCTTGTAAAATAAAACAACAACAACAAATTACATACATTTGACATACAATAACACAGAATATGCATATACATTAGCATTCCAAAAAAAAAACCAAGGAGCAGCAGGGACATAGTGAAGGAATACTGGACCAAAAGCAAGACTGAAACCCAGCAGGGCGAATTCCAAACTCTGGTATACCATGTCTGATGTCACAGGGCTTAGATGGCTCCATCCTTCCAGCATTGCTAACTGCAACACACTTCTCTCTCTTGAGCTGGCTCCACCCCTGTACTTGACTCTCCTCACAAGCTGTGGTAGACACCCCACAACTCTGCCATCTCCAGCTTCTCCCCTGTACGTGACTCTCCTCACAAGCTGTGGTAGACACCCCACAACCCTGCCATCTCCAGCTTCTCCCCTGTACGTGACTCTCCTCACAAGCTGTGGTAGACACCCCACAACCCTGCCATCTCCAGCTTCTTGGAGTCTCCAGTATAATCCAGGCTTCACTTTCACAACTTCATACAGCACCTCTCATGGCCACCATGCAGGGACTCCCTTGCCAAACACCTGGCCTTAGAGGCCCCCCTTAACCCCAGAGCAAGATTCTACCATGCCTTTACTCCTATACCCTTTGTGACTCTAAAGTCAGAACCAGGTGGCCAATGCCAACAAGTTCCGCTGTCTGGGGTGGAGCCTGGCTCCTTGAGTCACCTTTGCAGTGGCTTTCCTTTGTTGTTGCTTTAATCCTAAATTAAAGAATTTAGAAGCATAAAATTCTTTAAACCGTGTCCTTTCACAAGTTGGAGGCTTAGCTGGGTGTGGTCTTGCCTCGAGGGCACCTTGCACTTATTCCATTTCAGATCAGAACCCCTCCCCAGTCTCCTTATCTTTTTCGGAACAAATCTTGGCTCCAACATTAAATTTTCTGGTACTCTTTTTCTTTTTAAATGGTACATATTTTTTGCATTTCTTTGCTCCACTCGCTCTTTTTCAGTGTAGACCTGCATATTACTAAGAACCACATGACAGAGTCAATATTGGCTCTCTTGAAATCTCCTCCATCAAATAAATTAGTCCACTACTTTATATTTAGCCTTGGGATGTCAGTCACAGGAATGGCCTCTAGTCCAGTAGTTTTAAAGCCCTGGCTTCCCTCTGAAGCCTCTTGAGCCTCCACAATCCACTACACTCACACTGTCTTCTACACTTCTACTAGAATGGCCCGCTAAGCTCTGCTTACAGCTTTCCACCACTTTCCCAGTCCAAAGTTTCAAAGTCTTCCGTATTCCTCCCAAAAAATCACATGGTCAGGCCTGTTGAAGCCATATGCCACTCTCTGGGGCCAGCTTTTCTCTTAGTTAAGAGTTTTTATTGCTATGATAAGACACCGTGACCAAGGCAACTTATAAAGGCAAGCAGTTATGTGGACTTGTGGTTCCAGAGGGTTAGTCTACGGTGATGAAGTGCAGCCTTGGAAACAGGTGGTTGGAACAGGAGCTGAGGGCTCGCACCTTGGTCCACAAGCAGAAGGCAGGGGAAGGAACACACTGGTGTGAGTCTCTTGAAACCTCAAGGCCCGCCCCTGGTGACACACCTTCTCCAACCAGGCCTCCTCATTCTTCCCCAGAAGTTCCAACATCCAAGGACCAAGTATTCAAACAGATGAGCCTTTGGGGCTGTTTTCATTTAAACCATCAGAGATGGCCAATTCTCCAGTTTCACACAGAGGTTCACAATGCATATCCCAAGTTTAGGCTCTTGACACCAACTTAGGGAATTGTTCACAGCTCCCTATCAGGGCATGATCACCATCACCCACTCCCTCTGTTTTGCTCCGGAGTTTCTTATTAGGTTAAATTGTCTCCCCATCCTTGGTGGCCTTCCTTGCAGAGAGACTTGATCATCATTATGCCACATCAGCACCAGAGACATAGAGCATCCCTGGTAACAGTGAGAGCCACAGAAGCTCTCTTTAGATGCTATGATTCTGCATTTATGATACCATGTTTACATCCAATGCTTTGATCTGAATGTTCTCCTCAAAGCAGGCAGCCAGCCTGTAAATACGACCTGGGCTCTCTGTCAGGTGAATCTGATGAAAGAAAACATGGTATCAGATGGAAGAGGAAGCCTTCATCACTAAGGGAGTAAAAGGAAAAATAATCAAAGGGGACATATGATCCTTTAGTAGGACATGAGCCACCTAGGGTGAGCAGGGAAATGATGGGTATGAGGTAAAATGTCCTAAAGTTATAACAGCAACAATCCATTCCTAAAGAGACATAAGGAGCTGAGTCTCACACAAACACATATGTAATGTGTATATCTTATATTTTTTTACATATGTGATATTTTATTTAGACATAATATCAGATATATAATAAAAATATTCATTTCTGATTCTGCTCATAGCAGAAACAAGTGGCAATTTGAGTCGGGTAGTTCTTACCCATGGAAAGTCGTTTGTCCTGTGCACTATAGGATATTTAGCAAGATATTTGGTCTCCAGTTATTACAAGCCAGGAACACCCCACCTTGATTATGACCACCAAAAACATCCTTATTTACTTCCAAATGTCAATACGTCCCCTCCCCCTCCACACTAGCAAAGGGCAACTATTGGCCTACAGGCTGAGATGGGAGTCGGGATAGATCTGGGAAAGGGATGTATACCATTTCCCGCTGTGCCATCTCTGTGAAGCTGTCTTAACAGTTTCTCATAGCACGGCATTCCGTATCCCCTTCACCTAGCCTCCTCCCAACAGTGAATGTTCCTTTCTTTCGCTGAGCCTGTTCCAGTAGCTATGTGTCAGATCACAGTCATCTGCCCTTGACAACTGCCCCTTTGATTCCTCCGAGGGCGAGGGTGGGCTGTCCTGTCCTGTCTGAAAGGCTCCTTGGTTCTCTGTGATCTCCTCCGTGTGTGGATTGCAAAACAGGGGAATAGACAGCGCAGAGTCAATAGGCAGGCTCGTTAGCAAGGCCTTTGAAGTGAGCAAAGCAGGCCTGGAAGCAAGCGCCTCCCTTCTCCTCCTCCTTCTTCCACTCTCTCTACTTCCCAAAGTACCTGGTGGCATCTGGCAAGGCGGAGACTTCTCAGTGCCTGCTCTCTTGTTGGAGACATGTGAATGTGTTCAAGGAGCCCACATGTGCTCCAGGCTATGTATAGTTTAAAAATGTAATTTGCAATGCGCTCCACATATCGGGAAGTCCTTCCTGTGCAAATGTGAAAATGAATGTGGAAGTGGAACCTCACTGCATTTTCCTCTAACAGAACTCTGCAGTCAGCTCTTCCAGGGTCGCTACGGATTTGCATGAAGGAGGATACAAAAGAAATCCTCACACTCTGTTGCTCCAAGTAACATAAGATCTCTCTTCCAGGGTGAGCCTGCTGACAAGAGATTGGGATGGAGATGTAGGTTAAAACCTTAAAGCTCTCACTCCCTGCCCATGGGAACGTAAACAGTACAGGTGAATGTGGTCACCCGTGCTCATAGGGGCATTCATACCAACAGGTGAGGGACAGAAGCAGAATGTCCTCCGGGGTGGGTGGATAAGCCGAATGTAGTGCACCTGTTCAGGGGAACCTTAGCTAACCCCCCAAAAGAAGGAAATTATGATAAATGCTGCATCATGGATGACCTCTGATGTCTGCTTCTATAGTTACACTCATGCGAGGCCCCTAAAATGGTCAAATTCATGGAGACAGGGAGTGAGTGAGCTGGGAAGAAGGATGGGGAGCTTCAGTTTGAGAGGATGAAGAAATTCTGGAGATGATGGTAGTGATGGAGATGGTGAGCATCACCATCTATGGACTCGGCACTGCTCCCTTGCAGCGACCGAAAGGCACTGAAATGTGTACTGAACGTCATTGGTTATAAACTAAACCTTAGGGCTGTGTTTTTATAGACCCCACACAGAGCTCACTACACAGTTGGAAATTCTCCTTTACACGGAGAGTGGAAGTTCTCCGTGTTAGCACTGGAGGGAACGCCAGAGCTGGTAGGTGGCCCGAGGGACATGAAAGCAGAGTCAAAAACCTTTAAGGTGACAGTGTGTTTTAGAGCCAGAAAGACTGCACACATGGAGACAGCAAGAATCTGACTTTTTCCACGATTTCCCAGGAAGTGAGTTTCTAATACTCTGGCTTCTCTCTCTCAGATTTTGCTACCATGGAGACATATTCATTTCTCTCCCCTTTCCCTGAATCCAGGCTCGCAAGGGGCTAGTGAGGCACCCTGAAAGAAAGAAGCAGGTTACAAAGAACCAATTATTTCAGTGATCTCAACAGCTGATTTCTGTTTGGAAAACACACTAAGACTCAAGTAATAAGAATTTTACACAGACCTCCGCGTGCCCTTTGTGGATCTCCAATTGGCCCTGCATCATATTTCCTGTCCTTATTCCTTCTTATATCCATAACCATATCTATATCTAGAGACAGCACTTGGTGTCCACAGGAAATTGGTTTCAGGATCCCCGAGGATACCAAAATCCAACGACAGTCAAGTCTCTTACATAAAACCCCATGATATTTACACAACATGGACACTCATCCTCCTACACACTGGAAATCCCATATAATACCTAACAAAATATAAATGCCATATAGGTGTTAGGCTTATTGTTTGGAGAATAATGACAGAAAAACTAAACACTATTTGTTCAAAACAGATACAAGATATATTTTTGTTATAAGGCTTGGTGAATCTAAGCATATGGAAGTGGAAAGTATGAAGTGCTGACTGTATACACAAACACAGCACACACGCACATATATACACACACACACACACATGTGCGTGTGCACACACACAAGCTGCCCTCAGCTACCAGACGACCCTTCCTTTTCCAATCTTATATTAGCTTCTATGACCTCAATGGTTTTTAAGAGAATGGCTGATGAAGTATCCTGCAGGTCGAATTTTCCTGGTACTTTCTCACGACTAGACTGAGGTTATCCATGTTTCACAGGAAGCCCATCCCAGATGTAGCCCGTGGTGCTGGGACAGGACTCCAGGGCTGAGACATCTTCTTACCTCGCTGTGAACTTCCCTGTGCTCTTGTGATAGACCTCTTGTGAAATACTTCAGGATCAGGCAAATTCCCTGACCCTTACCTATTGCTCACACATTAGTTCTAGAGCCTGATGACGGGTCCTAGCTGAATTAATTATCAATACTCAGGCTGCTGAGCAGAGATTTTCCACTTTTGACAGATGACTTTCTATTACAAAGAACTTTGACCTTTCCTTCCGCATACTTATTTACTTATCTAGGTGCATCCAGCATGCTCTGTGACTGTTATTTAGTTAGTGTGTTGTAACCTGTTCCGGACACTTATTTTGTTGATAAATTATCTAAGATTAACCACTGGGAGTCTTTTGTTTGGTGCGTATGTCCTTTCCACATGTCCCACCATCCTGGGGCACATTAATACCTAGTAATAATGTGTCCTGCATGGATTCTTCTTACCCCCACCCGAGAGCAGCCATTTCTCTAAGTCATCCTGGTGGGCACCTCCCTCATTGCCTGGGCATCACCAAGTCTACCTCTGTGTGGCATAGACCATTGATCCAAGGCCATAGACTTGGACAGCATGTTGCTCAGGACCGAGACCATTGGTATTTGTATATCTAAGTAAATACACGTCTGGTTCCAACTCTAGGAGACAGGAATTTCCACCGCTGTGCACACCAACGTACAGGACCTCCATGGTGCACATCCATGCCCAGAAAACCTCCAGAACCATTATGTGCAGTACATTCGCTTATTTTCTCAGGCCCCTGCATGGAACCGGTGTGCCATTGATTAGTTCCCCAGCATCCCTTGCGGTTCTCTTCTTTACCTGGGTCTTAGCTGCCAACTAGTGCCAACTCGCCAACCAAGGATTTTTACTTCCCTCAACTGACTGGCTCATGAAGCTCTTCAAATACATGTTTTTAATTTAATCTTATTAGTGTGTTTGTATACATATGGTGGTGTGTGTGTGTGTGTGTGTGTGTGTGTGTGTGTGTGTGTGTTAGAGAGAGAAAGAGAGAGAGAGAGAGATTTCTTGGGAGTGGAAGGGCACACACGTTCCATGGCCTGAGTGTGGAGGCAGGAGAGCAGCTTTCTGAAATCAGTTCCCTCCTTCTGCCATGGAATGCTGGGATCGAGTTCAGGTGGCGGCTTTGATCGGCCAGAACTTCACCTGCTGAGTCATCTCGCTGGCCACTGATAAGCATTTTTAAATAAAGTAAGAGAAAGAATGGGAGAAACAAACTTTTCTCCATTTGAGTACAATGACTATGTTTTCAACATTTTTTTTTCTCTCTAATATGTGGATATAGAAAGCAGGAGAAACGTATACCCAAATCTGAGGGGTCAGAAGGTGAGACTATTCTTCGGGGAACTGTCGGTTAACAGCCACTCCCACCTCTCACAGAGAACACTTCATTAGATTAAATTATTGCTACTAGTAATTTTCCACATTGACTACTGAAACTAAAATAAACAGAATTTTCCGGTCTTTGAATTGTTTGGCAGTAACTGTAAGATTGGTCAGAGATTTATTGCTAACTTTTTGGGGGCGGGGGAAGGAGTCTATTCTCCTTTAAATGTATGACAGGGCTGGGCAGAGTGGAGGAGGCCATGCTTCAGTAACAAATTAATCCTGAAACCTTTGACGTAATTAATGTTCATTCCTTTTAATGTCACAGTGGAATGTAGGTTGGGTGGCCATCATGCTTATAGCTTTGCACATGGCCTCCAATGTTGGGGAAAGAAAAAAGAAATGCAGGTGCCATCACGGGGCCTCCAGCTGAAAGTGACAGGGCACACTGAGTGTGTCAAGGATCAGAAGTGGAAGAAGCGCAGGGTGTCTAGTGTCTAGCAGATTCTCCTGGCTCCACCATCACCCGGTTCCAAATACGCTGAAACGAAAAGCTCGGATCAAGGGTATGTGTTCCAAACACAATTCAAACCCTTTGGCTTCTCTGAAGAAATGTTGCCAGCATTCCCCTTGATTAGAATGTTAGCACAATTCTGTGTACTTTTAAATTTTAAAATCTTCCTTGTTTGCTTTGGACACATCTCCATTATTTTAATTTTTTTCCACCCACATATGTTTCTAGTTGAATAAACCTACAGTCAGCACACCTATAAAGATGGATTTTTTTTAAAATGATGGTTATTCAATCTTTTGACACCACACATGGTATTACTATCTTCATCCATGTTGGGCTATATTCATAGTTATCCTGGATGCAGGCAGCCCAGGACTGGACACTCCTACAGTGTGTTTCTGGTGAGTTATGCTGCTTAGATCTCTGTAACCATGTCAGCAAAACTCTCCTCTTTGCTGACCATGGGCCAGAAATGCTTCAAGGCTATGCGTGTCTTATCCAGCCTGTTGCATCATAAGGGGCCCTTCAAAGGGCCTCATCGAGTAGACATAGGCTGGAGCTAGCAGGGTTCACACACCAGTGTAGAAGTCCAAGAAAAAGTGTCCTGAGCTCAGCCATAGGAAAGAAGACACTCAGACCCAAAGGCTCCCCCTCAGAACCCTATATGAATTTGCTAAGTTCTAAATCCCTTCCCTGGTGGCATGTGACCTCACTGTGCCCTGCTCTCTGAAAGCCTGAGTCACCACTGCGGCAACTCTCAGAGAGCTCCTTGTAGACGCAAGGAACAGATAGCACCATGTAAAAGCCACTGAATCAATGTCAGTTGTAACTTAGGGCATGTCAGGACTGTAAGAACCGAATAAAATTATATAGGGTGTGAACCAGGCCCAGAACAATAGAAAGAGAGGCTGTGTATTTGTGATTAATAAGAAAAATCATGGGCTTTATTTACCCTGGAGATGTGCCAGCCAGTGGGCTGCAGGTAGGTGTGTGAGGCCCTTTGTAGTGGAAGCCAGCATGGCAGTGAGTGTGTAGGAAGAGCCTTCTTCCTTTGACCAAGAAAGGAAGCAAGAGAGAGAAAGTCAGAGCTTTGGGCTTCTTGCATTTCTTCCTCACGATGAAAGCAGCATGACTGGCCCAGTCCTGGCTCGTATCATAACTTCCAACACCATCAGCCAAAGCTCCCGTAGAGAGTCAAAAACAAGGGAAAGATCTGGCACCCCCATCTTCTGCCGTCAGCAACACAATGATCCCCAGAAAGCCCCATGTGGTTAAACAAGGGAGACCTCGAACCCAGTCAGTATCTATGCTGTACTTCACAGACCATGGTCACAGCCAATACATATAGAAATCTCCAAGTGTCCTCTCCCGACCACCACCAGACAAAAGAGAAGAGAGTGAGGGGGCCAGGCATGCTCAGACAGCTGGTGGAATGCAGAACTTGCGGCGAGGTCTTGGCATTACAAGGTGTTGCTCTGTTTCCTCTGTGACACTCAGGTTTTCTTGTTCTAAAATTGATGTCACAAGATCCAGTGTCTCCAGGATCCAGGTCAGAGGCAACTGAAAGGCCAGCAGGAAACAGGGTGGAGGTTCCCAGGGTGCAGAAAGGCAGGATAAAGTTCACGCTCCCACATATTGGTATCTTACATAGCATGAGCCCAGGATGGCCAGGTCCTATTGCCTTCTGCTGAAGCCGGGCATGCCGAATGCTGGAAGTTGTCTGTGTTTGTGTTGGCAGCGGATTTTGCTTGTATTTCAGTCATGTACCTGAGAACAGTGTTTGGCTTACAGGTCACGACCTTCACCTGTGGTGTCTCTGGAACAATTCCAGGGACAGAGTTAGACGGTGGATATGTAGCAGGCAAAGGGGGCCTCACATAGTGACAAAACATGAACGGTTCTTTGGGAAAGGTAAGTCCCAAACAAGATGAAAGTGGCTATCCCTCAGAGAGGAGTCTGAGAGAAGGCATGTGCTAAAATGGAGGGGCGTATGGCCAGGTGTGTGGTGCACGATGGTAATCCCAGCTCTCAGGAGGCAGAGGCTGGCAGACCTCTGAGAGTTCAAAGTCAGTCTGATCTACAAAGCAAGTTCCAGGCCAGTTAGGAATACATTGGTAGACCTTGTCTCAGAACAAAACAGAACAAAAACAAACAAAAACTAAATGAGGAGGATAGACTGAGAAGAAATTATTGGGTATAACAACACAAACCCCAGACATCCTTTGATACATGCAACACACGAAGCACTGTACAGAACCTGAGAGGTGGGGGAAGCCATTACGCCTCACAAACCCTGGAGGAGCTCACACAGCTTCTTCTCGTATTAGAGATGATGGACCAGCCCACGGTTGCCTAGGGTTACTCCCCAGGATCATGGCACACAGCAGATTCTGGCTCTAGTTCATCCTTTTAAGCTATGCTGCTTTGCATGCTGAGTTTCGAAACCAGAAGTGAGAGAAAACTAGTTGCACTCACATTGGCTCATCCATGCCTCCTTCCCAAGGGATTTCATTTAGGAGAGAGTCTGCCCTGGTGAGCCTGCCCCCTAAGCTGGGTAGACCAGAAAAGCAGAGGCCCACACTGTACCAATGTCACATTCAGCAGTGAGTGTTCGCTAGAACCTTGTTCAATCAAGTGTAGTAATTAACACCATGGCTCGTACTCACTAGCTAACCAGGGGAATAACGTTTGCACTGAAGGAAAGAGACCTGGAGCAGTTCGTACCCGAAAGCAGGGGTAGGAAGATTGGTAAGTTCCAAGTCAGTCTGGGCTACATAGTGACACCCTGACTCAATAAACCCAAATAACAAGAAGGAGATGCAAAGAAAAAAATATATCACGACTCCAGGCCCATCCAGAATGGACAGAGATGGGACCTCGGGATGTTAATGACAGACAGTGAGAGTCAGGAAGCAACTAACTTGCCCTGCCGCCTGCTCAGAACAGCCAGAAGCATCTAGAACATTCAAAGGAGAAAACCTTTCTTACTGCTCACATGGGCTGAGGGACATAATCTGCTAGAGATGGCAGCAGGGAAAGGGTGTGGGTGCTCCTGCCGTCTCTTACATCTCTGATCTCTGTTCTTATAAACTTCTCTGAGCCTCCTGTCACAGCCTAGGATGTGAATCGGGTTTGGGGAACTGAAGCTCATAGACCCAAACACCCCACCAGCATTGTGATGCTCACAAAAGGTGGAATAAATTAACACAGAGGGAAGTGGGGAGTTTTGAAAATCTTATACCACAAAGGCTCATACTTTTGCCCCATTATCATGAACGAGGAACACATGGGTAAAGCTAGCCTGATGTCTCCACGCCAGCAGTCAGTTCAAAAGGAACAGGCCTGGGCGTGCCATCAGCAGCAGACGCTCTATATTCATTCTGGAGTTATTAAATAATAATTTATAATGATTTATACATTTAATTTACATGGCTGCCGTCCGAAGTCTAATTGCACACCAGCCCTGCCGTCTTCTGATGTTCTGGTTATAAACAGGGCCATGGAAGACCGTGAAGCAGTTAGTTCTCAGGAGGGTTTCTGGGCAGGCAGAGTAGGAAGCCAGGTGGCTCAGGACCACTGAGGAGCCTAGAGAGCCCTGAGACCTTGCCAGAACCCTGTGATATCAAAGCCCTGGAGTTGGGATTTCCAGAGGCTCAAGAGCTCATAGACTTAGGTGTTTCAGCTTGGTGCATTCTGAAGACTGTGGACGGTCACAAGTCATCTTGACTGTGAGTGCTTCTGTTCCCATGGTACTAAATCAATGGGAAGGCGAAGCCACACTGATACATCCATCTGGGAGACAGGGTATGTGAGAGTACTTTGATATCTTGGAGGGTGTTGGAAAGACATCAGCTAGAACATGCACAGTTTAAGTCAGCATTGCCCTGTCATTGGCTGGAAACATCTCAGGTACTGGTTTTCATTTGCTGGACTCTGGGCCTGAGGCCACGGATTCAAGTCCCCACCAAGACAGCATTTCCCTTCCCAGTCAGGAACCAAAGTGCAAAGCACCTCCTTCCTCAAGAAGACAAGGCTAGTCTGAATAGAGAGGAACCGAGGAACTTTCTCTCAAAGCCTGAATGCCCCACAATGCACTGTGTTTGGTCTGTTGTTATAATGAGGACAGATACACAAAAGAGTGTAGGAGAGCTCGTTTGACCATCAGCTTGGAGGAAAACGTACAATAGAACTTTGTGAGTGAATCTCAGGAGAATGTGGAGCATTGGTATATATAGAGTAAAATATGAAGTGGGGGGGTATGTGTATGTGTGTGTGTGTGTCAGATACATAGTGTGTGTTGCATGTGTGCCTTCTGAGTGCCATATGGGAACTGTAGGTCATATATCATGTGTACTAGAAGAGGGAATATATAAGATATGTATGTAATTTGTGACCCATATGACTCTTGGGCATGTGTAGCACATATGTGGTTAGTGTTGTGTGTATATGTTTCTGGTGTATGTTTTACACAGGGGAGGGGCTATTTTTGTGTGCCTGGCATATGCGGAATGTGTGTGTAGCATACAGTAGCATGTTTGAGTTATCTGTGCACTGTGTATGCTCTGTGTGGTGTGAACCATGGAGGAGCAGTACGCATGGGAGCATGTGGAGTGTTGCAGCACGTGTGTGGTATGTGTGCTTATGGCCTGTGCGTGGGAATGGCTTGACCAGCTGACAGCTTATCAACAAGCAGAGCCATCTTTTGGGTCAGGGTTCAGTAGATGGGGACAGCTGTGAGAGCAGGGGGAACATAATAGCAGGTGAAACCAATGCAAGCAAACAGAGGTTGACTCACTGGTGACAATGTCTCCAAAGACAACACTCTTGAAAAATAAACAATGCAAGCTGATAGTGATAGCCTCGGGTCGCCAGCAGCCCTTGGTTGCCTTTTCCTGGATTCCTTGTCTGTCTTTTAGTTTTAGTAACGTCTACTATGCACACAATTCTGAAGGGTGCTCAACCAGCTAAGAGGGAGGCCCCACCTGTGATCCAGCCCACCCAGCTTCAGGTTCCAGGTCTACCTGTGGCTGACTCTCTTCCTTTCCTTTGGAACAGGTCAGTGCAGCTCCCCTCTGAGCGTGGCATGGAGGTGGTGGTGTCAGGGTTTCTGCAGGGAGGTCATGGGATCCTGAAGGTCATGGAGGTGGCCTAGCACAGTATCCCAACCACATCACCATGGTGACGGGACTTATTGTAAGACTGGACATGCAATGGAAATAGGACCAAAGCAGACTGCAGGAACCACACCAGGCAGGCCCTCTACCTGCCTCCTGGGAGATGCTGCAGTCAGAACCAGTTTCCTTCTCCCTCTTTATGCTCAGCAAATGCTTTCCAGCCTCTCACACACTTCCCCTGGCCTGGTAAAATTCCTCAAGGTGGTACCAAGGCTTTGCTGCATTTCCCAATAGCCAGCTGTTTGGCAGAATTGTTACTTTCTAAAGATTGATTTACCAGCTTCAGGAATTTATGTGACCCTTTGTCCTATTGGGGCTGCAAGGGCGGGGTGCCTTTCTCCTAGTCTGACCCACCCAGAAGACATTCCCCAAAGGACTTGATCACCTAACCCGCAGGGCTGACACCACAGTCAGTTCAATTCTGGCCGATTGGTGACTTACCTGTCCTCACCTCTGATGGTAAAGTCAAAATGTTCACCGAAAGTCCTGGGTGGAGGCCCCTGGAGTTGTTCAGTGGGCATGTGGGAGGGCCTTCAGTCACTTCCTGCTCTGACCCTTGCTGCTTCCCATTACTGAATTGAACTTGCCCAAACTCCTGCAGCCTGAATAGCTTCGAGTTTCCTGGAACATTAAATGTGCTGGTCCAGGTTCTCTCTAAAGAAAGGATACTGTGCCCAAGGAAGTCTCGTCAATTGTTCTGTTTACATGCCCCTGAGGTGTGGTTGCTGTGCCTCCAAGGGTTCTGCTTATAAACCTGGCGTGAGTAGCGGGAACGGGCTGGCAGGTGTTATGGGACTTGCCTTCCCGGCCAGTCTTTTCTACCACTGCTCTGGTTTCTAGGGTAGTATACCCATGAGCCACTCCCTGTTCCTGCTGCCGCTCTCATCCCCATTTCCCAGCAGATCCTCTGCAGCCACACTTCCTCCACTCTACAAATGTCCCTCAGATGTCACCATGAGATGTGCTTGGGCCATGCTGGCTTAGTACTCTGGTCTCAGGTCCTGGGAACATCCTTGGTGCCAGGTATACTGATACGGCATGGTTGTCCCTCTGTTACTGCTTTCCTATGTGGCTAATGACAGCCTGAGCATAGAGTTAAAGCACCCAGGCAGAACTGTGTCAGGAGGGTGGAGGGCAGCGGTTCCTGACCATGGACTCCAAAGGAATCATGTAGGAGCAGAAGAGAGTATGATTGGACCCGAAACCATTTGGGACTGTCCCCTCTCCTCTCCTCTCCTCTCCTCTCCTCTCTCTGTGTGTATGTATGTGTGTGTGTGTGTGTGTGTTGTTAAAGAAAGCACACCTCTGTGTTTTATGATTTCTGTGCCCTTTGTTTTCTTCTGCCACAAGACGGTGACGAATGAATCTCTTCCCAGAGACTAAGCAGTTGCTGCCACATCTGCTACTTTTGGACCTTTCAACTTCCAGAAACTCAAGCACAAACAAACTCCTTTTCTTGTGAATTAACCATTCTCTCAGGTATTCAGTTATAACAACCAGAAAGACTAAGGCCATGGTGTACAAGGAAATGTCAGAAAATGTACAGGAGCCAGTGTGAAGCCAGAGATGAGAGACCTGACAGAGGGGGTGGACAGGGCTCAGCTGCTTCTACTTCATCTCCTTCTTCCTGCTCTTGGGCCTGCCCTTGGACCACAGCTTCTCCGAGTATCTCTATAATATTTCTTTTTACTGTGGGCTGGTGGAGTTTAACCCTGAAAACCAAACAAACTCTGGCCAAGACAAGCATTGAATTTGTCTTGGCAGTACCCCATAAATGAGAAGTGTGAATGTTGGTTAATTTGTTTAAATCCACTCTTCTGTTCCCAAAGCATGCGAGTTCCTCTTCAACAGTTTCCCAAGACTGCTGTGCGACCAAGTGGCTTCCTGGTGCGCTCCTGTCAACACTGGCAAGAAGAGCTGTGTGAACAGAGCACAGAGAAGGGAGGGATGAGCTTTCAGGACCATCCAGCTCCCAGATCCCTGATAATTTGAAATGGCAAAGGTATTGTGGCTGTCAAACGCCTTCTTTGCCAAAACCAGCATCTGGGAAGATAGCCACTGGTAGTTGGGCTTTATAAGCATTCAACAGAGTTCTACCTTTCCCATTTTCTCTGTCTCGGGTAATGGTAGCCTATTTGCCAATTTGCACAACATTTAAATATATACCCGTGAGCTTGGATAGATTCTCCATGTGTATGAAGATCCTGGGTTTTCTCCCGTTCTTCTGTAATTAAGAGGCTTGGGGTTTGGATTTAGGGAGAACTTGCTTCATGTTCCAGAAGATCATGAGGTAATAGAAACAGAGGGCAGGAAGTTACGATGAAGAGTTTGGCCATCGGGTATATGACAAGGCTGGCCCTTTGTGATCCAGGCAGGACATGCTTACAAGTTTGCAGCGGTGTTAGCTGAAAGAGTGCATCCCTTGATGCTGGAACTGGAAGAAGGGAGTGCTGAGCCCTCTGTCTGGAGGAGCACCACAATGGCATGGAGAAGGATGGAACCTAAAACGTAGCCTTCGAGACAAATGCAGAGTCGCTGGTAAAGACTACTTGGGGTAAGGTATACAGTGTGACCGTTTGCTACACACGCATCTTGTGATCTCCACACTCAATCTCATTTACCATCTAGCTACTCTTTTGTCAGTTTGTTTACAGTGAGAACACTTAACCAGACGTCAAGCACATAACTCAGTGTTACTAATTGGGTGCCACGTGGTACACGTCTTGAGCTTCCTTAGCCGAGAACCACAAGTCCCTGTCTTTTCATCAGTATCTCCCCTTTGCTCCACCCCCAGCCCTGGCACTCACAGTCGGTTGTGTGGATCTGACCTCTTGGTTCCCATACATGGGTGAGGTCATGCGGTATTTGTCTTTCCTATGCCTGGCTGATCTCACTTTGCACAGTACTTTCTGGGTTCATCTACTTTATTGCAAACAACAGGATTCCCTTTTCGTTACTGGGCACCATTCCATTGTGTGTGTATCTACACGCATCATAATTTCTTTGTGTGTGTGTGTGTGTGTGTGTGTGTGTGTGTGTGTGTATGCAAGAATCTGTGCATACATAGGCTGGAAGACAACCTTGGTTGTATTCCCCAGGAATGCTCTCTGCTCCTTTGTGACAGGGTCTATCATGGCCTGGAGGACACCAATTAAGCCTGCCTGGCTAGATAGTGGATTCCAGAGAGCCTCTGTCTCCCTCTTCCTGGGGCCAGAATCACAAGCACCCCCCCCATACCAGATAATTTTTCCTTGAGTTCTGAGGACCCAACCCAGCTTTGCATGCTTACAAGGCAAGCACTTCAGTAACGGAGCCATCCCCTCTACCTTTATGTTACAGTTTCTATTTTCATTACTCCATCAGTGCAGAGCCGGCTTGTTTCCATACCCCGGCTATTGCAAAGACCTTCTGCATACAGGAGAGGATGTTCTTTGCAAATGTGTGTCATTTCCCTTCCCTTAGAAGGGAGGACATGTAAGGATTTGATTGTGAGTTATTGCCTGTAATTCTTAATTCTAATTCAGGAAGTACACTTCTCTTTGGTCATAAAAACATGCTCTTTTTAAAATAGAAGAAATGTTTCTAATGAGGTAGAGACACCAGGGCAGGTGTCTCTAGAAAGTTTTCTCAGGTTAGCTGCCATGGCTTCTATGCCACACACTACTGTACTTGAGGTTCTGTTCCAACCTGGTGTCCAGGGTGTGGATGTCTGGGGATCCTTATTCTCCTAAGTTTTAGCATCTTGAAAACACTCAGCAGGCTGATGGAGGAAAAGCCAGTTGATCCCAGGCCTCAGCAGGCCTGGGAAAGAAATTTACTGAGAAGGTTGAGCCCACTGGGTATTGAACTCAGTTAAATAATATGAAATACAGCAAGTCAAAAGTATATATGTTGGGATTTGTGGAATAACAGTATTCAAAATGTGAAAACTATTAATATTTTACCCAGCCCCCCTCCAAAAGCCACTACAAAAATGAGGCTCACCTACTCATTTCCCAAATCAATGATTGCATTCCAACCTTTCCATAAAATGTATTCATATTGTGATTGATATTAATTTGTGCTTCTGATGAAGACTAATCTTGTCGGGTTATGTACAGTTATAGCTATAGCTACTAATAGGAACTTACATACACACAGAGAGACACACACACAAACACACACATACACACACACAAACACATACACACACACACACACACACAC
>NC_022018.1:36875565-36898954 GCF_000317375.1 Microtus ochrogaster
ACACACACACACACACACACACACACACACACACACACACACACACACACACATACTGATTCCAGTAGCTTGTTTCTTCATGAGAAAGAACCTGGGAAGAGCTGTACGAGGTCTGTGACTTTCAGCTGCCCCCTGAGTTCTGTTGGATCTGTTGCATCTTAGCTAGCTCATTCTGGCCTATTCCTCTCCTGCAAACACCCCCAGTACTTCGCAGAACAGGGAGGCTAGCTCCTGTCAGAAGCCAGGCCTGTCAATCACACTATCACACCAACCTCAGCTCATGAACACTGGACAGGCCTTTATGGGAACAGACTACTGTAAAAAGCCCAGCACTTTATCACAGTTACACACCCTGTGCTAGTTCGATGATACATATGTTACATATACCAGAAATGTTTGCCCAGCAGGGAATGCAAAACCAACCACTAACCGATGGTGTCTTATCTTCTATGGAAGTCGTGCTAGCCTACTGAAGGAAAACATAGAGCATATTTCTCCTGTGCCCTGATTTAGAAAGTGCTGATAAAGTCTAATCAAAGAAAAAGATAAGCGGTTCACGTCACGAAACTCACAGCTAGGAGACCCAGATGGGAGACCTGCAAAGGAATCAAGTGGCAGAAGAGGGGGAAAGTGAGGAAGGGAATAGTCTTTGTGGGTGTGACTCCCCCAGTGGCGAACCCCAAGATCTGCTGCCGTCACTGCCCAAGATATCTACCTCTTCACCCTGAACCAGTTGGCTAAAGGCCTTCTGTAGAACTAGAACTGGCTCGGAGTGGACTTTTTATACAATATTGATACTTGAAAATACCACCCTCACCCCACTGCTTATGTAAAAGGAGAGTCAGCCATGGAGGGTACAGAAACCTGTCCCTAGTCCACTGGGTCACATGGCCATCTCCATGACTGTCCTTTCCCTGACCCTGTCTGACTACCCTTAAGGAGGTTTACCTCGGAGGTGTGGGCAGAGGGCAGTTTATACTGTGCCTGCCCTAACCCAAGTCAGCATGGAATGTGGTGGCTGTTGACTCTCCCCAGGACCCATGCACTCTCTCCACACGACCCTCCCGGCCAGCTTTCAGGAGGATCTTAAAGAAGGCATGAACTCTGATAGGTACAACTTTGAACTCCCGTCTTAAAGAAGTCTTTTTATCCTACCACGGTGTCCTTCAGCTTTTCCTGTCTGCCGAAAGCCCTTGCTGGTTCGTCAAGGCTAAGGCAGTGAACGCAGGACTCTGCTTCATGGCAATGGTGACCACAAGTCCCACATTCTCGGGACCAGCTAGCTGGCCTCGCCTAGGCAGAACATAGGGACTGATATTCCAGTCCCAAAGGTCATTACCATGAGTTTCTATTTCAAACTTTTCAGCCTGTGAAACTAAAAGATACTGAGATCTAAGATACTAGGGCAGAGGGAACCAGGCAAAAGAGGGAAAGGGACTAATATTTACCCCCACTATCACAAAGAGATTAGTCTACCCTCTGGTACACTTAGACACAGTGCTTGCTCAAACGTTAAACCTTTTTAAGGCTGCAAATGCCGCGCAAACCAGTTTTGAATGCACAGGCATTAAAACTGCCCTGCCGTTTGGAAACTCTGATCAAGGGAAGCCAAATCCTCAGCTGGTAAGAAGAACCCGAGTTCAGGGAACTATTAGGGTGGATTAAACGATGCCTAATAGCACTTGGAACTTCAAAGCACATGAGGCCATTAACTAATTAATCCCCACCATTCCCCCTTCAGGTACATAAACAGCTATTATCCTTACAGTTCGGTAGATGAGCCATTTTCCTGGCCGGCCCCAGATAAAATCAGGCTTTAACAAGTAGGAAGGCAGACGTTTCTACTCCGTGCTTTCTGCTCTCTCGCCCCTTTCTGGATGTTATTTCCTTTCAGAGATTTGTGAATAGGTTTTGAGTTCTGATTTCAGAGATTTGGAATCTTGTCCCTCCACACAACTATTTCTGACAAAGATACGCCACACCGAAGGGGTCCGTGCTGCTTAAAGTCCTCACCAATCGGGGCAATGGAGAGGCAGAGCCTTCAGCTAAGGAGCGTGACTGAGTAATTGGTTTCACCTCGACTTCTCTGCATCTGTTCAGGATGCTTTCGAAACTGTGCAGTGCCCAGAATGGTCTCAAAGTGTTAACGCTTTGTCCTTCCCCAGAATGGGGAAACTTCTCTACAGAGTGAGCAGCTGCGGATGGACAGCCCCATAGTGCAAGACCAGGATGCTGCAACTGCGGTGGGTTAACACGCACTGCACCGAATTCCTAACTTTCTGGTAAGCAGCATCTGAAGCTGGAGGAAGCATCAGGCACTGGGTCCGCTAGTCAGGTGGGGGCCAGTATGCTCCGTAAACTGGGGCTTAGCTCTACACCGGGCAATGGGAGAAAGGGGGCAGGTCAGTGCCAGGCATCCTGGTGCTCAGTGGGGTCCTCCTCCTGCTATATAATCTGGCATCACAATTCTTCTGTTTCCATTTTATCTTCTCTTAGGCCTTATTCTAATGATGTCCTGAAACTCCCCTCCAAGGAAACTGCTAGGATATGGGAGATACTTTCTCATGGGAAGAAATGATAAAAATCAAGGGGTTTAAGCACAGAGCATCCAGCTAGTCACACAATCAAACAAGAACAGTCATGAAGGCCAGGATTAAACAACCACAAACCTATGACCTCATCTGTAGAGGAGGTGTAATGGCGGAGGCCTCTCTGGTCATATGGAAGGATTGGGGGGGCTGGCTCCGAGGAGTGCGCCAGTGTCTTGCATTCTGGTCATATGGAAGGATTGTGGGTGGGTGGCAGGCTCAGAGGAGTACGGCAGTGTCCTGCATTTAGCAAGTGCTCACAGCTCTCAGCAGGTATGAGTTACAGACAAGCCTTCTTCACACACTGTTGGCTCAGAAGAGTATCTGAAAGTGGCTGTGACTATTACCCCAATTTTAAAATGAGGCAGTAGAAGATATGAAGAGACGGCTCAGTGGCAAAGGGCACCTTCTGCTTTTGCAGTTGACCCAAGTTTGGTTCCCGGAACCAGCAAAAGGTAGCTCACAACCACGTGTGATTCCTGCTCCAGGGGAGCGGATGCCTTCTTCCGGCCTCCATAGGACACGTGTTTATATGCATATATACCTCCTACACACACACACACACACACACACACACACACACACACACACACACAGTTTTTAAAATTAAATAAGCCATGGAGAAAAGTAACAGACACCCAGAGGTGCCCCCGCTGGAGGCTGCATAACCAGTGAGCAACCAATGAAGCTGTCGTCGCATCCAGGCAATTTGACTTCTAGGTGACTCCTAACTGCTAGCCGACAAACTATAGTGCCAGGAAATAACATCAGAACTACCATGTATTTTGCTTAAATGAATAGCAATGTCCATGTCACAGCAAGCCCAGCTCAAGTACATCATGAGAGACTTCGCTTCACTATAAAGCAAGTGGAAGCCATTTTTAAAAGCCATCTGGTCATGAGATGGGCCTAAACTGGTCTCCAGGAGGCATATGCGATTTATAGTCATTTTACTCAACACAGAACCCATGGAATCAGAACATACAAGCCAAAGAATATTGAGCCCATTTTATTTTGTGATTTTTTTTTTAATCAACAAAAATGTATCATGTGAGGTTGATGGCTGTCTTAGGGTTACTATTGCTGTGACGAAACATCATGACAGAAACAATTGGGGAGGGAAGGGTTTATATAACTTAGGCTTCCACATTGCAGTTCATCATCAAAAGAAGTAAGGACAGGAACTCAAACACGGCAGGAACCTAGAGGCAGGAGCTGATGCAGAGGCCATACAGGAGTATTCATAGCCTGTGGGCTTACTCCTCCTGGCCTGCTCATCTTGCTTTCTTTTAGAATCCAGGCCACCAGCCTAGGGATGGCACCACCACAATGGCTGGGCCCTCTCACATCAACCACTATTTAAGAAAATGCCCTCCAGGCTTGCCTGCAATCCAATCTTATGGGGTATTTTCTCAACAGAGGCTCCTCCTCTCTGCTGACTTTAGCTTGTGTCAAGTTGGCATAGAACTAGCAGCACAGTGACTCTTACCTGCTGATGCTGTCAAGAGGGCAAGTTGAGGGGTTGTAGAGATGGCTCAGCAATAAAGAGTTTGGTTTCCAGCACCCACATCAGTGGCTTACGACTTCCTGTAACTCCAGGTCTGGGGCATCCAATATTTTTCAGCAGCAAAATATCATCCTGAGTTTGGTTTAAAGATCTGTTTCTCTCTCTCTCTCTCTCTCTCTCTCTCTCTCTCTCTCTCTCTCTCTCTCTCTCTCTCTGTGTGTGTGTGTGTACAAATACTATAAAAGATTTAAAGTCTTTAGGAAAGGGTCTAAAATTAATTAAATAATGTATTCACCCATTCCTGCCACTGAGCTGTCCCATTTGATCTGTGTAATTTCATTAAACACTTAGTCAGATGGGAGAAAAGGGAAAACCCTTGGTCTAAAAAACATTGCTTCAAACACTCCACTTTATAGGTTGTGTTCTTTAAAGCTGAAAACACATGGCAAGCCTCCCGATTGCCCTGGACCTCTTGTGCCTGCCTAAGATTAAAGTGGACCGCAATAAAGACCCCAGAGGCACTGTAAGGCTATATTCATCCCATCGTGGGGTGGTGGGCTTTGTTACAGGATTAATTTCCAGCTTCTTGGGGTGTTTCCAGCAAGCAAGGCTTGGCCAGGCAACAGTGGTAACCATGACATGCTTTGTGTGCGATTGGTGATTGGGCTGTCATTGCTGTAGGTCTGTTGCTAAAGTGTGTTCTAGCGGAGATTCAGAGCCCATGTGTACAATTCACGGAATTCAATTCATTAGCTGACCACACATCATCTTAGAAATGGCTCCGCTGTAATCTGAAACTTTCAGTCCCACTTCTCACAACTGTGCTCCGTGCCGGACCGTACAGAGCCCAGAAAGCCCGGATGGCCACAGACTGACCCTGTCCATCCCTGCCCCAGAATGTCACACAACACCAAGGAAGAGTTACATCTAAGCAATGTGGGCATAGAATCAGTTTGCGCCCTAAGCATTTGAGTTTCCTCTACAGAGATCCCCTAAGTAGCCCGGATCTCTGTGGGTTTGGGGTATGCAGCCTTCACTGACACGCCCTCCAGCACTGGGTCTCTGGACTCTGGTGATGTGGCCTGTACAGTGGGTGCTGGTAAGAATTTTCATGCCGCCATCTTCCAAACCTTTGCAGGTGAAGTGGCTGCAAAGAGGAGGACAAAAGCCTGGACCCCAGGTATCAGTTCCTTTAAAGTCATCACTCTAGAACCTGGGGTCCTCACCCTTCAGGGTGCACAGTAAACAACCCCCTCCCCAACCACTGGTCCTCAGGGAAGGCATTAGAACTACCAGGGACTGGAGCACTTGAGTTTCTCCTGTAAACGTGCAGGCTTTAGCTTAGATTAATCAGATGATATCATAGGGTTATTTACTCAGAGTCAATATTTCCTTATTATTTGAAAAACCACTTTTCCTTTTTAAAAAGCTTTATTTATTTTGTGTGTACATGCTTGTGGGAGAGTGTTCTCTTCTTATTTTTTATTAATCTTATTACTTCTTTGATAATTTCAAACAATGCATTTTGGTCATATTCACCGCACCCAACTCCTTCCCCCTTACTCCTCCCAAATTCAGGCTTACCTCCTCACCCAACCCTAACTTCAGGTCCATTTATTTATTTCTTTGTTTTTTTATAATCTACAAACTCCCATGTGTGGATTGGACTTCTAACCTTAACCCCTAACCCTAATTCCTAAGCCTAACCTAACCCTTTATTTATTTATTTAGAAACCACAGACTCCAATTTGTAGTATTCATATACTCCTGAATGTGGCACCATCCACTGGAGTGTGGTTGACCCATTAGGACCACACTCTTAAAGAAAACTGACTCCCCTCCCAGCAAGAAGCCATCCTGCTCATAGCTCCTCAGTTAGGGGTTGGGGCAGATGAACCCCTTCTCACTCCATGCTAGAATATTGGTTGGTTTGATCTGGTGCAATTCTTGTACAGGCATCTGCAGCTGCTGCAAGCTCGTGAGCATGAGCGCAGTGGTCCAGTCTGGTCCAGATTTGGGCTTCTGAAACCTCAAAGGCCACCAGCCCCCACTGATAAATTTCCTCCAACAAGGTCACACCTAGTCCAACAAGAACTAATCCATTCAAATAGGGTCACTGGCTATGAACCTGTGGGGGACATTTCATTCAAATCACCATAAGCTTGTCACTCATAGTGGGTGATTCCAGCCCTTCCGGGTTTGCATATTCTGCCTCTCCAATGTTCACACTGTTGTCAGGGAGCTGCAAGCCCAGAGGGTGCCAACCATGTGCTGGCAGGAAGCTTCTCTGCTGGATGATGAGAACCCGTCTCTGGTTTGTTCACAGAGATGTCTGTCCTTTGCTATGATGGGTAAAAGTGAGATCCACAGAACTCAGTGCCCACCTTACCCAGCATGCTTCACTCTTCAGTCTCCAGCTGGGCCAACATCCAGAGGTCACCTGACAGCCTCTCACTCCCTTGCCCATCCCCACCCCCTATGGCATTTTTCTTGCAACCCCAGATTGACAACAAAAGGGACCCTTGGAAACTTTTCCTCGGTGCTTAGCAGTGTTGGCAGGAGAAGAAATTTTCTGTTATCTGCAGATTCCTGGAAGCAGAGGGCTTTCCTGGAAAGTACTTTTGAAAGCCAGAGTGGCAACTTCTTTGACCTCTGGCCTCTCTTTTCTCTGAAGTTTATTCAAGAGTGAACTCAGGGTCATCTCCCCATCTGAACTTGTGGAGTGCTTCACCAATACTGCAGAGGCACAGAGACAAGCTTCGGGTCACTGACCACTCTAGTGGCTCACCATGCTGTCGGGCAGTTTAGCACTGAAGAAATGAGGCAGGGGCATTCCTGGCTTGTTAGGCAACTGTAACACTTCAAAATGCAAACTATTCAGATTGCCAATGGGGTGGGGGGGTTAATTCTCCGCAGAAGCGGTTTTGTCTTCTACAGGAAAAGGTAAGATGAATGTCCAAGCCCAGGACTTTAATTCCTATGCAGTGCCAGTTCCAAAGTATATAAAATCTGACTCCTTATGTTGAGAAACCAAATCCTGCCACCTCTTGCTTCCTCCCATGTCTTCTCTTCCCCTAAAGCTAATGTTCCAGAATTATCAAAAGTGATTCTGGGCCTGGAGAAATGTTTCAGAGTTTAAGAGCGCTGGTTGCTCTTCCAGAGGTTCTGAGTTCAATTCCCAGCAACCACATGGTGGCTCACAAACATCTATGATGAGATCTGGTGCCCTCTTCTGGTGGCACGCAGGCATATATACAGGAAGAACAGAACATGCTGTCTTGTGTTTTCATCTCCTTCCCCTTGAAACTGGGAGACAAACTGACCAGCATCTACATGGAATGTTCTAACACGTGCTATGTTCCCATCTGTTGTTGCCTGACCTATCAGACCCAGATAATCACACAGAAACTGTATTAATTAAAACACTGTTCAGCCAATGACTAGTGTATTCCTAGCTACTTCTTACATCTTAAATTAACCCATTTCTATCAATCTGTGTATCGTCACTAAGCTGTTGCCTACCAGTAAGATTCCTAAGGTTTCAGCGTGTCCTAAAGTTCCAATGTGTTCTTCTCCTTTGGCAGCTACATGGCATCTCTTTGACTCCACCTACTCTCTATATCTCTTCCAGCCTGGCTATATTTTTCCCTGCTATAGGTCAAAGGTGCTTCTTTATTAATAAATGGCAATAAAACATTCATAGCATACAGAGGGGAATCCCACATCACTCATTCACACATATGAAAACTTATTAAATGTCCTTGTTCAAGAATCTTGTGTAAAATAAAAGTGGATTTAAAAAAAAAAATCCCAAGGAGCTTTTGCTCAAATGACCAGTCACCAAGACCGCTACCTCTGTTGGACACTTGCTATGGAGCTCTGTTCCATCTGAGGTCCTGTGTAACTCCCAAGTTTCCCTGCAAGTTAAACCAGTGGCCCATTTCACAGATGCAGCTGGACCTCGCTAGGAATATGGAAGCAGCATTGACTCATTCCCGCCATTCTCTTTCACTGCAATCACACTCCAAGCAGATGGCCCAGGGTGAAACTTCACCATTCTTTTCTCCTCGGCCTTCCCAAAGCAATGTACTCCTTGCCACTAAGATTCCTGCTGCTATTACCAACTGTCCCTTCCTGCATCCCCTCAGCCTATCTCTCAGGATCCAGGTCTCCTAAATCTCAGCACAGCATCAGACCAGCGTGTGAGTAGCAGTAGTGAATCGCCGAACTGGTATTCATCACATGACCCTTGCTCAGTTTTGTGTTTTTCCTTCCTCGACCCCCCCCCCCCACACACACACACAGGGAGGAGGCCCCTTGGAGGTGCAGGGATGGCTCAAGGTTGCACAAACACTGCAAACTTCTTCCCTGACTTGGTCTCATTTCACCATTGTATTTGCCGCCAAGCCCATAAAATGCTAACTCATGAAGCTGGATGGAACAGCCTGACCAAGGTAAACAGGGCGTTGTAGACATGTAAAGTGATATATAATAAAGATGATACAGTAAATCCTGAAAACAAAGCATAGCCTTGTTATTGCTGTTCAAGCCAATTCTGGGTCTTGCAGCAAGTGAAGTCTACCAGGTACCTGAACTGCTTGCCCTGTCTTAAGCACTGTAGTTTTAGTGTGGATGCAAAATTCATCTAGAGACCTTTCTAAAGTCATTGTTAAAGTTTAGTTCTTAAGATCAAAGTTAGTTCTGATTTGTAAATGCATCTGGTCTTTTCAGCCCTGATTTCCCCGATCTCTGCCAAGTGTGCTCCTGCCACCTGCCTGTCTCCCTGTGAGGCACAGGATGGGAACTGGTGCACAGATCGTGTGCTTAGTGCAAACCAAGCATCTTTCACTCTGCCAGTGTGATCCTCCTTCATCCCAGGATCATGGTTTGGGGATTCGTGGGCATACCCTTCTACAAATGAGGGAATGAGTATACCAGAGGAAGCATGTCCCTCTAGGTCACACATCTAGGGAGTGGTATATGTGGACCCGAACCCAGGAAGCTCAACCTGAAGCCCATATCTCAATCTTTAAGTTTCTTTTTCATGCAGGTGATAGGTTTCTCGGTTTCAAAATTAAAACTCTCTAAAGATTCCCACTGTGAGACTCGTGTTCCTCCTCTGTGTGTTTTCTGTTTTGCGTACTCCTGACCTCAACTCTAACACACGGATGGCATCTACCATTTCTTGTATGTTCTAGGTTTTTATGTAAATGAAAACACATGCAATCACGCACTCTCTGCTCTCCCCTCACCAGCACGCCTTGATTTCCACTGCTAACACCACAATCATGAGAGAGAAAAAGAAAATAAAGTTAATATATCAAAATGGCTGAAATAATTAATATATAAAGACTCAAGGTGTGCCTTGGCTCACAGTGGTTCCTGTCTGGGATCAATTGGTCACACTGCTTTGGGCCTCTGAGGGCAGACATCATAGTGGGAGCATGTGCCAGAGCAATGCGCTCACCTCATCAGGGAGACAGAGGAGAGAAGGCACCACAGTCCCCAAATCCCATCAAGGACACTTCTCAGTTGCCTCCAGGACCGCAACCTAATGTTGCACCACGTCCCAATAACACTGCCTTGGGGACAATACCTTACCACGCAGGCCTTGGAGAGACATACACATCCATGCCACAGCATTTTTCTTCTGTCCTACTTCCTGGTATGCAAATATTTTCTGTTTCCTTAGAGCCTAGATAGTTGAAAAGCTGCATTTTAAAGAAGTGTGAACATATCTAACATCTCACAGTCGTCTTAGAAACACACATTGATCACCCTTCCTTGTGCTGTTCCTCTGCCTGCTTCTGTCTGCAGTCCCCAGAGTTCAGGCAGTTCACTTCCCGGGTTGGTCTTTAATTCCAGACTCAATACCTAGGCTCTCACTGTTCCACAAATTCTAGTTTATTCTCTATTTGCGGTGAGTGGCAAATGACCAGAACCTGCAGACTATTTGTTCTAAGTGATTTGGCCTGTGGAAGAGGCTACTGGGGAGCCTAGGCAGGCCACGGCCTCCTCCATTCAGCTCCCCTGGTAGTTATGCGATGCTTCACCGGGTACCGGTCTTTTCAGCAGCTGTAGCTGTTTGGTAATAGCAGCTGCCAGTCAAGAGATGTTCTGAAAAGATCCCAGCCTCATATATGAAGCTGCACAGTTCATATCTGCTGCTTATAAGGGACAAGGCAAGTATGCAGACATAAGACTTTGGAGACTCACACATACATACACATACACACACACACACACACACACCACACACACACATCGCTGAGGCTCACAGTCAAAATCTCCAATGTGCTCAGGGCCTCTGGCAAATCTAGTCAGAGCCAGTTTAAGCAGCTTCCCTTTCTAGTGCAGGGAGCACTCTAGGTGGAATGATACTTCCTTATTTGTGTCTAGAATTTACTGCCCTTTGAGCTCATTGAATAACATGGTACAGTTGCCAGACTAAAAGAAAGGTCCAGTGCACTCATGTAATTCTTTTACAGTAGTGCACGATGCAAGTTATTTCATGGCTGTTCTTGGAGGCACACCCTCACGTCTACATAGACCACCTCTGTTTCCACAGAATGTAGGACTGGGTTCATACAGTGTCTGAAGACGGCAGCATGACTCAGCACACACTGGCAGTCAGCTTCGCCCTGTTTAAGATGGAACAACGTGTCTGCAAACAATGAACAGTAGCAATGGGAATTTTAGAACTTAACGGACAACATCAAAACTGATGCTATCCACGAACAAACACAGAGAACACAAGACCATGTTCCTTCCTTCTACACCCACATACCAGGGCCGATTCCTACCTTTTGACCCAGAGAACTAACTCCCCGGTCCATGGAAAAGGAGATCCCTTTACTTTGAGACTTACTCCACATTAATCTGTAACCTGAAATCCACCCAAAAGATGCTCTGGGATAGCAGGCTCAGGAAGGCCCTTTCCTGGGCTTTATCCCAATGGTTTCAAAACACAAGCCCTCATCTTCTCCAAACCCCAACCCTCTCCGCATCCCCCTGCCACTGTGCTGGGGATAGGAGCCAGGGTTCTAAGCGAGCATTGAAACAGTGAACTACATGCTAAGCCTTTTCATTCTTCTATGGTTCCTTTAGAGAGAGTCTTACTACATTGCCCCGCTGGTATTTAAACTTACTCTGTAGCCCAAGTTCAAGGCCTTGAACCTGTTTTCTCCTGCTCTAGTCTCAGTTTCCTGAGTTGGGATTACACGCCCATGATACCAGGGCTGTCACTGACATCAAAATCTGATCTCCAATACTCTAGTGCCCCCACCCTGTGCCTGCCCTGCCCCTTTTGTAGCAAGTCCTTCTTGTTGGACTTTCTTTTGGGACAACCAGCTCCCCAACAATGATACAGAGACTTCTTATTAAGTATGAAAGTTTGGCCTTTAGCTTAGGCTTGTTCCCAACTAACCCCTAAGACTTAAGTTAACCTGTTTTTATTCATCTGTGTTCTGCCACACGGCTAATTACCTCTCCTTCATAACGTACATCTGACTTCCTCTGTGTCTCGCTGGCATCTCTCGCTTGCCTGGATTCATACTGACTTCCTTTCTTCCCAGAAGTCCCGTCTGTTCTCTCCTGCCTTGGTCATTCAGCTCTTTATTAAACCAACCACAGTGACACATCTTCAGTGTACAGAAAGGTTGTCCCACAACACCTTGCCGTTTCTATGCTCCAGGCACTCAGGGCCGCCTTCTTGTCAGGCTTTGTCAGGCTTCTTCCTGAGAAGCCCTCTTAGTTCCTTCCTGAGGCCTAACTACGGGTGGATTAAGCCCTTCCTTCGGCACTTGTTACTCTCTCTAAGACTCCTTTCTTAAGTGGGAATTTTTCCTTGTAGCACTTGGTTCATTCTTCAGGGTTTTGAGTTCCATGCCAGTCTGTTCGGTCGATGAGGGCGGATTCACCTGTTTTCTTCCTGCCGCCTCCTCTGCAGCTAGTGAAGGGGAGAAAGGGGTCAGGGAAGGGACCGAGAGGATGGCTCTGGCCATGTCTTACTCTTGTGTGTCTCTATTGCCTACATAGTGCCAATGTCAAACAGCTGTTTGCTTGGAGAACCAAGGATGACTCTATGAAGGAGTTATTTGAGAAATGCTCATGAAGTTTAGCATTAGAATACAGAATAGAAAGCTTAGGGTACCACCACCCACCCATCTACTCACATAAAGGGATGGGGAGGGGGTTTTTTAGAAATTCTTTTGGAGAAAGGCACAGTTTCAGGCTGAAGAATTGCCAGGCCTACGAAATCTATCTGGGAAAATGCACAGAGCAGTGTTATTTCTCGAGGTCTGGGCTGCTTCAGTTGAGTGAGTCATGGCTCCAAGTTCTGAGCATTTCTTATGCTCGTGTGACCCCCATCTGGTAGCCCACTTCTAAACATCCATATTGATTTTTCTTGCACACATACACAAAATCTCTTTGATTTATAGATTAAGAGAAACAAAGAAATGAAAGGTATCCCACTGTATCCTAAAGACCTAACGACCCACTGTGTCTTAAAAACTCTCTTCCTGGATTTCATTTCAAAAGACTCCATGATGTGGCTCCCCCTGTTTTTTAATTTTTACTTCCTACAGCCACGGTGGTGTAGGACCTACAAGCAAAATCCCCAGGGTTAGAAGTTTAAGCTGAAAGAGAGTAATGAGAAACATACACACACACACACACACACCACAACACACACACATATATACACACCCCCACACCACACCTCACCACACATATACACATACACCACACACACACACACACACACACACACACACACACACACACACACACAGAGCATCCCAAAGAATCCATCCCATCCAACATAATCTCAAACACAGTTTTCACGTTTCACAGCAGCCAGATAGGGAGTAAGTTCCCTATCTTATGTGTGCTACATGCACACATAAACCTACAAACTTTCACCTCCACACAGGCTTGGACACAGCCAACACACATGCAAATCCCCACCCTACACATAACCACTCATGTGTCTCACCCTTCAGAGGACCTCTGTTGAGGGCCTCACTTCCAGGCCGCTCCACCCCTGTTCCATCATCCAACCCAGCCCCATGTGAAGCTATTTGCCCTGTGCTAACTAAGTTACTTTATTTTGAACAAGGAGGGTTCAAAAGTCATGTCAGTTCCTAGAATTAGGTCCACTGACCATGTTTGAGGGTCAGCCCTGCCACAGTTCACTACCTCTTGGCTTCTCCCTGGGGCTGCAGGAGGAAGCCACTCCAAGCTGTTGGGTCGCTCTGCTCTAACAGACACCCTGCTAGCCCTGCCCCCTTGCCTGGTTTACTAATCAAATGGGAGGCTGTCCTGCAGTGGTATGCTACAGAGACCTATTTATGGAATCACTGACATATTACTGTCTGTATCAGTTTGTGTCTTGTTGCTATGACAAACCATCTGGCAAAAGCAATTTAAGGAAAGAGCACTTTGTTTGGGTTCCCACGGGATGGGAGATTGAGGAGATTGTTCACACTGTGTCTGCAGTCAGGAGACAGAGAGAATCAAGAAATGGATGCTCATGTTTGATTCACTCAATTTATTTGGTCCAGGACCACAGCCCTTGGTGTGGAGCCACTCATGGTGAAGATGAATCTTAGCACTTCAATTAACTGAATCTGGACAAGTCCATACCCGCCAGCTAACCTAATTCATTGCCAGAACCTTGTCTCAGATGATTCTACATCCTGTCAACTTAACAATCAATATTAAATATAATTAATCAATTAATATTAATACAAGCCTTTTCAGATTTCCCAGACTGTGTAACAATGTCTCTTTTTTTAACATTTTTTTGAACAATATCTTTTTTCCAATTCTCCCCACTTACTAATCCACCCAACTTCATGTTCTATTTGTCTCAAAACAAATATCAAAATCAACCAACAACAACAAAAAAAACTGACAAAAATTACCACACCAAATCAAAACCGAGAAAAAAAACAAAACAGACAAAACAAGCAAACAAACAAAAGCAAACACAAAACAAAAGTTTTGTGTTGGTCATTAGCTCCTGAGCACAGGGCAGATTGGCCCTCAGGCCATTCCCTGGGCAAGCTGCGCTTTAGAGACCGGGAGCTTTGTTATGCATAGTGAGTTTCAGAGAAGAACCTCCTCAGTGAAAGCCACCTGCCTGGTGGTGGCTACTAAAGATAGCAAAGCCCAACAGACCACTCTGCAAAATGGAGGGCATAGCCTGGAAGCCTCATTCTTACAAAGCACCTTCCACCATAGCTACATATGTAGGGGCACTACCCTTCACAGTCTACAGTCACGGGAATGTGACAGGCCTAAGGGACAGAGACAACAAGTCGTGCAAAGAGTCACTGCAGAGGCCCAAAGATCAGCCACCATCGTTCGAACACTCCAAGAAGTTCCCTTCTCTTCTACCCAACTGATTTTCTGAAGAACCCTGCTTCTGCACTATGCACAGCTGGACGCCAACATTCTATAAACAGATGTGGAGAGAAGCGTTAAGTTGAGCACAGAAGTATGCATCTTGACAGACCTTCTACAAGCATTGGTTCAGATGAGCTTTTTCCTCCAGGTCCTTAGAGACCTACTACTGTGAGCCTCTAACCTTTGTTCAATGTGTTGGAGGAAGGAGGGAGTGTGTGCAGTGGGTGGGAGTGGGGGATCCCCAGGGCCAGGGCCAATCACTGCTCATGCTGTGTCTGACCCGAGGAGCCTGCCATGGGCCACATACCTCTGTGGGGTATGAGTCACAGAGAACAGGGCATCCAATGGACTAACTCCATGGGAAGAGCTCAGTTATATTCTCACTTCGTACCGCTTACTTCCTCAAGCCAATCTCTTCTCATGCACAATTCCCATTGCTCATGCCACCACCACTGTAAAATCTTAAATTACGGAAATAAACAACTCGGGAGTCCTAAGCTTTATTACAGTATAGTCCTACTCGAAGAGCTTTCGTTCATCTCTTCTGAGTTAGAAGCTAAATTCTATCATGGCTGAGTGGGCACAGGAAGTGAATGTAGGATGCAGAAGGCTCAGCGTTGCCTGCGAGTTTGGGTACCCACTAGAGTGTAGGGACCTATCCCTCAGGGATGAAAGGGTAACTGTAACAGGTCAAAGATGATGGGGGTCCTTGCTGTGTGTTCCAGTGCACTGGGCACTTCCTGTGACAACCTCCTTTCAGCCCACTCTCCCTGACCCACCTCCTCTCCCTCCCCATAATCTCTCAGCCTCCTACCCCCATCCTCCCTCCTGCATGCCTGTGGCCTGTATTGCAAGACTCTCCAGTGCATCCACTCCTTTGTTGCTTTGCTGTTTTCTTCCTTTTAAGTCTTTCCTTTTAGCCACTGTCTCAAGACACTGTATCTAAAATTACCCAGCGCCTTCACACAGTGCTTTCCATGGCGCACACAATTTATATCAACCTGCTCATGCCAATTGGCGGGCACTGATGTTCTGCTGGAGGTGATTTGGTATGGACGGAAATGGGCCAGGTTCTCTGCTGCATCACATCGTTGGGCACAAAGGGCTAGAGCACTGGGATTTGGGTGTACATGAGGTCCTAGAGCAGCTCACAGGAATACCCAGAGCTGACTTGTGTGCTGGCATGTTTCACTCATTTTCTAGGCTCTAAGCAGAGCAGACGGCCTCTCTGTTTGCTCAATGCCAGTCTCTGGAGAACAGAGCGGTGCTCAGAAAGCTTTGGATGCCCGAGCGGCATCAGTGACAATACATTGTTTGCCTCTCTATATTGCCATTGCTGTTCCTATGTGTTTAGTAAGTAATGGACATGTCCAAGGTCACACGGTTGCTCAGGTGATCTGGCTGTAGTAGGCTGCCAACAGATGCCATACTGTCCTAACCATTTCCCTAGGACCTGTAGTTCTAGGCAGCCATGCTGTTAAACAACTCCACAACTATGTGTAGCGAGGCGGTGGGGGTAAGGAAGAAACTTCTGCTTACGCAGTACGGATCATCCTTTCAGCCCGGACCTTTTAGCTTGATGGATTCTGCAACAAGCATGGCTGCTTGCTATGCTAATGGCAGGGTATTCTGCATATTGACTTTTGAACCATGTATAGTCACCCAAACTTGTCAGTTGGTCACAATTGCAGTCGATCAAGTGTTTCAGTACAGGGGTTCCTTTCTATTTTGTGAGCAGATTGGGCCATATAATTCTTGGCATCGTGAAGACAGACATTCAGTTTATGCTTGGACAATGATGTTTCAGGAGCTGTTTTCTCAGAGGACGTGAGCTCCCTGTTACAGACAACCTGGACATCTCCACTGCCCAAAGGCCCTAGAAGCCAGGTTTTCACTCTGCTGCTGGGGCTCACCCCGCACTTCACACAGTCTGCTTTGCCACTGACTTCTCCTTCTGGTTCCATGAGTCCTTTTGGGCCCAAGTAGCCACACCATTGTACCCTGGACCTGCTGCACCAAGCAGCCATGGTTCCTCCTACTCTGCACTAACCTGAAGGCTCAGCGTGCAGAGGGGACCTCAGCCCAGGCTACTCCCCTCTTCCCTGCTCCACACCATCACTTAGCTTTGCTGAGTCTAGAGCCATGTGCACATGCAGTTCCTCAGGGAACAGATCCTGCAAGTTACTCACACCATGGTGGTTGGAAGTGGTATCAGATGCTAGAGTCCTAGGGAGTCACTGGGGATCCCCAGTATCTCTAGGAGGCTGTAGTTTGTCCTTATAGGCGTCAATCTGCCCTTTTCCCTCACTTCAGATCCATCTTTTCTGCTAGATGCAGACCTACACCAAGGACAGCATAGCATGACCCAAACTATTGAGCTATTACGTCTGTCACAGGAGATCACACTCTTACTGTACGCCATCCAAGTGTTTCTACTCCTCTGATTGAAGCCAAGCTAGTACACGCCCAAATCTTTGTAGGGCTTAGCTCTCACCTTCTGGAGCATATGATGATACTGTGGCACTCAGCCTGTTTGTCACTTTCTGATACCCTGGTGTTATGAACCTGCTCTTATCAATGTAGGGGACTAGTGTCGCATACTGTGAGCCCCTAGGTGTTTCAGGTCCTTTTGAGCTGGGTCATGGCCAAGGTTGTTGAGGGTGCTATCGTAGCTATGGATGAGACTGCTGTCTGCTGCATGTAAATGCGGCGTTGTCCACAACACTGACTACATGCAATAAGCCCGAGGCCATGGGCTTTGCCCAAGATATAGGAGTTCAGCTGCAGTTATGACTTAATTGAGTCTGAAGTGGTCTTGTAACATCTGCCAAGATCTAGCTCAACAGTGAGTGCCAGACTATGAACTAAATTGGGGTTATGATGGCAATCACCACCTCTGCCCAATTCATGTGCCACTAATCTAAATCTTCAGGGAGGGAATTTTATCTCTGGGTTTCTTTCCTGAAGGCCATTTCAGAAACTTCCAGTTGTATCTTAAACCAGAGGCAGAGGAGAAGCTGCAAGGCTACCCCAACAAGCATTGCTAGCCCTTTTGAACACCTGAAACCAAAGAAATAATTGTTATGTTCTCTGGACCCTGTCATCCCCCTGGGAGTCAGACCAAACCTGGGTTGAGACTTTCTCCACTCACGCTCCCATGGGACCCACTCTAACACGAGAGTTGTGAGGGCTCTCCCTGTGAGGGCAGTCTTACTTTTATCAACTCAAGGCCTGGCCCTAACACTCCCAGAATGTGAGGAGGATTCACCTTCTGGCTAAAGTTGTTACTCAAGGAAATGGCCATAAGTTCATTGGGAGGAGGGTAAGGGAAGGTGAGGGTGATGTCTTCTCTTGGTGAGGATGATGCCCTCCCTCCGAGACAGCCCTTTCCTCTGTGGCAAATGAAGCTCCTTCAGCGAGCCCTGCAGCACATTGCCGCTGTGTTTTCCAGCCATCTAGATGAAAGCCCACTGTCTTCCACTGTCCTGCAGACGAGTCTGGCACTTCCATTGACCCCGTGTGAGCCATTACCTTGTGCAGCTTCCATCAACCATCCTAACTGATGGGACAACCTCCTCAGATCCAGGCAGGGAAGTATCACTAACCCTTTCACTGCTCTGTCCTCCTTGTCCCTCATAGCCCC
The DNA here is from genome assembly GCF_000317375.1 of Microtus ochrogaster. Classification (NCBI taxonomy): domain Eukaryota; kingdom Metazoa; phylum Chordata; class Mammalia; order Rodentia; family Cricetidae; genus Microtus; species Microtus ochrogaster. Next base: position 36,893,717 of record NC_022018.1, read on the forward strand.
AGCTACTGTAACCAATCCCCAGTAATGAGAGGAGGATCCTAGTACTAAGTCACGAGGTTATGGACTACAATATATATAGTACTAAGTCACAAGGTTATGGACTGCCTTCAGGTAATTGAAAGAACATCAGACTTTCACTTGTTATTTCTGAAGGCCTAGAGAATCAAGAACACGTGGAATTTCAAGGATAATGGATTAATCAGTAGAGATGAACATCAAGTCAGCAGTCTGTCTTTTTCTAGATAGGGATCTTGGTTGACTATTCCTTTATATCATTCGTTGGATATCACTGTTTTATGTACTGTAGCACAGGGATTTTAGTTTCACTCCTTGAGGCTGTTGCTGTTTTTTACTGTGCCAGTTTTGTTGTCTTATTTAGTAGATGCTTTAGATTAATCTGTGATAATCTCTGTGGGCCTTACCGTAGCCAATGGATTCTCCGGGGGAGTCATTTTTCTTTTGATCTCTCCGAGAGCTGGCTTCTAGGAGTTGCCCATGTGTCTCATAGCTTAGCAATCTGAGGATAGCCACGGAGCACCTGTGATGATTCACCCAGGCTCCCTGCCCTCACTGATGAACTAACGCTAGCAACGGGAGCAAGGCAGCCATTACTCATTACCCAGTAACTGCTGCCATACTTTCTACAGGATCTTATTTCTCCCAGGCATGTGCACAGGCCCCATCATCCAGGAGCATGTAAATGGCTGGGGTTACCCTGGTCTGGTTGGCACATTTGCTCTTACCCTTAAGAGGCAGACAACTCACTGAAGCCATTCAGGTTGTTCACTTCCTATGCCCCATGTTAACCCTCTAGCCAGACTGTTCCTCATTCATTTCCTGCCAAAAACAAGACGTCCATCTCAGGCTGGTGACACTGGAAGCTTCCTTGGAGACATCCATATTCAGTGACAACCCCTGGAGTTAAGCAGCCTCTCTGGTGGTGCCTGTTCAACCAGGGAAGGATGAGCGGCCCAATGAGAGGGGGCAGGAGGATGCACCATCTTCCAGAGGTTGGTGTTTGAGAACTTGGACCCAAGGAATAGTTCCAGCGAGAGATGAGGATTCGGTGACTCTCTTATTCTGCTTCCCAAAGATGGATGTCATCCTGTGACAGGATGACAAAAGGGGGTTGAGAACAGAATTCTGGGTTAATGTGAGCAGTGGAAGTCAAGGAAACCGAGATTCCTCCACAAAACAGGCTTGAAAAGGAAGAAAAAACTCATGCCACCAATTTGTCCCAAAGGAAATCAGAGCCGAGGACTAGATGTCCTGGCACGATGTCAGTATCTCTCACTTGGCCGGCAGAGGCAGTGGTCTGACAGCTCTTCTTTCTTGAACCAAAATGAGAGCAGTTCTGAAATCCTGCTGGAGGAAGGATGGAAGTACATATATCCCTACAGGTGCTCTGTGTGATCCAGGAACCTGGTCCTGGTCTTCAGCCATTACTCATTGCCCAGACACTAGGGCATCACACAGAATAGAATGTGACTTTCACTTGACACAAAGGCAGGACACAGAGTGAAGAGAGAAAGGGCCAACTAGTAGAAGATCACATTGGACAGAAAGCAGAAATAGAAATCGCAATAAAACAAAGTCCTCACCGCCATCCGTTGCACACTGGCAGAGTGTTCCTTAACTAGGAAGAATGTTGGGCATCTGGGATGTTTCAAGTTTAGAGATTTTTTTTTATTTGAACGGTTTGGGCATTAGACTCAAGTCTAAATATGAAATTATTTAATCTATGCCTTAAATACACATAAAGAGAATCTCACACAGTATTGTAGTGCACCTACATGTCCATCACATGAAGTCAGGAATAGAATTTTCTACATGTGATGTCATGTCTGATGCAAAAACTTTCAAAGTGAAAATCATTTTGGACTCTGACTTTCAGGTGAGAAATGTCCCACCTACAGGACATGGGGTCAGTCCCCAACCACAGCATGAGGTAACCCCTATTTTCCCCAACAGGAGAAAAATGGTATTTCTAGCCTAGACTGATAACTACCTTCCCTTTATAAACTCCAACTCCAAGGTAAGTTGTACCATAAATTTACACTTAAGTTATTCATGGAAAATATATCTATAATTTTCAACACAATTCAATTAACTAGAGTCATCCTGATCTTTTATGTAAAATTGTCCAAGCCATATTATTACTTAATATTTCATTCACAGTATCCTGAAAACCCCTCTAGAGGTGTGTCTTTTCTCCAGCACAGTAGTAGTGTTGCCAATCTTTTTCTCTTTACGTCATTGAACTGTCACCGTGAAGGATCACACCATAAAAATTACTAAGTATTTATTTTAGATTTTTTTTGTTGTTGTGCACAATATTGTTCTAAATGCTTATTTTAGATATCAGTCATTATGAACAATGTCTGTGAAATTCCTAATTGACACTAACAAGGTTCTAATAATGGATCAAAGTCTCACAATTTCTTGAAGTAAGCTTCAGACGTAGAAACAGCATCTTCTCACTTAAGATGGTTGTGACATTTCTCTCTTACTGTTGATTGTAACCTCCATAAATCATAATATATTAACATAACTCACTTATGCTGATTTGACACACAATGAATAAATTATATCTTTCAAAATGCTATATTGTTAGGAAATGAATACCATGTGGTATGTAGCTAGGCAATATGAGAGAACTTAAATACATTGAAATTAATAAATAAATAGTCACTGCCTTAGTTAGGATTGCTATTGCTGTGATGAAATGGCATGATCAAAGCAACCTGGCAAGGGAAGGATTTATTTGGCTTATGCTTCCACGTCACTGATCATCACTGAAGGAAGTCAGGACAGGAACTCAAATAGAGCAGGAACCTGGGGGCAGGAGCTGATGTAGAGGTCATAGAGGAGTGTTACTGGCTGCTCTTCATGGCTTGTTCAGTCATGAGCAAGTCTTATAGAAGTCAGAACCACCATCCCAGCGATGGCACCACCCACAATGAGCTGAACCTTCTCCCATCAATCACTAATTTTAAAAAAATGCCCTAAAGGCTTGCCTGTACCCAATGTGCAGAAGAATTTTCTCAATCAAGCCTCCCTCCTCTCTGGATGACTCTAGCTTGGGTCAGGTTGGCATAAAACTAGCCAGGACAGACACAGTAGTACTTTTTTTCCCTATATGGCAACATTTGAATTACTGGCCAAACTAAAAATTGTAAAACAATAACTGATCATTAGCATTTATTTCAATGATATTAAAGCTTCATGATAGCAAAATGCTCATCAATGCCCTGATCCAAGGCTTGGTGCAAAAAATAAGCAGAGGGAGGAGTAACTGAGAGGAAACCCAAGAAATGAGAGCTTGCAATGGTACCTTCGGGAGACTGGGGTTGGTGCAGAGTGGAACTTTGGAGCTGGAGTCAGTGTAGGGTGGCAGGGGACACTAGCAGAAGGGATGGGGTTTTTCATTCCTGTAGACAGAAGATGCCTCCATTTCCTGGGGTCAGTTACAGTCTCTCCAAGGAACAACTGTGCACTTGAGATTATCATGTCAAATCAAGACAGCATGCTGCTTGGTGCTCAGAAACCCTCTAATTGGTGCAACTTAACAGCGACTGCCAGGAGCAACACTAGCAGGCCGTTCTGCAGCTGGAGACATGCTGAGACTCGCAGACTGAGCATGGTTGACTAGTTTACATAACAGCCACGGGGCATCTCAGAGACAGAAGAATTTACCCCTCACTTGTGATTAAAATCATAGAAGTCATTTAAAGTAAGCAAACACATGTAACACTCGTTCTTTTATTTTCTTCATCTCATCTTTTACCCGGTCCTCCCCCCCTCCCCCCCACCCCGCTCTGATGCCATCTTTTCCAAAATTCGTCTAAGTAGTCAATATTTAACTGGCACATAAAATTCCTCATACTTATGGGGTACCATGTCATGTACACACAGTGTGTGTTTGAACCCTAACATTTTTTATTACTTCGTTATGGTGACAACATTCAAAACCCTTTCTAGTTTTCAAAATCCATATGCAACTGTCACGTGAGGTCATCTTCTTGTCCTGTACCACAGAGAAACACATTTTCCTCCCTGTGAAAACTGTGACCATTGGTTGACTTCTCTCCACCTCTAGTGATTTTCTGAGGATCCCAGGATTACAGCCATGGGACATTTTGAGAAGGCATTTTCTAGCACACGTGGATGGTGAGCAGGGCTCGGTACTCAAGTTTTCTCTAGGCGTGATTTTATCATATCAATTCTTCAAGAACCTGAGAAGAGGAGAAAGCCAAGAAACCATTTCAACTTGCCCTTCAGTCTTACTTTTCCTTTATAGATGATGAAAGATGACAGAGAACATTCTGGAAAAGGAAACAGAATACAGTGAAAGAGAAGCAGAGCGATAGCAAGGAAGTGTGTCAGGAACACCTTCCCATTCTGAAGAGAGAAGATGGCTCAAACTCACATGTCTCTTTTAGAGATGATTATTCAAGAGGGAAGACAAGATCAGTGTGGATTCCTTCCTGGAAGCCTACCTCACACGGGAGGCGCTGTACCCAACTACGGTGACCACTGTAGTAAGGCACTAGCATGTGGCTGGGTCTGCATATGTGTCTTCCACAGCCTTCTTGGTTCCTCCAAATTCTAAAGGTGGTTCCTCCAAATTCTAAAGGCAGGAGCTTGTGAGTAGCTTCTTCAGGACATGAGATCTTTCTCTGCTCTCAGCTGGTGTCCTGGTATGCCTGATTCCTGAGCTCCCAGGATGCCAGAGGTCTGAGGGGTGCGCACTGTGGCTCCTGCTATGCTAGCAAACCACCAACTATATTTTAAGCTTTTATGTGTAGAACTGTGGAGATATTGTAAAGCCTCCTTTCTCAGGACATCACAGAAGAGCCTCTGAAAATTCTGGCTAGACAACGGCTGTCATCATCTTAGGAATAAAAGTCGGTCTCCACTTTCTTGCCTTTCTGTTTTCCTTTCCCTCCTGCCCTGTTGATATAGTCACAACCCTACACATGCTAGACCATCATCTGATGCTGTAAATCTATTTTTCTGAGATGGTATCTGGGGTGGTTTGAATAAGGATGGCCCCCATAGGCTCATATATTTGAAAATTTAGGGAGTGACACTATTTGTTGGAGTAGATGTGGCCTTGTTGAGAGAGTGTGTCATTGGGAGTGGACTTTGAGGTTTCAAAAGCCAAGCAAGGTCCATTTTGTCTCTCTCTCTCTCCTCTCTTTCTCTCTCCTCTCTCTCTCTCTCTCTCTCTCTCTC
>NC_022018.1:36899054-36920423 GCF_000317375.1 Microtus ochrogaster
CTCTCTCTCTCTCTCTCTCTCTCTCTCTCTCTCTCTCTCTCTCTCTCTTTCTCTTCTTGCTGCCTGTGAATCCAGATGTAGAACTCTCTCAGCTACCTCTCCAGCAGCATGTCTACTTGGGTGCTGCTCCACTTCCTGTTATGATGATAATGAACTAAATCTTAGAAACTGTAAGGTAGTCACAATTAAATGTTGTTTTTTGGTCCTGGTGTCTCTTCACAGCAACAGAACAATGACTAAGAAAGCATTCTCTGCTAGGTGAGGTACCCAGTGACTACACTGTGGCAGTGGTGATGAGCTGCTATGAATTAAGGCATAACCACACTACATATCCCTCATGAGCTTTGGCAAGGATGCCCACTTTTCCTGGATTGCTTCTGAAAGTCACTGATAAAAATACCAGGTGACCATATCTTTAATCCCATTTACAAGCACTGAAACCAAAGCACACAGCCAAATGGACCCTTTGGGTAATGTTCTGGGGATAATCCATGCCTGTCTGGTTCCAGGGCTGTGTTGACTTAGGTCTTGTGATAACTTGACACTAAATTTACAGTCATGTGGAAAGAAGGGATCTTAATTGAAGAAATATCTCCGTAAGAGTGGACTGTTGGAAAATCTATAGGGCATTTTCTTTGATGATCGAGGTGGCAGGGCCCAGCCCACTGTGGTTGATGTGACCTCTGGGAAGGTGGTCCTCAGTGGTATGAGAAAGCAGGCTGAGGATGCCACAGAGAACAAACCAGGAGACAACAGTCCTCAATGGCCTCTGCTTCAACGCCTGCCTCCAGTTTCCTGCCCTGAGTTTATGTCCTGACTTCCTCAGATGATGAACTGTAACGTAGATGAAGAAGTGAAATGAACCCTTTCTTTACTCCCCAAGTTGTTTGTGGTCATAGTGTTTTATCCCAGCAATAGGAACCCTAACTAAGACAGAGGCCAGGCTTTGAACAGTTCGCTGTTGCTTCTGCCACACACACATATCCTGGCTGAAAACCTTAGCAGCTGTGCAAGGAGGCCCAAAGTAAACAGACACGACATCAGGATGGACTGGAAAGGACCCGAATAGCAGGAGCAATGGTAACCACTGTGGTTTTGTTTAACCTTCGATTCTTTCAGTAATTACACACGGAGAGCATTCTCTACACCAGTGTTCCTCCAGATTTGAACAAACCCAGTCCTGACTCACAGTTAAGAATGGGGAAAATGGAAATTTTACTAATTGATCAGTGTTCACAACCAAGTTGGTGTCTTCTGTCCCTTCCTTTCTCCTCCAACCCACCTCTACTTTCTTTTGCGGTCCCAGGGTTTAAATTCAGAGCTATATGCGCGCTGGGCAATTATTCTCCCAGCGAGCCACTCACCTACTGCTTATCTTTGTCTCTAGCAGATCATCAAATGGCAATGGCCCAAAGGTATAGGACTCAACACCAATGTTAGTTCTTCCCACACACATCAAACCCATCTCTTTCTCAACCTACATCACCAGAACATACTGGTACTGAAAGTAACCTTAGAAGTCATTCAGTGGCTCCTGTTGTCTTACAAGTGAGGAACTCAGGCCCATAGAGGTGACACTAGCTTATCACCGTATAGAGGGGGCATCCACAATGTCTGACCTGTGTGGTAGACCTCCCCAACACACGTTTAACTCTGGTTTTCTCTCTGGAAAAAGGCATGTGGAAAGTTCTCCTTAGATTGTATTTCTAGCTTCTTGAATCCCACAAGCCCACTGCCTTACAGTAGCAGATCAGAGATGAATTGCCACCACAAAAGACAAAAGATAATAAAACAATGGCCTAAAAGATAGGAAAGTGGCCAGGTAAGTCATTTGAGGAGCAGGGCAGAGACAGGAAGAAATGAGTATCGGAGTCCCTATGTAAGTGTATTGAGAACTGATTTCTGAGGGATGGGTCAGCATAGCTGACTAACCGTCTCTCCGGAGTTCTGCCAGACAAGCAGCAACAAAAAAATGGGCTTAAATAGCCTCTGTAAAACAAAACAAAATAAGACAAAAAATGGCCTAACAGCATAGTACCCAGATTGAGTAAATATAAGTAAAATAGAGCCAGATGGCTCATGGTTCTAGTGGCTGGGAAGTCCAAAGAGACACAGCGCTGGCATCTGGCAAATATCCACTCAGCCGCTCATGGTAGACAAGTGGGTGTGTATAACAAAGACATTTTTGCTTCTGAGATACCCAACCCACTACCATAACATGGTGCTTAATATTCTCTGTCTTTACCCTACGGTCTAATAGCCTCTATTTGATCACATCTATTAAAGGCTCTTCCCGATTTCAGCAGTGTTACATTGGAGACTAAACCACCAGCCCACGAACCTTGGGAGACAAACCAGAACCAAGCCACAGCCAGAAGTCCATACAGAGGTATGAACAGTGTTAGGGACTATGGAGAAGGCTCAATTACCCTTGGTAGCCATAAGACAGAAGACACAATTCTGGGTCTCAGGCCTTCAGCTCAAGCACTCAAACACCAGAGTTTAACCAGTCAAAGCTCAGGAGGGCCTTTATTTGCTCTCTCAATGCAAAGGGAACACACAGAGAAATCCCTCAAAGGTACTTCCTGTCACGAGAGAAGCAGGCCACCTAAGGAAGAGTACCACTAACCAGCTTCAAACCCTTCAAGTTAATCACTCATCTCCATGTCTGGTATGCTTGGTTTCACGCAAGCAAGTTTCTCCTTCCGGGTCCACTCAGATAGTCAAGAGTACATCAGAGTGTTTGTGCTAGTCAAAGATGATCCAGTCGCCTTGGTTTCCCTGTGTTTTAGTTAGCTTTCTGTTGCTGGGATAAATCGCCACGACCAAAGCAATTTCCGGAAGGAAGGGTTTATTTCACTTACACTTTCATATCATAGTCCATTATCAAAGAAAGTTGGGACCGGAACTCAAGGCAGGCACTGAAGCAGACGCCAGGTAGGAATGTTGCTTACTGGCTTGCTACATATGACTTGCCTGGCCTGCGTTCTTGTAGTGATATTTCATTTGTACTTTAATAAAGTTTTTCTGACCTTCATATTGAACCCCAATTTCTGTCTCTGGGTTTTTACTAATCATGTTATATTTTCTTATTCCATTCACTTTCCCAGGAATGGTAGTACCCACAATGGGCACATAAAATAAATAAAATGTCCTACAAACTTGTCTACAGGCTATTCTTACGGAGGCATTTTCTCAATTAAGATTCCACTTTCCCAGACACATCTAGGTTTGGTGTTGAGTTGACACAATCCAGTCAGTATGCCTGTTTTCAGAGGTGTCAGACCATGGCTGCTTAGACTGTTGCCTTGGGACAGGGCAGAATGTCATAGAAGGAACAGGAGTGAAGGAAGCCATTCATATTTCATGGTGGCTGACCAGTGAAGAAAGGATTGAGGAGAGGCCAGGATCCCTTCAAGGTCATGTCACCAATGATCAGCTTGGCTCTGCACTCTTTTCTGCATTCCAGTATAGTACCTTGGGCTGGGGACATGGGCCTCTGAGGGACAGTTGAGATCAAAACTAACAGTGTTTATCTAGTTTCCCATAGGCTGGGTTTGCAGAGACAAGAGACAATCGGGGATACTCTAAAGTCTTCATGCTTGACAACAGCTCCCCATCAAGAAGGATCTGGACAGCTCTGCTGGGAATCAACACCCTGACATATGCAAGCCATAGTTTATTACTTCTTCTCCAGGTTGCCTTCTGTTGAGAGATACATCACAGGGGAATAAAAACAACACATCACCCTGCACAGATCATTCTTTACTGCATACTACATCTTTTAAGACTCCTCTTGGAAGATGGATTTCTGCTGATGGGGTCTTACTGTGAGATACCAAGATACCTGAACACCCCTAAAAGTATGTAAAGTAGGGCCCAAGACTGCACAGGCCCCAGACATATTTCTTTTCCCTGGGTCAATAGCATAGTCGGGGGTAGAAACCAACTCTACACCAGAAGCATGCAGCAGGATGAAGCATAAAACATGGGATAATAGACCATGACTGCTCTGAGGGACAAAGGACTTCCTTGACCCAGAGGGGCTGATAGTGTGCTGGGAGACAATACAACTGGTTTAATGAAAGGCGGCCCTTGACACTGAATCTTCTGACTCCCAACTTAGATCAGAGGACATTTGCTTCTGAGGTCACATGATCATGAGTCTAGAAACTAAACTGGTGCTGAACAAATGGAAATGAGCAGACAAAGTACAATGATGGCTGGATATATATATATGTGTGTGTGTGTGTGTGTGTGAAAATGCCACTCTGTCCCCTGCATAAAGTTAATGCTAATATTGCTTCAAGTATATATATATATATATATATATATATAGAGAGAGAGAGAGAGAGAGAGAGAGACTTTCTTTACCCCATTTTATTCCCCTTCATCTTTAAGTAACACACAGTAGCTTGGTTAAAATTCTCCCCAGGTGGTGTTGGAGGTTAAGTGCTTTTGTGTGTTTTCTGGGAAAATGAAATAGGATAGGAGTACATCAAATTATATACCTCGTTACTCACCTTTGCTGTTTAAGAAAGAAGAGCAACTGGGAAAACATACAACTGGCAAAATTCACCTTCTTCTGGGAAGGAGAAAGACAAGAGCAAAGAGAAACGCTACAAGACTGTGAGCATCTAGGCCAGCTCTCCCTCTGTGATGAGCACTCAGTTTTTGGTCTTCAGAAGGCCACTCTCAGGAGGCGCTGGAGAAGGAGCTAAGGATTGCTTGTTGTGAGTCCATCAGTTACTGTCTGGCCAGCAAAAAGCTGCATCCACCATAAGGGGCCTGTTGCTCTGGGCTATGCAGGCCTGTTTCCAGACAATGAAGTCTTGTCTTCTGGGATGCCCTGCCAAGACCACCTGCAGACAATGTTTATAAACCCTGGCAGGGCCTGATTGATCTCACAATGGGACTGTGTAACATAAACACCCCATTATTCTACAAAAGAATAAGCTCAACACCACCTAGACCTGCTAAGAATAGGGGATTTACAATGTGCCCATGCCACTCAAGGAGAAACAGCCTCATTCCTTTGAAGCAATATTAGCATTAACTTTATGCAGGGGACAGAGTGGCATTTTCACCTGAGAGCCCTTTGTAACCTTTCTGGTAACCATGATTCAAAACTGGAATAGAATTTGGAACTCTGAATTTCCTAGCTTGAGGCTTCTTGGAGTGTCGTGACTACATGTGTCTGTGTTTCTGTGCCTGTGCCTGCATGTGTGCGTGCTTGTGTCTGAGTGTCTGTGTACGTGTGACCTTCTGAGGTTTGCTTACTTGAGCACTCATTTGAAAACGGCACACCCAGAGGAATTTTATGAGGTGACGGGTTGGAATATAGGCGCTAGGAAAGAAATTAATTTTTTTTTTCACAACAGCAGGTAGGTGGAGCCAAATTTGAGCAAAGAAAGGAAAGCAGGAAATGGGGGAGAGAAGGGGAAAGGACCAAGAGATCAGCCTGTGATTGGCAGAGATAAGCACCAATAAATACAGTGGCTTCTCAACTCTAGAACACAGCCTGGCAGAGTTCATTTCTTAAGAATCAATTGCTTTTCACCTAACCAATTTGGTGCTCATCAGGCATTGGGAACCCTGACTGCTCTTTGGATTGGAGAGGGAGGGGGAGGGGGCAGGGGAAGACGGAGGGACATGGGAGGAGGGGAGGAGGTGGAAATTTAAAAAATAAAATAAAATAAAATGCATATAAAGGAAAAAAAATTTTAAAAATTCTGTTTGTATTTAGAAACAAATCACTTCTAAGCCAAATATTTTCTAAAATGAACCGATGTTAGGTTAATGAAAAGCCAGTTTCTTTCTTGAAAGGACAGGAAAGCAGGTGACAAGGCCTGTGTCCAGGGAAACACTTTTAACAGAGGCAAGGTAGGTGGAATTAGCCCATCCTTGGGTACAAACAGACTCCACATGGCCTGGAGATTTATGACCACCAGGGCTGCCTGTGGGAACTTGCAAGAACTCAACTACAAATGATGTTCCTGTTGTCACCATAACACAACCACCTCAGATGATTGCACACCCGAGAGGAAAAAAAAAATAAACGGAGAGCAAACCCTCTCATCCTGGTGCTCCGAGGGCCCCAGATGTTTACTGACAACAGCAAGGTGAGAAGCTCGCGAGCCAGCTCCAGTGACAGCCCTGCCACTGGGGAATCCAGCTCCAGTGACAGCCCTGCCACTGGGGAATTCTGCTTTCTCTTGCCCCAAAATCATAATAATAGAGAAAATAAAAATCAGTTTTAAGATGAGAGTGAGCAGAACTTACCAACAAACGTCGTTGGTGGAGTAAATGCCACACTGAGATTAGATGACTCGAAATGTATGTTGGTCTCGACTCAACTGCTCCATCAGTAACTTGTGCAGCCTGTGATCCAGTATCAGACAGAAGTAAGCGACCAAAGAAAAGGCTTGCTTTGCCTCACAGTTCCAGAGCCCATCACAGCAGGGAAGACACGGGGGTGGCACAGCTTATGTGGTGGGAAGATGTGCAAAGGCTGCTCACATCACAGCAGACGGGAAGCAGAGAGCCCAGCAGGGACCCAGCTACTTGTGATCTTCACAGGCCCATCCCTGGTGACCTACTTCCGCCAACCAGGTACCACCTCCTAAAGTTTCCGTAGACCTGTAAAACAGAACTGCATCTTGGGAACAGGGGTTCAAAACCAGAGTCAGGTGCGGGAGGAGGGGGAGGGGAACGAGTATTTCAAGTGCAAACCCACAACAGCTGGCGGTTCTTTGAATGTGCTTTTGGGCAGCTTCAGACTAGAGATCAGTGAAGTAGTTTCTGCCATGTTGTGGGATAATCAGGGCAGCCCCTCTATCAATGGGTATTATCTGCACTCGTCCTTCTTTTAAAGACGTAATACACTGAAGTTATGATGTAAAAAGCAGAGTAGCCAGGGACAAGGGAGAGTATTCTCTGAGCCAGAGATGAAAAGTCAAAGGTCGTTAACTCTAGTACGTGTGCAAGCTATGCTTATCAGGAGATGGAGCGAGCTGGGACAAGAACATAAAGGAGATATTGCTGCTCTCAGGTTCCTGGCCTGGGCAACGCAGCCCACATCCCCAGCTGCTGCATGATGAAGGAAGGAAGGAGGATTGATGGAAGCGAATACCCAGGTATGGGGAGATCCTGATAGGAAAATGTGGCTTTCTAACTTATACCACAGTGTTTCGTTCAACATGGAATGAATTCTTTGAAAATTTGTTAAAAGACTCATGAATAAGTGGACGAATGGGTGAGTTGAAGCAGGGCAAATGTTATGAGGAGGACAAAGTAATCAAGTTGAAAAACGAAGTGACATACATCTCAAAGGACAAGAGAACATGGAGCTGCCTTCCTTGACCTACATACCAATTCTTTCTCAGGAAACCTGCCAACCTACATGTCTGTACAGGGTACAGCCCTGGGCATCAAGGTTCTGTTTAATGGAGCAACACCATTCTCTAAGCTAGACTCACCGCACTAAAGGAGGGAAGTCCTTTGAATGCGTGATTGAGTAGTGGAATGGGGCCTCAAAAATCTTGAATTGAGAATCGTTTTTCTGATTAAGTAGCCAACACAATGAGATGGAAGCAAAAATGATACTGATATGCCACATCCGGGTCAGTCCACAGGGATTCGAGAGTGGAGAGGAAGTATAGGCTATGAGCAAACTGAGTGCCGTGCTCCATCTGTTACTGCTAGGACAGAATGCAGTGGTTCGCCAAAGGAAAGACATTACACTGGTCAAGGTACAGGAGGCTTGGACGTCCAAGAGGATGGAGCCTACGTCTGATGAGCTCTGCCAATGGTCTTGGCTGCTTTGTGGCTGGAAGACTGAGACACATAGATATGTGTAGAAGAAAAGGCCAAATTTCCACAACTGATCATTCCCTTGAGAAAAGCATAAATCTTTCATAAGGCTTCTTTCCTAACTCCAAAGCCTTCCTAGTCCCTAACTGTGGCACTGAGGAATAAACGTTCAAATAGACAAGCTTTGAAGGAACACGTTCAAGCTGAGTAAATCGCAAGCAAAGACGTAGAGGGAAGTAAGATGTTGTGGTTGAAAAGACATAGACGCGCACAAGGAAAGGTGAGATTTGTCAACCAAGGCAATGGTGGTGATCTGCAGAAATACAGCATAATTCCTGCTGAGGAGTTTTAGAGCCATCTCAGTACTAGGTGTTAAAACCAATGGAATGCTAGGAAGGGCAGGGCTGAGGGAGAGCTGGCCAAGCAGCAAAGCACATCCGCAGAGTCCCTATCACAGAAGGTCCACGTGGTGCTGGTGAGGCAGCTGTGATTGTCATTGGCTTTTCTGCAGTTTTCCCAGGCCCATATTTTGCTGACTTGTAGAACATCACGGGACTACATTTCCCAGGTTCCTCTGCTTGCTAATGTCTTGTATATTGGCCAATGGAAGAGCCTCCCCACAACCCTCTCTAAATTAGGCAGTATCTGCATTTCCTTAGAATCAAAAGGAAGCGATTACTAGTTATAATTCTTTGGAAACTACAGCTAAGTAGTTAGAAACAAGAGCTGGCTGAGCCCTGGAGCTGGAGGAGACAGCTGCTCCAACATACTCTGGTAGAAATACTCTCTGAACTGCCACACACAAAGACAGCAACAAGTACAGCCATACCCAGGACAGCTATAGGCCAGGAGCCACTTGGCTTCAGCAATTAGAAAATCAAGGGTCAAGTGGCTGCAGATCTAGGCAAATAGAGATTAGTTCAGCCTAGCAACTTCTCATAGTAGAACGTTTAGATCCACAAATTCAAGGGTTTTGTCATGGAAAATTAGAACAGTGTTGCTATTTGTCACTAGCAGACATCTTAAGCGAACCAAGCTACCTGGTTTAAGAAATGAGCTGTTTGTGGTGTCACAAAAGAACTAAATCCTGGTTGGATTTTAAAAGCAAGAAGCAGATGCCAGATGCGATGACTGCCATCTCCTCCTCATCGTCATCTTTCTTTGCTGTGCCTACTGCAAGCAGCTGTCTCTCTCCTCAGCCCCTCTTCACTGCTGTGATCTGTGGGGTCAGGAATAAGTCTAGTAATACCAGGGCAATCACACCAGTACTGAAACAAATGAGGGGCACCCACCCTCACTGGATCGCAGTCAGTTGAGAGGCATCGGTCCAGACTATCTAAAGCATCCTCATTGAAGTATATTTTCCGATGCCCGATTTCTCTAAGAGAGCAAAGATTGTGGTGAGTGTAAAACATGATTCTTTAATTGACAGCTATTAGACTCTCCCTTGATTTTGAGCAGATGGGCTGTCAAACAACCAGTGTGGCTGATTTTGGCTAACAGCAGCTATTTTGAGTACTCTGTGATGCCTTATCATACGTGCTTGTTCTTACTCCCAAAGGTGCAGCTTCGGCCAGAACTATTTCTGCTTGTAGCAGACCCTTTGCTCTTCTGTGTCTCTGCAAACCATCTCCACCTGGGCCAGGGGTGGCCTCCTCTAGGGGCCCTAGCGGAAGAGCTGCTGTGATGGTAGCAAGGGCAACAGCGCTCCAGTTGGTACAAGCAAGTGTGTGACAACTGGTATAGATATCTGTTCTTAAGCTCGAGAAGCAGGCTGCTCTGTTATGTTTAACATTTGGCCCAAGAAAACGCTCCTCTTGAGAGGTCCTTGGGGCTAAGAGATGAGGAAAGAAGCATCAGAGGCAGTAGAGTCATCAGCCAGGACTAAAATGAGGTCAAAGTGGCTGGTTCCTTGAGAGCTGACTAAGAGGTAGGTTACAGTTGAAGAGAAGAGGGACAGTAGGGGCAGAGAATGGACAGAACGCACAGGCTGGAGGATGGCAGGCTCTAAGAGTTGAAGAGAAACTATAGGCCCCCAATGTCTATCTTTTAGGGCCGGGATCTCAAGTACCCTGTTCTGGAAGGATGGACCACTGGTTGCTGTCAAGGGGAATCTTGATAGCCCCGCCTAGAAGCTACAATCTGGCAAGCTCCTGCCAAGGGCTGAGGAATCCCTACTTTCTCGGCCTGCACCAGAGCCGTAACACCTGCAAGGCTAAGGGTCCCTTTACTGGAGACCTGCATGAGGGTTGTGACACCAAGAGGTGCCACCTTCCATTGCCATCTACTTGCAGCTGCCTCAGTGATGAAACGCAGGGGACACCAATGCTACAGAGACCATCACTTGTTACCAGGAAAAGCAAAAGGACTCTGGCCAGCAGATGGGTAACATACCAGTGTTAGGAATAAAAATCCTAATAGGACGTGAATCTACTCCACTGAAATATGAGAAGTCCATTAGAAGGGGCCTAAGAAATGTTATTTTATTTTATTTTTTTTATTTGCTTCTGATTCAGAGAACTAGAAAGGATCTGTTATGATTTATTTGAATATGGGATGTTTTGATTGAAGCATATATTAAAATTTAATCTTCCTTGTGATGTGATATTCAAAAGTGGAAATGGACACAACCCTTACGCGACAGTTGGGGCTCTGCCTTCATGAATGGCTCAATTCATTCATATGGTTATGGACTAGCTCCAAAGCAGATTGCTATAAAAGTGGCTTTGTCCCACACTATCCCTGTCTCTCACCATGGTCTACCTAGCACCTCCTTGGGACCCTGGCAACCGGAAAGGAAGCCATCATCAGACGTGAACCTGTGATCTGGGGTCAGAGCTGTGACCCAAGTAAACCCTTTCTCTGTAACTACCCAGTCCGTGGTACTGACAAGAGAAAACAGACTCACAGAGTCCAGTCTCTACTTCCACTATATGTCAACTGTCACTCTGACTGGCTCTGCGAGAGGCTGGCCTGTAATAGACAGACCAACTCTGAAATTCTCCTATGTAAGAATAAGGCTGCCACAGGAATGCAGGAGGAATCTGCATAGCAAACGATACCACAGAACGAAGAACTCACTTCTTGGGCATGAGCGCAGCTTCTCCTCGTGGGATGCCGAATAATACATCTTCCTGTCTGTTTAAGAGTCGTTCAGTCTGGCTTTTGTTTTACTTGCAGCCTCAAACATCCTAACAAACAGGGAATGTGCACATTAAATGACATTTTATGCAGTAGACAGCATACTGTACGTGGAGTCCCCTGTATGTTTGTAAACACGAGGCAAAAGCGTAGACAGCAAACCCCCACACAGTCAGCGGCTTCTTGGGAAACATTCTTGGTTTTCCCTCCAACTCACTGGTTGCTGCTGTCAGTCTCATAGTCTGCTTTGTCACCTCACAAAGCTAGAATTGTGGGCACAGGGCAATCTCTGGAAGGGTCCTGGGCTAGCTCACACACTGAAGAGTGGGGATGGGTAAGGAATTCCTGAGAGGGAACATTTATCTTTTTAAAGCACCCAGAGCAGAAAGCTCCCCTTGGCAGCCACACCAGGTCCCAAGATTCAGGTCAGGTCAATTCTTCTCCTCCAGTCTAAAGCTTTAAAGCCCACTGCTTATACAGCTCGGGGAAGATGCCCAGCTGGAACCCTTCAAAAACTGAAACAAAGTAACATACTACTCTGCATGAGTTCTCCACAACAGAAATGTATGACTCGCTATTCTGGAAGCTGGAAGCTCAGTATTTAGGTGCAGGCAGATCAGGGTCTGGTGATGGTTCATTTCTTGGACCCGTACAGAACCTTTTTGCCTTTATCATCAAATACGAGACACGGAGAAGGTGAAGGAATTCTCTAGGACCCTTTTAATAAAGTCATTCATTTTATCTGTGAAGTTCCACCCTCTTGACCCAATCGTTTCTCTATGGCCCCATCTCCTAATACTGCAGCCTGGACAAGAGGTTTTGTGAAGACAAGAACTTTCTAGTTAGAGTCACCACTCAAAAGTTACGGGCAAACTTGCTTGCAGCACTGCTCCTCTATAGGGACAGCTGGCTGATACAGCAGGGGACTCCGAGCAGGTGGTAAACAGGAGAGAACTAATCTGGCCTGAATGGAGATTGCTGGTAATGAGAAACAGGACATAAACAATTGCAGCTACAGATGAACTCTTCCGCGAGAAGAGGGATGAGACAGCATCCCCAGTGGGAGAGCTTCAGCTGAGATGAGCCCAGAGGAAACCCATTCAGTCGCATGGTAGTAGGTTCAGCTGCCCCCTTCTGGTCCAGATGCCATGTCCTGCTCCTATTCTCCAGTATGCTCACCTCACTGAACCCCCTCTGGGCTGCTCTTACCCTCTGGTGTACCTGCAGCCTCCACCCCAGAATACTCCATCTCATTTCCTTCACTTCAGGGTCCCAGCCCTGTCCCTGCTCATCACCAGTCTTCCAAAGGGCGAAGGGTGTTTATTGGCGATGGCCGTCCCAGTGTCTCCCTAAAGACCAGTGTCTCATCCACAGCCTAACTGACCGAGAATGGTGCTTGGGTTTGGTGAAAACTCCAAAGACAGTTATCATGGCCAGTAAGCCAGCACCACAGCGTCACAGTTTCCTCTCCGGAGCCCAATACCGACAAGGGCCACCTCAGGACAAATAACTTATGTTCCCCAGAGACCTTGAGAGTGACTCCCTGTACATGGAAAATCCATTTTGTGGTCGTTGTTTCTGCTTTGCTCTTGGTGCTGAGGTTGGAACCCAGAGCCCCCGACATGCTAAGGAAGTACTTTGCTACTGGACCACACCCCATGCTAAACTCTGAAAAGACATCTTTAATTCCCAAGTAATTGCTATTAAGATCCCCATGCCAGCACTACTCCACCAAGCCAGGGCACACACGCTGTCTGTGGAAAGGCTGGTTGGTACTGATGCCGGCTTTGCATGCTGTAAAGACCTCGCAACAAATGGGAAATTCTGCTTTCTGACATGTGAAGCAGAGACACGCTGTGATCCCACAGAATGTCGGGGTATCAACTTTGTTCCTAACAGCTTTGTGTGCCATAAGTTATAATTAATCTTCTGGGTTTGTTTTTGTTGTTGCTGTTTATTTTTTATTTTTTCACAATTTTAAGAATATCGAGACCCATTCTTAGCTCAGAGGCCATGCAGCAGCTGGAAGCTGGATATGGCTTTGGAGCCCCCTACCTCTGCTTCAAATCACAGGATTTTTCAAAATGGAAAACAGCCTGACCTCTGCTTCAAACCACATAATCTTTCAGGACGGAGAACAGTCTATCTCCACCAGCAGTGGAGACTCCCCACCTCTGGCCTGGAACAGAGATAGCCAAAGATGGTGTTCCACAACCGTCTCTTGATCTCTGTACTGCAGGAGGCTCCTGCAGAGAATATAAAGCATTGTTTCTAAAGCGTTTGTGCCTGGGGCAACTGTAACATTCTGGGAAAGAGGGAGAACTTTGAAATGCAGGGGCTGGTAGGAATGTACCACAAGGCTTGTGGGCACCCGTCCACGAGGAATTAAAGAAATAAACCCACCTTTAAAAGCCATCAGCAGGCTCAGCCCATTATGTAGATTTTTCTATTGCATGTCCAGGAGAAACTATCAGCTTGCTCCACAATGTATTAGTCCGGGCCGAGCCATAATGGAAAATACTATAATCCAGTTAGCAGCACCCTCAATGAAGTGTTTCATTAATGGGACTGGTCCTGATTGATCTTCAGTGCCCAATGGGCAGCTGTGGGCAGACATTACTACATGGCTAGAGTTCCGTGGGTACTGAGCCCCGAGGTACATATGATTAGGCTTTGCCCCACCAGGGACACACAACCTGCCCATTTATAAGGAGGAAAAGATTGCCAGACAGCCACAACACAGCTTCTTCGGGCTAGCGTCAATTTTGTACATATACAAAATTAATATACATTTTTTATATTTATTTAAAATTCAATCCAGAAGTGTCTTTGCCAACTAAGTCCATTCTCCTTCCCCAAGTCATCATTGACAACTTTCCTAGTGACTTTTTCTGTGACAAACCTGTCAAAAACAACGTAAGTAAGGAATGGCTTATTTTGGCCCAAACTTCAAGGGTGCAGCCCATCTTGCAGAAGAAATCACGGCAGCCAGAGCTTGAGGCAGCTGTTTCTACTGTGCCTGCAGTCAGGAAGCAGGGAGTGCTGAATGCCAGGGTCAGCTCACTTCCTTCTTTTTATTAAACCCATGCTCCCAGTACATGGACTCTTCCGCCTCCATTAATTTAATTTAGGTAACCCCTTACAGACGTGCCAAGGGGTTTTGTCTCCTAGGTAACTCTAGATCATGTCAAGTTGACAGTATTAACCAATACAGCCTCTTGGCCCATCCTGTGTCGTGCCACAAACACGTGCCACTTTAGTGACTTGTGACTGTTTTCTAGCACTTTTATTAATTTACTTAGTGAGGGTCTCACTGTGTCAGCTATAACGAATCCTTCATTCTTGCATATTTATTTTTCAAGGGGAAAGGTACGGGCAGGCAATGGCCTGGGTGTGGAAGTCGAAGGACAACTTTGTGGAGTCCGTTCTCTCCTCCCATACGGGTGCTCCCAGGTTGGAGCTCAGGTCACTAGGTTTGGTGACAAGGGCCTTGACTTGCTGAGTTGTCTCTCACAGATTAACTGGTCCTTTCAGGCTTGTTTGGGATATTGTTCATGGTCTGGCCCTGCCTCCTTCATGAATGCTGCTCTCTCCCAACAAGGCAAAGTTCTCAAAGGCAATTGGAGGAGATCTGTGACTGGAGGGTCCTCTGCAGCATTCTTTGGGGTCTGACGTTTCCTAAATGCATCTTGAGATGAGCCAGACTGTCCATGTGCTGTCTGGAAGTTAGGCAGGGGAATTTGACTTGGGATTCCTTCAGGGCCAGTAGTGTTTTAACATGTCCAGTGAGCACAACCAAAGGATGCTCCTTACCAACCAGACGTGTAGGACGAATCCAGACCGGGAAGAAAGGGTGGAAGCACACTGTGGTAGGAACAAAGCATGGGGCTTTAGAAACACCAACTTTGCTGAGGTCTAATCTGTTTCCCAGAGTGCTCATTCCTTTCCAATGTGCAATTGGATGGCTCACAGAGAGTTAGTTCCTGGGGCTGTGACCTATCACCGCAGTCTGCGTCCACATTCCAACCCCGAATCCAGCAACCATCCGTCTACTTTCTGTTTCCACAGAATTGCTTTCTCTGGAAATTACATAAAATGGGATCGTACAACAGGCAGGCTTTGGAAGGTGGCTTCTTTCACTTAGCATATTGCATTAGTGGTTTGTTCACGTCATGTATGCATCCGTAATTGACTGGTTCCTCTTTATGATGAAAGGCAGCTATGCATTATATCCATGGAGATTGGTTCTGGGATCCCAGAGGACCAAAAATATGCAGATGCTCAGGACCCATACATAGTGTCTGCACATAAGCCCCCGGCTTAACACTTAGGATGGCTTATAATAGCTATACAGTGTAAATGTTGGGGTGATGGTTGTCACGTCGTACTGTTCAGGGAACAGGGACAAGGGGAGTATGTATATATTTAGGAAAGAATTTTAGAAATGTGATGGAGGAAGGTCATTGGTTAATTAAATAAAGAAGCTGCTTGACCTGATAGGTTAGAACGTAGGTGGGAGGAGCAGAACGCTGAGAGGAAGAGGAAGTGAGCTCAGAGACTTGACAGCTCTCCTCTTGGGAGCAGACACCTCAGAGAGACACGAGATGCTCCACTCTTGAGGGCAGAGGCGAGAGCTCTGCTCTCTGAGGCACAAGCGGCGAAGCTCCGACCCAGGATGGATGTAGGCTAGAATCTTCCCGGTAAGCGCACCTTGGGGTGCGACACACATGATTGGAAATGGGTTAGTCCAGGTGCGAGAGTTAGCCGAGAAAAGGGCAAGAGCTAAAGAGCCAAGCAGTGTTTAAATGAATACAGTGTCTGTGTAATTATTTCCGGTAAAGCTAGCCTTGCGGGCAGCGGGGTGCGGGGGACGCAGCCCCGCTGCTCCTATTTCTACAGAAATGCTTTTGATTCTAAAGATCATGAATCCTGAAGATAGGAAGGGCCAGTTGTATTTTCCCATTAGATTGACACAGCAGTTTGTTTACCCAGGTGTCAGTCAGCAGGTATTTGGGTTGTTTCTACTATCTTGCTCTTATGAATAAAAGAACCCATGTGCCAGTTGTTATTGCCACTGTTACTGTTATTATTGAGACTGGGTTGGGCTACGTTGTCCAGGCTGGTCTCAAATGTCTGTACTCAAGGGGCTGGCTATCCTGCCTCAGACTCATGAATGGCTGGGACTGTAAGTGCTTGCCACAGCACCCAGCTTATCTCTTTTGCTTCATGCTGCTGTGAAGGTTTATATCTAATTCTTTGGATGGGCATATGTTGCATGCATTCTCATCTTCCTTAGTAGATAAATACCTAAGGGTGAAATTGTTAGGTCATTTGCTCACTCTGTAAACAATATTTTAAAGGAACTGTCCATCTATTCTAAAACATCTTCTGTGTAAAGTTTGTAGCTTTGCAATTTGCTTTTAAAATTTGAAAAATAGTATTCATGTTTTCGTGTGTGTGTGTGTGTGTGTGTGTGTGTGTGTGTGTGTGTGTGTCTGCATGCAGCACAAGCATGCAGTACCTGTGAAGGCCAGTAGAGGGCATTGGTTCCCCCAGAACTGGAGTTTGGAGATGGTTGTGAGCAGACAAGTGGGTTTTGGGAATCAAGGCTGCATCCTCTGCAAGAGCAGTTATTGCGTTTTACCCAGAGTCATCACTCCAGTCCCCAAATTTTCTTTAAAAAACAACTAGTTTCAATAAAAATTGACGAACATGGCTGAGCAATTATTTACCAAGTAGGATATCAAGTTCTTTGAGCAAATACCAAGGTGTGGTGCAGATGGGTCATACGGTAGATTTATTTTCACCTCTCCGAGGGTTCTGCACACTGATTTCCAGAGTGGCTGGACCAGTTTGCCACCAACAGTGAATGAGGGCCCCCTTTCGCCCACTTCCTCTCTAGCATTTACTGTCAGATATTTTGTTGGTCTTTGCCGTTCTGGATGGGGTAAGAAGAAATTTCAAAATTGTTTTGATTTTATTTCCCTAATTGCTAGGAATGAAGGACATTTTTAAAGACATTTCTTAGCTGTTTTGAGGACTCTCCAACTGATCCGTCTACAACACAACTCCCACGCATAAAGTTTAGGGAGCATCATGGAATGGAGTGTGGAAAGATCCTAAGAGAGCCAGAGGAGAAAGATGTTTGCTGTGTGAGTATCTCTCCTGATCTCCTGCATGCACCAAGTCTCAACAACATAGCCATCTAAACAAGACCTGGAAAAGGATGACACTAACCGACATACTAACATAAAGGGCAAATTCTATAGGGTGCTCAAATATAGACAAAACACTACAGGCAGCTAAGGAATGCTGAGAATAGGTAAAATACAGTTTTCCCCGGGAGCAGAGTCCCCCAGTTGGTTATTCAATATCAAGTGGTCAGCCCTGAAATCATCTGTATACAAATAACAACATACAGACCAAGCAGATTGCATGTTTAGAAACGCACACACACACACACACACACACACACACACACACACACACACTAAAGAAAAGAGGCAAGAGGACATGTATTGGAGAGAGTAATGGGGTGGTACATGGAAGGGATTTGAGGGTTAAACAGGAAAAAGAACATGAGGTAATTATATTTTAATTTCAAAAGTTTAGGTGATATAGCTAATATATGCCAAGGCACTCACATTTAACATATGCCATTTTGTGAGTTTGAAACAAGCCTACAGCCATAAAATTATTCCCATGGTAAAGGCTGTTCCTATGTCTACCAACTCTAGAAGTTTACCTTTGCTCTGTTACTTCCTTTTTAAATACACTTCATGTGAGTGAGATCGCCCACTTTGCAGATTTTAGGTTGCTCAGCACAGTATGCAAACTGTCATCTCTGTGTTGACAAAGAGCCATTCCTTAGGTATAAGCAAGACATTATATCCGTGGAGCAATTTTTTTCTTTTGTCCTCTGCCCCAGCCCCGGTCACCTCCATTTAACTTTCCACTTCTATGAATTTCACCTGGATGTATAAAATTTTGCATTGAAAACATCGGGGAGAAGATTTTCTGACATAGTCATTTGAGACGATTGAACACGAAATCAAAAGCTAAAGAGAGGCTTGTCAAACAGGATCAAACTTCCACAGCACAGGAAGGGATCAAAATGAAAACCCATCCTACAGGATGGGGAAAACACTGGCAAACCTAATAGAGAGTTAATACTCAATATATATAACAAACACTTAAAACCTAATAGTAAGAAAGCAAATGACCCACTGGATAGACTTCACTGCACATATACAAACTGTCCACGTGGGTATGCCACAGGGCACTCAATCTCATGGACATTCAGACTATCAGCTCACAACTCTCAGAATGACTGCCATCTTGTTTTTTTAAAAAAGAAAGAAAGAAAGAAAGAAAGAAAGAAAGAAAGAAAGAAAAAGTATTGCAAAGAGTATTTTTACACAACACTCCTAAACAAGCTCCTGGAATTTCCATGTTCCCAGTGGGGCTTTCCATCATGCCATACCCAGCCTCCCAGGTATCCTTGTCTTTCCAGGAGTGTGCAAAGAATATGGTGGTGATGGCAAGGTCTGCAGTCTTAATTGGGAAGAGGTGTGGTCAATTGAGTTAAGAATAAGATCCAAGTTAAGGGAAAAAGGAGTTCCAGGTTTGCAGAGAAGATCCTAGTAGGTCACTGAGACAGGTTGGGGCTGGTATAGCGTGGACTTCCCTACACCCTTTATGCTGGACATCACTCAGCTTGCTGCCACTGTGACAAACTACCAGAGGCAAACAACTTAGAAGAAGGAAAAGTTTGTTTTGGCTCATAGTGTTAGGAGTTCCAATGACTGGTTGAAACGTTGTTTTGTGCTTAACCAAGCATCCCATACTGCCATACAGGGAAATATGCTAGAAATCCTGTTCATTTCATATGAGACACAAAAAGGGGGGGGGACAGAAGGGGCCTGGATTCCAATATTCCCTTTAAGGGTTTACCCCCAAATGACCTAACTACCTTCTATCAGCCTCCCTGCCCCAAACATTCTACCACCACAGGGACACTATGGGGCTCCGGAAACATATTTATCCAAATGCATCAAACATGCTTTTGTAGTACATGAGAACTTTTTTTTCCCTCTTTTCTCTTTTGGTTTTTCAAGATGGGCTTTCTCTGTATAACATCCCTGGCTATCCTGGAACTTGATTTGCAGGCCTGAAACTCACAGAGCTCCACCTGCCTCTGCCTCCCGAGTGCTGGGTTAAAGGTGTGCACCACCACTGCCAGGCTCATAAGAACTTTTTGGGGGAGAGATCCCATAGATTTTTCTAGCAGCCAGCTCCTAAGCCTTCTGCTTGAGAGAGCTCCTCAGCATATCCCACCATAGCCTCTCATCTTGAGGTTTAACTCCGTTTGTCTTTGCAGATGTTCACGGTCTGGAAACTGAGGGATGCCTAGGATGCCAGGAGCAAAGGGATGAGAGAGGCTTAGCAACAATAAGCCATAGGCCAGAGCAGCTACTGCAAGGCTGTGGGAAGGGTGATCAGCTTCCTAAGGAAGTGACTGGATGTGGTTCTCTGTTTAAAACATGTGACCTGGCTAAAATCTGAAAAATGGAAAATAGGGACCATGAGGGGGATTTAAATGGGAGGTGATGGTAGTGTGTCTTGTGGCCGTGTGTGATGGAGAAGCATTCAGAGGACTTGAAACATCTGCTGGAGGAAGGAAATGGTAGTATCCATTTGTTGGTTGGTGATGAAAGCTTGGGGGTGGAGGTGGGGTGTCAGAATCTGACATGTTCAATCCAAGACAGAGAAGCCGTCTCCTGGGCATAAGAAGCACAGGTTGGGGGCAGATCATAGATTAAGATCTGCTTACACTCACATTGAAATGGCACTGGAAACTCAATGTGGAGAAACCAAGTGGGTTTGTGACCCTGGGACATATGTTTACCATGTAAAATATGGAACCTTTTGAGACCTGATAATCGATGAGGTGACGAAAGCCCCAGAAATTGCAAATCAAGAGCAGAAGCTTAGGGCAAGTCCCTGAGAAACGCTAGCTCATCAGGGCCGGGGGCAGGCAACCATGGGCAGTGAAAAGAGGACACAAGAGTCAGAGTAAGAGAGAGGGTGTGGATAGTAAGCAGAGAAGCGAGAGCCCTCCAGACCACATCATCACCTCTGGTGAGGCTGCATCACCGTGGCTCTGGGAATGGCCCTTGAAAGAAGCCCATCAGAGCCTGAACCAAAGAAAGGAGGAAACATCTCTAACCTTACCAGGTCCCTTCAGCTGGGGAAGCAAAGAGTGTGGCTGATCAATCAATCAAAGATTGACCGCAAAGGGGGCGTATACACCGTAGGCTGCACTTCAAGATGACTCTGTCACGTTTGTCTTCTCTTTGGCCAGCTCTCTCTCTTTCTCTTCCTTGGAGTGGAACCCAGAGGGTGAAAGCTGAGGGAGACGCTGTCACCTGACTGGTCTACCCAGTTATCCTATGATTGGACTGTGCCCTCCAAAAGCCCACTCACAGCAGACTCCGTCCCCACAGTCATGTGGCGACAATATTTGGAGGTGGGGTTTTGGGAACAAACGGGATTTGATGAAGTCACAAAAGTAGGCTCCCATGATGATGTTAGTGGCTTTATAATAAGAGAAAGAGACACAGCTAGCACATCCCTGCCCCCTGTACATTGCTGTGCTCTGCCATGTTATGATGCAGGTGGAAATCCTGACCCAGAGCCAGCACCTCACCCTCCTCAGGCTCAGATGTGTCAGCCTCTAAACTCTATCCTTAATCAACTCCCAGGATACTGGCATGGGAGTTTCAGCAATGGAGTCTGTATTTGTCTAACAATCACCCCAGCAGCTGACCCTTCCACTCTGACCTCCCAACTTACTCTCTCTCTCTCTCTCTCTCTCTCTCTCTCTCACTCTCTCTCTCTGCATCTGAGGTCCCCTTTCTTGGAAAGGCTTTTCAGACCTCACATAAAAACTCAAATTGATCAAAATTTGTGCCCACTGGCTCTGCAGCAGCAGAAGAGGCTGTTTCGGGTCAGGGCAGAGCGGGCACTGTCTTTCTCTCTCCTCCTCTTCTCCCAGCAATGCTTCCTCCCCCATCCTTGTTGTTCCTGCTGCCAGATTGGTGTGGAATCATAGCATCAGCACCCCTGTTGGATCCTGGGACTCAAGAGCCCATTAAAATTCTTCATTGACCCTAACCTTCAAACCACTGAGAGACATAGTTTGGGCGGAGGCATCCTTCAAGTCAGAGACCTTCCAGTATCTGCTAGTTTGCTCATTAACGTATAGGGAAGTTTTAAATGTTCTCTTTGCTTTCCAAAAATTTCAGTCTATGAAATTTGTGTAAAATAGATGTTAATGGCAGAAAACTAATCGAATATATTTTGTGCATTGGTATAGGAACTACATAGACACCCCCCACACACACAAAAAAAAAA
>NC_022018.1:36920599-36941187 GCF_000317375.1 Microtus ochrogaster
AAAAAAAAAAAAAAAAGGAACTACATAGAGTTAAGACTACAAGATAGAGCCATATGGTTGAAACTTAAATATAAAAAGAACAAAGAATAATAATTGAGCATGGTGGTGTGCTACTATAACTATAGAACTTAGGACAGGAGCAAGATGGTTGCAAATTCAAGGTCAACTTGGACCCCCAAGAGAGTTCACTACCAGACTAGGTGATATACAAAGATTTCATCTCAAACTAAAAACAGATGGATAATGATGATTGATGATGATTGATAGACAGACAGACAGACAGGCAGGCAGGCAGATAGATAGATGATAGGTCAATAGATAGGAGATGATAGGAGATAGATAGATGATAGATAGATAGAGATAGACAGATAGATAGATAGATAGATAGATAGATAGATAGATAGATAGATAGATAGATAGATAGATAGATAGATGCTTCTGACTTTGGGCAGGGTGGGCTCAGGCTGTGGGAGGATGGGAGAAGACTTTCACTACGGGTCAGGCTATCTGCTTATGCTTCTGAGTGTCCTGGGAAGCAGCCACCTGTGTCTGTCTAGGCAGCTCTCACAATCTCCATCTCTGTTTCCTGTGGGAAGATCCTTCCTAGACAGAAAGGGGAGGGCATCAGAGAAAGATGTTTCTGTCTACACTTTCTATTTGCTTTACTAATGTAAATAGATGTGGGTTTTTTTTGTTTCCACAAAGGGACATATTTTCAGGGGCATTCCTTTGTCTGCGAGAGTCCGCCATTTCTCTGAAAAGCTAATTAAGAATGTGCTAACTGAACACATTCGAGGCAGGAAATGTGCTTCCCTTCAATGACTTTTCTGAAACCAGGAAATGGATTAAAACACGGACACTATAAGATGCTGTGCTTGTAGCTCCCAGGGAAATTCAGCCTTAGAAAAAGGTTTCTCTCAGGTCCCAGTGTAGGGAGGGAGTTGTGCTGGCCCAGGAAAGACCGAGGCCTCAACCATGAAGGCAGTGTCTGTTCACAGACCCCAGATATCCCCAGAATTTCAGAGATACCCACGGCATTTAACTCTCGGAGCTGACAGGGATCACAGCAAAACAGGAGTATGCCAGACAACTTCAGCTGCAGCTCCTTTCCAGACACAGAGTTTGTCTATAAATACATTCTTGTCCTGAACTCCTCAGCCTGGACCACAGTTCAGCCTGGGCTGGTGCTGAGGACACTTGGAAAGCTGAGTACGGGGGAGGACCAAAGGAGGAAGGCGCTCAATACTAGCTGAGCATCTGCAGCAGTTAAGAAATCAGGAGAAGGAGGCAGACGAGGTCATCTAAAAAAAAAAAAGCCAGGGACAAAAGAAGCTTAGTGTGCTGCTCATGGCTGTCTGTCAGAAGTCAGGTGCCAACATTCACATTTAATCTCTCCAACTGTGGAGCCATCATCTGAATGAAGCCTGGCATGTGAGAGAGTCTCAGTTATAAGAAGCACTCTGATCAAGGAGCCCAGACCCATGATACAGCCATGTATGAAGAGAGGATCCATACATGCTAAGTCTTTCAGATGAAATTAACATTACGTGATTCCAGAGGTAGGCAATGTGAAGGTCACGACTCCTGTGAGAATTTTATCTTGTTTATCCAAATTTAAAATTTGCACCCAAATCCCCAACTGAAATACAGATTGGACTGACTAAGCCACTGACCACAAGAAGCTGAAAGATACAGAGAAGAGTGTGGTGTGTAGATGGGAGGACCCTACAGCCCAAAGAAGGCTTTTGCAAAAATAAACACGGAAGAACAGTCATCTATTCCCATCCCCTACATGCTGGTTCAGCTGGAGATCTTCATGTCATGAGCTGTATACCTGTGACACTTTAATTTTTCTCTATGCTTTGACAGGTAGCCCTGTTATCTCATATTTGTTTCTACCTCCGGGTCAGTCCCCACACCCATGGTAGCTTCCTTAAAGAATGCACTTGTATGTTCACAAATTAATTAATACTGCAAGTAGTTCACTTACAGGCCTCCCAGACATAGTTGCCTCTGCTTAAAGGATCAACTGTTTGTAATCCAAGGAAGCCTCCACCTTGCTTGCAGCATGAAAGCGACATATTTGTCCTTCTCAATGCTCCTGGCCTTGTCCCCTTTGACCGTTATTTTCCAGGTTTACTAAACTGCTTAAAATACTCTACAGAAAGAACCAAACTGCAAAAGGCTTCAAGGTGCTGTTCATGTTTTCAGAAAGATCTGTGGCACAATTAGGTTTAATTTGACCATCCTGTGTCCTGATACAACTTACAGTGGCGGAGCTTCATTCCCTAGGACACAGCACGATGCTACAAGTCTGGCTTTGATGTGGTCCTCACCTTTGTTTGCCTTGGGAGAGCACAGAGAACATATCAGAGGATGAGCTTGGATCTAGATGAAAGGCTCGAGGCTGTGATCCAGCCAGGCATCCAGGGCACTGTGTAGAGCATAGGAGAACGGGAGTTCCGAGTGTCCCCTTGAGCAGGCAGGTGAGCACACTCATAGTGCATCCCGTTTTCTGCATCCAGCCTGGTTGTAGAGGTGGGGATTAGCATTAGGGCAGAATACACGAGAAAGGGGATGCTGTCACCTCCTGCCACACATTCCTTGTGTCTAACAGGTGTCCAGATTTCCACAGTGATGGCTTACCAACGACCTATAGAAAGAAGAGTGTTTGGCTTACTTATTGGACCAGCAGAGGCCTAAAAGTGTTTGCTATTTTAAGATGAATAACAATTTAACCTGAGTTGTGTGTTTCACTTTGTGTTGGTGTATATGTGTGTGTGTGTGTGTGTGTGTGTGTGTGTGTGTGTGTGTGTGTGTTGGCGGGGGGGGGAGTGTGAAGTTCCTGCCTGTGGGGACAGGAACATCCATGGCTTCTCTTTTTCTGGGGATCTCTTGTCTGCCAGTAAGGGCAAGCTTTGCTATGAAACACTGGTTAGGTCTGGGGGAACTTCTTTTGATATTCCAGCTTTCTGATCCTTGTTGATGTTGGGGTGTGTGTGTGTGTGTGTGTGTGTGTGTCTGTATTTGTCTGTTGCATGTATCTTTATACAAGTGACTTTCCTGCAGGTAATCATGGTGAGGTCAAGGATTGATCTCTTATAATTTTCTCTATAAATCTTATGTTTTTGACAGAATGTCTCTTACTACACATGAATTGCCTCTTCTGCTAGACTGGCTGACTAGGGAGCCTCTGGGATATGCCTGACTTGGCCCCCCATCTCCACCACAGCACTGAGGTTTACAGGCATGTGCACTCATGCCTGACTTTTTAGTGTGGATTCTGGAGATCTGAACTCAGGTCGCCTTGACTTTACCCGCTGAGCCACCTCCCCAGTCCTGTGATTCTGGTTGTATAACAACAGCTGATAACCTAAAGTACCATTGCCTTTCCTTAAAATTGATTAAATCCATTCTGTACTTTGCATTCCCCTTGTAAAGACTGTGCATCTGCCTAAGTTTTTCTCGTTACTTCCTCTTAGGCTTCCATGGAAGAAAGCACCAAGAGCAGTCCCGAGGGAGAATATGGACACAGCACTCAGGAGAAGCTGATACTAACAAATGAATTGCCTTTTGGAGCCTAATAGTTCCCATCCATATGGTAGGGCATCCCAGGCATTCAAACGGCCAACTGTTGCCTCACAGTCTTCCAGGATCTAGGACCCCTGTTGTTTATCTTCTAGTTCCCAGAGTCATGTCCTGTCCGACTGTCTGGCTCATCCCCGGTGGCCTGTATCTCCATCCAAACATAGACCTAGACTCTTCTTGCTCACACTTGCTAGCCCTTTTTTTGCAAGCATTATTTATTTATTCATAGTATTTGTTTTTTTGTAAATAATGACCTGCATCTCCATCCCCATAATAGTGACCTGACCTGTCACATGCGCAGGTTGCGTGTACTCCTCCCCCCGAGAGGACACTGTGAGATTTGCGTGGGACAGCCGTTTCCGTGTGTGAGGACTGAGAGAGTCCCCATCTGTTTCTGATTCTGTAGGTCTTGAGGCCAGGCTGGGCCCATCTGTAAAAATGGAGAGCCCTGTGAAAATGCCTCCAGCGTTGGCTTTTAAGGTGTCTCTGGGAGGTCTCAGCTGTTGGTGATCCAATCAAAGCCACCGAATCGGACTGGACATCTGTTTGTCCTCAGAAGGACTTATTCAGGGTTCCCTGACTCCGGTCACTGGGAAGCCAACTGACCTCACTGCAGCCAGCGAAGCAGGAGGGTCACAGTCAAAGGACAGGGGATCCTTTGGTACCCTAGCCTGACTGGCGGTTTTCCCTGCCCCTCAGAAATGAGGATGCCTGGGGGAAATGACTAGGTTATAACCCTATTAGAGAGATACTTAAGCAAAGGCTCGAAAACAAAACTTTCCTGCCCACAGTTTAGAAGTATGTATTGTTCTTACCGTAAAATACAAGAAAAAGCATAATGAAGAAAACAGAGAGCCTTACTAATCTTATCAGCCTAGATAGGATCAGTCTGTGAGAGTGTGCTTTCGGCCACAGATATCCTTGCTCACAATGAAGCTGAGCAGAGAATCTGATTGAAAACAGACATAAGAAGTGTCAGAGGGCACACGCTGGTGCTGACTGTAGAAAGGCTGCAGTCTAAAGAGCGAGGTTCTAATCGCTTTCCTTGCTGGAGAGTTAGGTGATTTCCAGTGCTCTGCTGCCGTCTTGGGTGCTGGAAAACTGTGCCATTGTTTATATGTGGGGCTATAGTTTAACTGGATTCTTAGAATTGGTCTTCCAAGGTTAAGGGTCAGTTCGGGCTTCAGAGTGGTGAAATCTTGCAAAAATTAACCCTGCCTTGTAGTGCTTTTTTTGTTTGTTTATCAAGGCAGAACTAAAAGCAGCTTTGCCTGGAGAGGGAAGCTCAGGGATGCAGTAGTAGAATCATCGCAACATGAGGGGAGCAGGGTTGGCAGGCGCCACCTGGCAACCTTGAGGTGCGTTCACCTGAGTGGAGCTCTGGACCCTCCATCTTGGTCCTCATTCATCTGATGCTACCAGGTAGAGCTTCCCTAAGGATTCCAAACTATCTAGCCACGTGGCTGGGTACCTTATTCAGCGAGGCAGTCGCACTTTGCTTCTTCTGTGGATGGGACAGGACTGCAGAACACACTTTCCTCTTCCCAGAATTCTCTGTTCTTGTCACCCTGCATCTACTTCCTGCCTGGTTGTCCCGCCTATACTTCCTACCTGGCTACTGGCCAATCAGCATTTATTTAAAATATAATTGACAGGATGCAGACCAATGTCCCACTGCAGGTATGGGAACGAAACCCACATTCATGCCAATGCAGCTGGTGACCTGGCACACTGATGCTCGAGGAAAATCCACTTGGCAGAGGACTCTGGACTTTTACCACCAGCATTGAAAAATGTCAAAAAAGTTAAGCGAAAACTTTTGTAGCCCAGTGGTGTAAGAAGTCAGCGGGGATTTGCCATCCAGATGGGCACACTCAGGTAATAATTACCTGGGATGCTAGGCATGGATTTCCAAGAAATCCATGATGTGTGGCGGGGTACACCCCTCAGGTTGGACCTTGACCCTTAATAACATCCTTTGCCTCTGAACAACTCCTTTCCAGACCTTTCGATATTGTTCAGGACCTATCAGGGTTGAACTGTAAGGCTGGACACATTTTATGTCTTGAGCTTTATGTCTTCAGTGAGAAGGGACAGTGTTTTTCAAAGATTTTCTTAAAATCATCTGCTTCTGTTTCACGTTCTTAGAAAGACATGACTCAGAAATATATGACTTCTAGCATCGCCTCCTGGTCCATTGCTGTTTTTTGCATTTCCTTTCCTCCTTTCTCAGTCTACTGAATGAAAGAGGCTAGTAGGCTTCCACTCGTCTGGGAAGTAGCATCCTGGCATTTCTTCTTTGTGGAGAGCCACCCAGGCTAACTGAGGGCTGTAGTTAACACCCAGAGACCTGTTGAAGGAATGGTAGCCATGAGAGGAGCTCTCTTACTTCAAAATGGATGGATTTGGGAATTTTGTAATTTGGTACAGGGGGAATTTTGTTACCTCTCCTTTAAAAACATTGTGTAACAAAGTTTTTAGAACTGAATACTTCCAAAACGTATTTGCTTTGCGCAGATGTAGCAAAGTGATTTTTTTTTTTTGTTGTTTTGAAAACAACCCCCACACTCCTCTGGATACAGGGAAACAAACAGATTTTCCTCTTCGGGCTCTTGTGGATTAGCCAGCAGCATCTCTGGTGGGTGTCTGGTCCTTGTGCAGCTTGCAGGT
The DNA here is from genome assembly GCF_000317375.1 of Microtus ochrogaster. Lineage (NCBI taxonomy): Eukaryota > Metazoa > Chordata > Mammalia > Rodentia > Cricetidae > Microtus > Microtus ochrogaster. The sequence continues at coordinate 36,926,858 of NC_022018.1, forward strand.
CGAGTGAGGCAAGTGGAAACAAGCCCCAGCAGCCAATCAGGCGAGGCACTGACTGCCAAGGCCCAGCAGACTTGGGCAGTGCACACTCTGCGCCTCCCATAGAGAACTGACTGGATTCTAGAGCTTACCTGTTGCCATCTGAATCTAAACTGGAAATCACAGTCATACAGGAAGCAAGGGAAAAAAACGAGCCACTTCCCACATAAACCCAAGGGTCTCACCCAGGGCCACCACCAATGACGACAGCGTTATGGTGCTGGTTTTGTCAAAGCCAAAGAAGGTACTGAATATTTCTCTGCACTGGAGTCAGCAGGGGGATCCTCTACAAAGTCAGAGGTGTGCCTGGATGCAGGTGGTGACAGCAGGGACTGTACCCACTGCTGATCCTACCACTGGCCAGGACATTGGCAGTGCCCCAAGTGTCTATTGCCTCATGATGCTGTTAACTTTAAGAAAATGAAGTACCAGAATCCTTACAAACTTGGATCCTCTCAGCCCATCTGCTGTGGGCCATACTCAAGCGTCAGGCTAAGACTGTGAATACAGTTAAAGTCAACGTGTCACATGGATGTCATTTCGAGTTTGTCATTTCTTCTCCACCTTAAAGGCCATTGCAGTTGAAAGTTTCGTTGCTTCAGTCAGAGGTCATCCTAAGTGTGTCGTGACATATTTTCTTCACGACAGCTTCAACACTGTTATCTTGTTTGGCTTTTATGCCTCTTTCTACAACATGTATTTTTGAAAGTTACTCAGTAACGATCCATTTTCTAAACAAATTTTTGCCCAATTTGTGTCAAACAGAACTGAACAAGAATGAATGATTAATTAAGAATGCATAATTAATCCTGGTTTCTCGTCCAAGAGTGTGAATCAGATATTAAAAACATAATGCATGGTTGTAAATAAAGATTTCAGGAAAACTGAGGCTTGGGACATTCTGTGGCTTGCTAAACACCACAGAAAAGGCAAGCAGGATGGGGCTGGAAACTGTGCTGTCTTCAGGTGACCCCATGGCAGCTGTCATGGCAACAGCCATTGTTGTATTGTCTCCAGTACCACACATCTTCTCTTTGAGACAAAAGTACAGTTTCCCTGAATCCCAAGGTGGGGCTGGCTCCAGCCACCGCTTTCAACAGCAAACTCCAGGATGCTCGCGTCCATCATGAAAAACCGTGAGCTGTTTTTTCACATGATCTTCAAATGTGCTCTTGTGGGTTTCATATCATCTTGGGTTATGCTTGGCACTACCACTGGGTCAGTGTCCTGTGACTAGAGTTAAGGTTCAGTGTGTGTGTCGGAGGGGGTAATGACAAGGAAAGCTTTGTGTACTCTCTGGGATGATGCAACTCTTTTTCCAAGTATTTTCAACCTGTACTTGATTAAATCTTTAGTTTTGGAATCAAGATAAGGAGACCCAAGTGCAAAAGTAATTTTATAAAAATTCATCCAAGCATTCCAAATGCCCAACACTAAGGGACAGGGTGACAAATTCAAGATAAAAGCTACTAACACCTTCCCCGTGGCCTCATTCCCCAGGGGCTTGGGCCATGTAACCCAGGGTTACCCTTTGCTCCATATGCACCTGCTTCAGCTGGACTTTTCTTAGTCTCCTATGCGTTTCTAGAAAATGTCTTCTCCCAAGTGGTGCCATTCCAATCAAATGAAATAATCTGGTATCAAGAATTAGCTGCAGATAGACAGAGAGACAAATGACATCACCATTTGACATTCTCACAGCTAAGAATGAGCCCAGCAGCTCAGGTGTCACAAACCATGAGAACTGAGGATACCTGCGGGAAAGCCAATCCTTTGATGTCATTTGTCTACATTCTGGAAGATTCGGACAATGTGTCTATGACAACACAAGACTGAGATCATGGCTTGCTGGACACCACATCCCTTGGTTTCTAGGGATAACAGGAAAGTGTAAGAAGCAGCTTCACACAGCCACGTCTCTGGGTGGTGGAAGAGCTACGCCTGAGACTTCAAAGCAGAAACTGTCACCAATGTCCATAGCCAACTAGGGCAGTGCTCGGGCAATGCCAGCAGTGGCACTGAATGAGCCACGGATATAGCACTGACAGCTGAATTCCAGCTGGGGATAGATGACCGAAGTGCTGCAGGACCCCTGGAACAGTGCCACCTTGGGAGCCTGGAGCTCAGACCTTGGGTACAGACTCAAAGGGGCTGTACTGGGCTTTGTTCCTCAGCTTCAGATCAAGATGCCAGGGATCCTTGCTTTCTTGGCTTCTCATGTCCAAATATGATTCATTGCTAAAATGCACAACCCACCCCCAAATGTCAACGATATTGATTTCTATTTTTCCCCGACTTTTAGTGACACTATGTGCTGGCGCTTCAGGGTGGTAAGGGAATTGGCACATGCCTCTAAGACTGGCAGCTGGTCTCTAGGAAGTCACCGCAACATTAGGGTAGGAGGATGAATGACCCAGGAGGTCAGCATGGCCACCACTCCAGCGGAGCTAGCAACACCAAGAACAGATGTGCCAGCTTGGCTCTGTGAGTCTGGGGTAAGGCCCGGCACCTCTTCTTTGTCTCACGGTCATTTACAACTTTCCAGAAGACCAACCCACACAGCAGTCTCTTGCCCAGATGATACCCAAACTGCGAACAATCGCCTTTGACTTGTGTGAAGTGGACTGTGGGGTGAGGTTTCCTGTTGAAGGACAGGAACTGCCACACCAGATTCCACCGAAACAAGCACCTTGGAGCCGTCTCCCCTGCAGATCCAGAGAAGTTCAGCATAGTACTCTCTTGTACCTCAGGGAGAGGCAGCCTTGTCGGATGTCATTGAGTCCGGATCTCTCTTCTTCCAGATGCAAATTCAGTCCTTTCCCAAAGGAGTTACAGCTTATCCAGGTATTTAAAACAAGGCTAACCCTTGCGCTTCTTGTACCTTCAGTCATCCTGATGGGGTTATTATTTCTGGAAGGGCCTCCCCAGAAGCAAGGCTGTGTTAAGAACTGAAGAAATAGGAACACCCCCTCCCCCACCATTAGCAGCTTCATGTGAATTCCATGGAACCAGCCTAGGAAATCCTTGCATTCTCTTCTGAGTGGCCCTTGGTGGAGCTTCCCACAAACCCAGAGGCTAAGTAAATAAAATTTTAAAAAAGAAAAAAGCCTCTGCAGCAAGCTGTAAAGAATGCTGAGAGTGAAGACACACTTGTGGGCTAGCCTAGGGTAACTCACATTTAACATTTGAAATTCAGAAAACCTGGATAACTCATCACCAAAGAGAAGTCAGACAACAGGAAAGGACCGGCCACAAAAAAAGTTCCAGAAAGCACATAGATCCTGTGCAGATAAACAGTATGACGCTTGCTATCTTGCGGGAAGTAACCTCCTCCCCCCAGGAGGCTCTGAAGCAGTACAGGACCCTGACACAGACATCTCTGTGGCTCTTTACAAGAAGCAGTTGGTCTGACTGATGTCACTCGCACAGACAATGTAAGGGCAGAGTAAGATCAAAGAGGAATTTGGATCTGGGTTTCGGGAGACAGAATAGTGCACCCCAGCTCTGGATATGAGCTCTTTGCTTCCTGGAAAGAAAACTGGGCCAGCAATCTGGATGACAAGGCTCTTCTCTTTTCAGTCTGGATGGCCTTAGGAAAGAAGGAACTCATCCCGCCCCCTTCAGCAGCTCCTTCTTCTGCCTTTAGGGTCTCCTGCAGATTACTCTGTCCCCTCCCTCCTTCTATTCACCCCTTTTGTCTTCCACTCTTTTTGTCCCTACCTCTGTCCTGGTCCCTGTCCTTTATAATTCCTTCTCTTCTCCTCTCCTTGCCTTCTCCCTTGGATCTCTCTCTCTCTCTCTCTCTCTCTCTCTCTCTCTCTCCCTCTCCCTCTCCCTCTCCCTCTTCTTCTCCCTTCCCAACCTGCTCCTAGTTAAAGTTTTCAGCTAATCACCATGCCAGCCTCTCAGATCAACATGATTCAACAGTCCTGTTCTGGGGCTCACATGACAGGTCCTGTAAGTTAGTCACAAAGCACCAAGAATGCCCCAGAGGAGTGGAGACCACAGACAAGATTACTCCCAGCTCTGACATGCAAAACACAGCACTCAGCACTAAATAAACTAGGGAAGTGTTCCCCCAAAGCCTGCGTGGATGGCATCGCAGCCTCCAGGCTAGGATAATTACACACTGACTTTGCGTTTAGTTTACATTCAGAATTTAGAGCAGACTTCTTGATTTAGGAAGGCCAGCTTTTAACTGCAGCATGAAACTCAGACTTCCGAGGGGAATCTGTGTACTGCCACACAACTCTGCATTTGATACTTAAGGGCCCTGGAGACCTACTAGGCCCCAAGATCTCCTCACTTCCTCCCTAAACATCCACCTGTGTCTGTAGTTATTTGGGGTTAAAGAACTAAAGGCATAAGTCTAAGGAGAAAAGAGGGCCTAAAATAAAAACACCCCTAGACGTTTAATCACAGAGTTCTCTCATCAAAGTGCTCATGGATCTCTCATTGAAAATCCTCAGCAGAATATCAGTTGTCTAGCGTGTACCTTTAACAGGTTGGGCAATGAGTTGTGTCGGGGAGAAATGACCAGGCCATGGCCAGCAGCTCTTCCCATCCTAGTCCATCATCTCTGGATCTTTAGAAGTCCACCTGCTTTCTAAATACAGGGCTAACTTCCGTCAGCCCTGCTAGCCTCATTTTCAGATTCTAGAAATTTCTGAAACTCCAGTAAGCAAGGCGCATGCAATGTATTCGAAGGGACACATTCTGTATCCAGTGGTGTGTAGGACACAGACAAAATCTTCACACCAAAGCACTTTGCACTTTGGAAAGGAACATTGCAAGTACTCAACTAAGCAAGATAGCTAGGAACATACCAAGTCCTGCACTAAACAAGAGAGCAGCCATGTTGCGAGGAAGACAGGACGAGACTCGCTATGCTTCGCTCTGCAATGTTTCAGGACCCGTGAGAAGATGTAGCTGTAAAGCCACACTTGAAACTTTTATCCTATCAGAAATTACACGGAAAACCTTTGTCTTCCTCTTTTCCTTCTCAGCGTGCTGTAAGAGACAGTCAGGTTGTCTTATTCGGTATTTCACCCCATCACATGCTAGGCCTTCAGAAAACATTTGCTTCTGAATGAAAACCAAACATACAATTACGAGGTGGCTCTTAGTATCAATGATTCTAGTATAGGAGTTAAACTTACCACAAAGCTCATAACTTGATCAAAGCATACTGTAGAAGATATGATTTGTAAAGGGTGATGTTTAGAAATGGTTTCCTGAGGTGAGAACATCCCTAAAATTAGACAGGTCAAGCAAAAACAAAGGATTTTCAAGTTCTAGGAGGCAGTATTCTATTGCTCAATACTGCCAGATAACAAGGGGATAAAACAGAAAGAGTGTTGGAGGCACAGGAGAGAACCTCAAAGCAGGCAGAAGGAACAGAACTCCCATGAGTGTGGAGTTCAGAGCCTCAGGCCATCTATGAAGCCCCAGGCCCCACTGAGTTAACTCTGCTTAAGCAAGAATACAATACTTCCTAGCAGAGGATACCATAATTCAGACTTTCTACACCAAACCATTCATAATATCCAGAAGAATCTCAAGAGGCGCCTCCGTGGAGTCTGACCCACAATGACTAAGATTCGTAATTAGTAGACAATGACTTGCCTTCACCAAAAGAGAAAAAGAAATCTTTGCAAAACCCAAGCCCCATTTCAGATGCATATTTTCATTGAATTAAAAATAACTTGCTCTAATCAGACAAAAATAGACAATATTAGAACCGGATCATGTAATAGTAATGTCTCTCCTTGGTGGATCACTAACATACAACAACAGGTTATAGCACGTATAGATTTTAAGATTGACCAATTAAACCATAACTTTGACTTTCTTTTCCCAAACACATGTGTATTGCACAAGAAGCATACTTATTTTCCCCTCCAGACACTCTTATTTTATACAGTACGTACACAGTTAGGATTGTAGCGCTGTTCTGGGACATAAAGGAAATATACCTGCAGCTAATGTACAGCTAGGTAAGCTCATCAGAGAGAGAGAGAGAGAGAGAGAGAGAGAGAGAGAGAGAGAGAGAGAGAGAGAGAGAGAGAGAGATATTTATAAAGAACCAAAAGAAAATTCTTGATCTGAAAGATATCAAGTCAAAATTAATCCTCTAATTGAGAGGATAAAAGAAATGGTGAACTTGAAGGTTAACTTACTGGACTTCACCAATCTGAAAACCATACAGAGAGAGAGACATGGAAAGCAAGCAGGCTCAGAAGCAATGACAGTGGTCCACTGTGGTTGTGTAATCACAGTCTCAAAAGGGAAAGAGACAGAGGGAACAACACTGCGTGTCTGAGATATGATGACCGTAACTTCCTCAGATTTGGTCAAGAGATTAAATTTCCATCTTCAAGGAGAGGCAGGGAGTGCAAAGACTTCAGAACGCCAGTGCACAGAGCTTCCGTCTTCAGATGCTCCTGGCATCTTTTTCGCTTTGCCACTGTTTCCAACTGCATTGCTTGGGATACAGCTGGGGTTAGGAAGCGCGGACTCGTGCTTTGTGTTCTCACAGGGCTTGATCAGAACACATCTGCATTTTAGGACATCCCTGCTCCTAAACTGTTTCAATCCCACATATAATTTTAAGGGAATTTTGAACCCTAAAACAAACACCTGCATTGAAATATTATTGTACCCCAGACCCTGAGGTTTAAGTCAGGAAGTTGTGAATTTGAGATTCCTCAAAGAAAGCCCAAGTCTCCCCCTTTCTTTAGCCTTCAGCTTATCCCACAATTTAGTAAACAGAGAAGTTCGGGAAGTCAGTCACTTCCCCCTTCCAAAATGGAGATCTGAAGTTTGTGGTAGGCGAGGCAGTGCCGTCTGACTTTGGTCTCCTATTTGTCTATGCCAACTGCCTGCTCTCGGGTACCGGGAATGACCTCTCTGATCTCAGCATGACTCCTTTCGCTTTGCAGCGAGTTGTGAATCAATATTAGCTGCCCAGGACCTGTGCAGGGCATCTGGAGATTGTAAAATTGCAAAATCACTGACTTCGTTCTTTGAATAGCTTCACTTTGGCATGCCTAGCTTCTGAGGAAACGTGGGTACAAAGCATTACGCTGCTTTCCAGACATTTTTCCTTTTCAGCAAGGTAGAGGCTTGCTGAAGGGCTCCTTTCTTGGCTCATCTTTCCAACAGGCTAGAAATCAGCCTTTCAACCGAGGCCAATGATACACATTTGTTTGGCCAATAACACAGGCATCAGGGTGTGGTGAAGGCTCCGAGAATCTCTCCTCCCACAGACAATCCCACGCCCCCCTGCCAACGTCGGTTTTACTTTTTCAGGCTCCATTGCCGAGGATATGAAAGGCAACCTTCCCGCTCTTCTCACTAAGTATCTCTATTATCACCGCCATCATTATCTGGAGGAATTCAAACAACGTGCCGTGCTTTGCACAGAGGTGTGAGCTGCCAAAGGCTCTGGGAGGTGGGGGTTAGTCATCCGCGCTGTCAGTTTTGCTCACCGATTTTGGCAGAAAAGTCTATTTCAGCAGGGAAGAATCTGCACATCAGCTGGGACATGTGATCTCTCAGCGTCACTGCTAGTGCCAACTCGTAGTAAATTAGGCGCCAAACTTATTAATAGTGATGAATCCATTAGAGCTGACAGGCGCCTGGCTGTGCTGCCTCAAATTAACCCCTGAGTGGTCAGAGGCGCTGCTGGGTAACAAGCTCAAAGTCAGAGCCTTATAGGAGCTGTCTGGGCTTCTGCAGGTGTAGAGGTCAGGAAAAGAACAGACAGACAGACATGCCTGCTTTAGACTGCGAATCTGAGCTAAAATTAGACATACTTATGGCTTGGCACAAACCTTAGATTACTGTAAAAACAGGACATTAAAAAAAAACAACAACCTTTCACAACTTGGCATAATTGGACTCTCCTTTCTTGTTTGAAACACTTTTCCCTTAATGGCATGAAGCATTCGAGAAGAAATGCCGGAGTCCCACCCCGGGGTTGGTCCGTCTGTTGGCAGCAGGCCCACCTGCTTTGAAATTCAGTTTATGGAAAGTACCAAGAATATTTGAAGACTTTGAGAAGTGATTAATGTATTTCAAGCCATATGCCTACATTTAGAGAAACCAACAGGATCTCTTTGCAGCACACAAATGAACCTTGGGATGGGGTGTGGACCAGGGGAGAAATAGATGGTTCTGCATGGGCCTATGGACAGTTCAAAGGCATTCTATCTGATAAAGCGTGAATGATCTCAGAGCCTGGCACGTGTTACATACTAGCTTCTGTCCCTAAATGCACTGTGATCTGCTATAACCATTTTAAACAACATGGCTTGCCTTATAGGGAACGAATCGAACTCTGAAAAGAGCTTTCTGAGGTATGCAATCAGGCAAAAGGCAAAATTCCTTCAGAGTGGGATTAACCAGTCACAATGTCTTTCATTTCGATGCCCCACCCCAAATTTCCTATCTTCAACCTAAGCAGTATTTATATTCTCAGGGTATCCAGAAACTTGAGAGTTTGGGATCTGCAAGTGAGCAGAGTAGTTCCTAGTGAGCGACACGGGCCTAGAAACGTTGAGTTTTGCACCACAGAAGTAAGGAGAAACCAACTCTACAGTCAGACCTACTGCAGCAGCTCTGGAAGATGTTGCGCATCCCTGAGCAGGAAGAAAGGATACAATGACTTCTTGATGTTTACCCTCATGGGCTTCATAGATGCCAAGGCTGGAGAAACATTACACACATTCTTGTTGTTTTTAAGGACCCAGGAATGACTCAGTTGAGAAGAGTTAGAATATCTGGAATCAGTAGAGATGTTTGTGAGAGCACTGTACAGCTGAATGGCCAGTGCACTGTGTCACCCCACAGTACTAAAATCCGTTACCCTGTACCTGTTATAGTGGTGGACCCAAAACAAAGATAGGGTCAGGTCTCTTCCCCTGGCAAAACACCCACCTGCCTTGGTCCCTAACAGAATCCACTGCTCACAGGTTGTCCTCTTGGTCCCTAACTGAATCCACTGCTCCAGGAGTCTCCCTGGTTTTATTTGTCCCCACATCCTATTCAGTACCCTAAATATTTGCTGAAAGAATTTACCTTAGAGGTACGGGACAACAGCACACAGCAACTTTCCTCACCCAGCTGCCTATGATCTCGCTAATGTTGAGAGAGGCTTCTACCTGATGGTTCAGTTTAGATGGGAAGATCACGGAGATTGTTGAGAGGCCGTACTTCCAGCTTCCGAGTTTCCTATTTTTTCTACCCAAACTCCACCCTACTATAAATTACATGGTTTCTAGTAGGAATGAAATCTTTGTGATACTGATAAAAACTCAATTCTTTTTTGACATTTAAGATAATCAGCACTGCATCTTTATGAATTTCCCCTAAGCTTAAGGTTTCTGTACAGTGGGTAGTTTCCTTTCCTTGACAGGATCACATAATTGTCTATCAACATACCAAAGATGGACTTTGTACTGGCCCGGAGGCTTTTGCTCTTCATTCATTACTTCATAGTTTGAGAATGAAAACTTCGATTTTTTTTTTACATAACCAATTATTTTTAAATTATCCCAAAGCACACATATTTTTTGGCCAGAGTCTGCCTGCTTGCATGTCCCACACAACCTCATTCTGACAGTGGTTAAGTCATTAAGTAAATACATCCTTCCAAGTCCTCTAGCCTTGCTACCTTGGGGAGCTTGCTTACCCAGGCAGGGACTCCTTGCCATGGTTGAGCAGAGTTTGAATGTTCCTCAAAAGCCACTAGACTTACTCTTCTATGTGGCACTATTGGGTGGTCAGGTCTACTTGGAGAAGCTTCAGCCATTGGAGGTATACCTCTGAAGAAATTGGGAACCCAATTTTCTTCTTTGCTCCCTGGCTCAAGATGTTTGAATGCCACCGGGTGGCTTACTACTCATTGCGGACTCCTTTCCTGAGTCAGAGCCTGTACTACATCATTTGAACCTCTACAGCTAAGAACTAATGAAGCTCTTGTTCCTAAGTGGCCTATATCTGTCTGGTATTTTGCTAAAGCGATATGGAGCTGACTCCTACACCGAGACATGTAAAGACTTCTCAGGTTGCACTTACCTCTTCTGGATGGCAGTGTCTGCCTGCATATCTTGTTCTGGAAGGGGATCCCCCCTGGCAACCCTAGGCAAAGGTTCTCAGCAAGGTTAAGCATGCATTGTAGCCTCCTAGGCTCATATCTGTCTCCTTGGCTGTCTCCTGGAATCCTACACAAACCAAAGAAAGCACTGATTCCTGTGAAATAGGAGAAAATTCAAATCCAAGAAATCCTTCACTATCAGAATTGCAAACGTTAGTGAAAGGAACATGATGACTAGAGTTTCACAGCCGGGATTCATAACTGGAAGGATCGGTAGACAAACTTCAGATGATCCGCAACTATTTTTCCTTGTATTTGGTTTCTTTCTGCTGCTGTGAAAAACCACTGACCAACAGCAACTTGGGAGGAAAGGGTTGATTTGGCTTGCACAGTTCATCACTGAGGAAAGTCAAGGCAGGCATTCAGGCAGCACAAGAACCTGGAGGCAGGAACTGAAGAGGAGCACTCCTTTCCCTTTGGCTTACTCAGTTTATTTTCATATAGGACTCAGGATCACCTGCCCAGGAGTAGCACCACCCACAGCCAGCTGGGCAGAGCACTGGAGTGATTAACAAAGAAAATCTCACACAGACTTGCCTACAGGCCAGCGTGATAGGAGTCCCAAATGACTAGCTTGTGTGTGACCAAACCAATTAGCATGGCCCTCCAAAGAAAATGAGACATAAGAAAGACAGTACCTAGCCTTCTTTGGGGAGTTCATGAAAATAAGATCCCTGAAAGTAAACAACCACTGCTTTCATTCTGCAGGTGGCAGACTTCATTTCTTCTCTTTTGAGTTCAGTATATTGGCTTTGGGGTTGGGCAATGCACAGAAGATCAAACCCACAGCGGAACTATCATTAGGGGTTCCAACCACCCCACTACAGAGGTGAAATGATCACCCCATCTGACAACTCAGTGTGACGTGCAGGGTATGGCAACAACAGACTGACAGATATGGACTCCGAGGAAAAGCAGTCCCAGGAGGGGACTAAAGTCACCACAGTGCCTGAATGGAGCTCTCAGAGCAAAGGGCTTCTCAGTATACCAGTTATACAGAGGCAGAGCCGCTGGATCCTGTGGTAGTTCTGGGTCAGCTTTGGCTGGGGAACCTCTGTACCATTTGCCAGAGTGGCTTCTCCATTTTACATTCCCATCGACAGGATGCAAGGGTTCCCTTTCTCCATCTTTGTGCAGATACTTGTCTTTTGCTGAAGGGACACTTCTGCTTCCATGACCATTTTATTGCAGCATTCTTCACAGTGGCAAAGAAACAGAAACCATAGAAGTATCCATTGGTGGGTGACGGGATGAAGAAATTATGAAACTAGATGAATAGATAAAATAGATAAGTTGATGATAGACAGACAAATAGATAGATGAGAGATAGATAATAGATACATATATACATACATACATAATAGGCAGACAATAGATGATAGACAGATAGATAGATGGATGATATATATAGATAGAGAGATAGATGATAAATAAATAGATAGGTAGATAGATAGATAGATGATAGATAGATAGATAGATAGATAGATAGATAGATAGATAGATAGATAGATAAAACATGATATCTGTAAAAATATGGATGAATCGGAATACTGTGCTTAAGTGAAACAAGGCAGGCATAGAAAGACACAGAGAACGTAAGCCAAAGAAATCTTTTCTTATTTAATTTATCTGGCCATAGTGTTTTATCAAAGCAATATAAAAGTAACCAATACACACCTATTGCAGAAAATCTAATGAAGTGTAAGATTTAAAACATACACACTAGAATGAATAAGTAAAGTTGTCAAGAAATACAGGGGCAATACAAAAAATGATCAGATGTGTGATTGAAGGGACAAGTGGCAGCTGAAACACAGCACACGTCATTTATGTGGCATCAATTTATGGAACAATCTGACATCAGATGGGAAAGTGCTGTGACACTCTGCTGAGGGAAAGCAAGGAGCCCGGTGCTCCTGCACACACGGCAGCTCCTGAGCTGGGAGTCGGTTGTCGCGATGTCTGTTCCCCACAGAGAAATTCCTGCTCCTATCACAGAGGGCGCTTTCATGAAGAAATGAGTTCACTGAATCCTGAAAGTAGTGTAGAAATGTGAAAAGCCTGCAACAGTCCAAACAACTCTGAAAGAGAACAAAACTGGGCTCCCTTTCCTGGCTCTAAGGCATCTGCTATAAAGCTACAAGACCAAAACAGTGCCACGGTGGTGGAGAGAAATCAGTTGCAGATGCACAGGCTGCAGGAGTGCCCGCTTCTGTTTGCACTGCCAACGAACGCAAGGCAGACGTGGGGCACCTGCTCCTGCACTCAGCCTTCCTGGACATGCCAGCCATCACTCCTCCCCAGAATTTTATTTTCAGTGACTCTGTATGTGGAGAATTAAAAGAAAAGAAGCGAGAAAACCCTTCTTGTTAGAAGGCATTTCAATTCTCTCTCTAAGGAAAGAAAATAGAGTCATGCATTGGAATGAGGGTTAATCTGGTGGGAATGTCCACCATCAAAGGGCTCTGGTCATTTCATCTTTCTGCTTGCAGAGCCCAAAGCCTTGCACACAGAGGCTGGACCTAGCATGAGTCAGACACCCAGGATCCTGTCTATTCTTCCACAGTAGCTGCCCACCTGCATGTACAGAGCCTTTCACTCCCAGCTTGCTTTCAAAAGAAAGAAGACAGATGTATTAAACCAGAAATGCATTAGCATAGTGTTGTTCAGGCCATGGTCATTAGCATACGGGTCTCCAAATTTTTTAAATGTATACATTCCAGAAAAAGTTGAGACAATAGACATCTAAGAGATTGTTCATTTCTTCACAGGTGACATATAAGCACTTGTTCTAGTGGGTCAATAAATTACATGGATTACAAAAAGCCACAAAATATTTCCTTTAAAGGTGAGATAAAGACAAGTATGCCTTAGCCCCTGTTCTTCCCGATGTCCACTCCTCGATGCATATTTCCTTAAATCCTCAGGCACAAGAGAGGCCAGTTGGGTGGGCGGCCTTGTGGATACCTGCGTTTCTGTTGCTCTCACAAGGCCAGATAACGGACTTTTTAATAAGGACTTATTTAGCTAATAGCTCTGGAGGTCCCAAAGCTTGATGTCAGCTTCTGCTCAGATTTTGTCATTGCAGATGACACCATGACAGAAGCGTGTGTGAAATGGACTGGTCACATGGTAAGACAGGAAGCCGGAGATCTTAGAGACCAGGCTGGCTCTTTAGAACAGAGCTGTTTCTTCATTTGAAGGAGCAGCCATTGGCAGCCTCTCTAAAATGCTTACTCTATGTTTCTTGTCTTTGCTGATTCTGTGCGGCTTATATTGGGGAAGAGGATTTACTATAATAGTGAGTCAGCTACATTGTTCAGTTTTCCATTACTATGACCAAGCACCTGTGGCAGACTAGCTTTTGAAAAGGGTTTGTTTGGTCCATAGTTCTGAAAGCTCAAGAACATGACTCCGCTCTTGTGAGGATCTCCTGGTGATTGGTATTATGGTCGCAGAAGTTTGGGTAACGGAAGGCAGTTACAGGGTGACATAGGACGCCAGATCATGCTCAGAAGCATTTTAGATACTTATTCTCACGAATGTTTGGAGATCCCCTGAGGGCTACCTTCATTCTTTTCATAAGCATTTTCCTCGGTGACTTAAAGAACTCATTCTAAGCTCCACCTCTTAAAGACCATGAACCCCACACACATCCTGATTGCCACACTGGAGACCAAGCCTCCAACATGTGAGCTATAAGGAGACTGCTCAACTCACAGGATCAGCATCTAGCACACCCTGAAAGGCTGGGGGAAAGAACAGAAGATAGCAACAGTGGTACCCTGGGCCCCAGCCTGGCTTCTAGTGAGAGGGTGTGGGCAACACCTCCCTGGCAAAAAAATAATAAAAAAGCAACTGGAGTTCAGAATGAAAACCCCCACAAGCTGAGCCAAAAGTATATTCAACTTGTAAAACTAGTTTTCTTTATAAAGCATGTGCAGGATCTTTGACTTCATGGCCTTCTTGTCCTCCCTCTGTGACCGCGTGGCTTTCTTGTCCTCCCTCTGTGACCGCATGGCTTTCTAGTCCTCCCTCTGTGACCGCATGGCTTTCTAGTCCTCCCTCTGTGACCGCATGGTCTTCTTGTCCTCCCTCTGTGACCGCATGGTCTTCTAGTCCTCCCTCTGTGACC
>NC_022018.1:36941807-36948135 GCF_000317375.1 Microtus ochrogaster
TTCTTGTCCTCCCTCTGTGACCGCATGGTCTTCTTGTCCTCCCTCTTGCCTGCTCTTCACTTTCTCCTGGCCAGTTCTGATGCTGGCACGGGCATACCTGGCCTAACTCACCCAACTGAGAGGAGGCAGAACTGAGATAGCACAGTGGAGAAAGGTGGCACCCACTGGTGTGGAACACATAATTACTAGTGCTCACATGCCTACCGGGCTTGACGGCAAATAAGAAACTCAGGAGATGAGCATTTGAGTGCCTGTGCATTCAGCTGACTCCCTTGTTGGATTTTTAAGTTTTGTAAAATTGACACATAATTATAGCTATCTACTGGGTGGGGTTCCCACACAGGTAGATACTGTAGAATGATCAGAATGAGGCACTGGCTACATCCAACACTCTGGCGCGCTGATGTGCCTCTCTGCCTCTCTCTCTCTGTCTTTCTCTCTGTCTCTATCTCTCTGGTGTGTGTGTGAGTGTGTGTGTGTGTGTGTGTGTGTGTGTGTATGTATGTGTAGAACATGTAAAATTCTCCCTTAATTTAATATAGCTATGCATTAAGACTGAGCTCAGTTCCAGTCATATGGAAACATTTATATCCAAGCCATAAAAAGACGTTTCTCAAAAAGAGCCCCAAAGTAAATATTTTAGAGTTTTGCAGGCCATAGGGTCTTAGTAGTGACCACTAGATGCAGCCCGTGAAGCTAGTGGGCTGGCATGGAAAGCATTTCGCACAAAGGGCCAGATGGACCCAGCTGATGAGATTTGCAGATCGCTAAACTGAGAAACCATCAGTTCATCAGGCATCGTCACTGCGCATCCTGCAATCTGGAGACAAGAGCGCGGGAACTAAGAAGTCCTAAGAAGCCATCAAGAGGGAGAGAACCAAATTTTGAACCCAGCATTTACGTTTTGCACATAGAGTAGCAGACGGTGTCCCAAGTCTCAACTTAGAGCCTTTTACTTTTAAATGTTCTATGTAAGTTGCTTGTAAGTCTACCTTCTTTTATAAATACACATTCCTTGGGACACAGTCACGGCCTTGTGTCTGTGTATTGTTTGTGAACGCTTGGCAAAGGTAGAGTCAAATGACCAGAACAGAACTGGATATATCTGATGTTTGCCTTTCAGTGAAAAGGTTTGTCATCTTGTGCCTTAGATGGCTATCCTTGGGATCGTCTGAAGAACAGTGTCCTAGGTCCTCTCTCCCTCGACGTGTTTAAGAAAGAAGCCACCGTCTGTGTATATGTTCCAATATAGCATCCTCAGAAGGAAAGCAGACATAGACATAATAGCTTAAGCAAGGCTGATGGACACCCGGCAGCAAGCGTTCACCACGCAGCCGATGCTAGATGCTGGAGCACCCCTTCTACCTCTGCAGCCTAATTAGGGTGGTTACTGCATCTGCCTTGGTAATCGCCATTATTTATCTCCCCCAAGGAAATTAAATGCACATGCAAATATTCATCAAATGTCAAGATATTTTTTTTTATCCTCTGACCTTTGAAATTTTATCAGATAACTTTTGGAAGGGAGAGCCTCTTTTGAACATGCGAGCAAAAGTGAGATCATTGTGATTCCCAAAAGGAGATAATTATTAGAAACGAGTAATGAGGACAGCTTCAGTCATGGCTGAGGAGGCAAATGAGATCCAGGCATGCGTTGTTTGGGCCTTGGTGTAATGCTAGGCGGAATAGAATCTGGTGAGCATGGCACCATGTGCCCTCTCGGCCTCCTGGATCCCTTCTCATCCCCATCCCTCACTCTGCCTTCCCTACCTGCCTCCTCCTCTCTGCTAGTCCCCTTCCTTCGTTTGCCTGCTGCCCTTCTGTCTCCTCTCTTAACACCATGAGCTGTCCTTACTGTCATTGCTCCCTAGTCCTGGTGGAACAGGCAGCCAGGCCAAGCAGCATGGCATGGCAAATGGTTAACAGAGGATTCAAATCACTGCTTCTCCCACTGAAGGCACAGGGTGGATTATAGATATGGCTATCGGGCTTCGTTTGGAACTGTGTTCTCGTGGACCTAAAATTCATATCGTTAGTAGCCCAGAATTTCTATTTTAGCATTGTAAGGGGTCCTGGTAGATGAATATTTAACTGCATTTTCTAGGCCATATGTATTTAAGGCTATCATTACTGTCATCTAACGTCCCTTAGTCCTAGACATCAATAAGGAAACCAGGTTAGAAGACAGTACATGTTTAGAGATCACTAACGACAAGAGAAAAGTCAATGCTGGGTGTAACTCAACTTTCAACATCAGCCTTTCTCAAGTGCAAACTCTCACCCAGGGGTTGAAAGTTTGGAGTCCGTGGGTGCTCGGCGTTTGAATGTTTGCCCTGGCACTTGTGCCCACATTACCCAATGTCCATCAGTTTTCCCACGTGCAGTGTTTATCCCTCCATTCATGCGAGTGCATACACAAGAAACTCTGCCCACAATCTGAGGGCAAACTGATGGGTCAGAGAAGCAAGCCTGGAACTGCAGCCATCGGCAAAGGTGGCAAATCAAACACGTGAAAGAAAGCAAAGGAGGGTGACTGGCCTCCATGGAGGTGACTGTCAGGAATTGGCAGAGTGAGTGGAGGGCCCCAAAGACAAAATTTTAGGCTCCATGGAATCCACGGGGCTCACAAGCATTGTGAGAAAAGGATGGTCCACTGAACACCTTTGAACAGAAGAAATGCATGCTGGTATTTCACTGGGCGAAGACACTGGCTCAAAGAGACTCTCTGGGAAGACTTTCTGTCAGGCAAAGCCAGGGGCTCACTTCCTGTTAGAATGGCTACGGAACTTCCTCTTGTGACACTGCAAGACTGAAGGAGCCAAATCTTATGGTGTCAAAGGAGACGTGCAAACTAAATCCATTTTGTGGGGCTGGTAATGGAACTTAAGACATCACACACACACACACACACACACACACACACACACACACACACACTGGATGGTTGCTATAACAACGATCTGCATCCCAATCCTCAAAGTAATTGGTAAAAAGAAACTTGAAAGGTCTGTTTAACCAAATGTGCTCAAAATCGTGTTTTGTTCAGGACGCGTTAGAAGCAGACGCTTGTCATCGTGACGTCAGCGCCTTTGATTTTTAACAAAACAGTAGGGTTTTCACAGTAAACGTGGGCCTGTGTGTCTTCTTCACAGACCGTGCAGACTTCTTAAACGTCGTTCAGATATTTAGTTCTGCTGTCAGTGTCCTTAGCTGCTGTGTGAGCTCACACAGTTGGTGTTCTGGTTTAAAAAGGTTCAAAACCAAGGGGAAATTATCCAAGTGGAGTAAGCCTTTAGCTTAAAACAACAACCACAAAAGTCCCAAGTCAATTGCTGAAAGCACATAAGCTCCTCTCTCCATTGAATTCATGAATGATTGAAAAGAATTTTGATAAGAAACTTCAACAGCAGTAGAGGGTTTCTCTTTTTTTAATTAGTCTATGTAAAATTATGCAAGGAAAACCACAAACATTTAGTTGCTTGAAAATGGGTATGTACCAGGTACAATTGTATTTCTTGTCTAGCCCAATGTCAAGAAAGAAGGAAAAGGAAAAGATTAAATTTGATATAGTCCATTGTTATAGTTTTTATATTGACCTGGAAGAAATCCCACTTGGATTTTGTTTTAAAAGATCATGTTTAACTTTTAGAAATATGAAACAGATTAAAAGTCCATATGCTGCCTTTATAAAAAACAATAAACCTGGGTGATACAAACAGACCAAGCAAGACTATTACTCTTGCTGAAGTAATTTAAATGTGTGCTGTTTAACTTTGATAGTGGTATCTTTGTGTGCCCATAGTGCAGCATGCAGAAACATGCTCTCCAGATCTGTGATTGATATATTTAATTAGAGAAGTTCACCTCATATCGACTCACCAAGTATGCCCCATGATTATGTCCACACAGACAAAATTAAGATGCTGTTCCCTCATTCAGATACAAAGTTGACCTGAAAGTGACCAGGTGTGCCTTTTTCTTCTCTTCCTCATCCTCTTCTTCCCCCTACTCTTCTGTCTTTTCTCCATCTTTCTCTTCTCTCTATCCTTCCCCTTCCTCCTATTCCTTTTGCTTCTTCTTGAGCTTCTTCTCCCTTTTCTTCCTGCCTTCCATTCCTTTCCTCTTTCCTGGATGATCATTGATTTAACTGAGCATACAGATATCAATCAAGTCCACTTAAAGGCAATCATTAGTAGACTACAACCCGCCAAACTTTGTCAACAGATATCAGAGAAGATGATGACACTGGTCCCAGGAAGGATTGCTAGAAGGGACAGCCATTTGTCTCAAAAGCGGTCTGTGCTTGGCGAAGTGCTGACCCAGATGAAGATGAGACCTTTCTGGGGCACCATGGTCCTGGGCCTCTACATCAAAAATATCATCAGATTCCCTGAGCCATCCACAAGGAAGTGCAGTGCCAACAAAAACCAGAAGGGATGCCTATTAGCTGTCATACTGGGCACAAATTCAACTATTTAAGGATTAGAAATCAAAACAATTCTTTTAACTCAGGAATAAAAATGAGAAGAAAACAGTCTAAGCCATAATCCCAAACCCTACAGCTCCGAGAGTGTTAGAATACAAAGGTGAAATATCACTGGCACAGTTGAATGTCTGTCAGGAAGGGGGCCTTGCCTCATACCTGAGGACCAGCTTGAAGAATCCACTTCCTTCTTACCAACCTATGATTGTAGCAACCCAGAGGCAAAACAGTTTAAATGGCCCTTTGAGCAGGGATATACCCAAAGATAAGACAGCTTTGACCATGTTCTTTGGATTTTTAAAACTTTTTATCTTGATAAAGGAAGAAGATTGTGAACAACCCAGCCAGTGTGTGTTTGTGGACCCAGCCAGTGGGTTTGCATGGACAACCTAGTCAGTGGGTTTGCATAGACAACCCAGCCAGTGGTTTGTGTGGACAACCCAGCCATTGGGTTGGCATAGACAACCCAGCCAGTGGTTTGTGTGGACAACCCAGCCAATTGTTTTGCTTCCCATCGGATTCTCGTTCAAGTATACATATCTCTTCCCTGGGAAGTTTCCTCTTCTGCTGAAAAGCTTGTTTGTGTCCTCCAGCAATCCTTGCCCACTCAGCTGTGCCCAAAAGTGGCTCTGATTCATCAAACCTTCTCCCTACTTGAAAAAATTCATTTGACGACGTGGATGTAACAGAGATGCAGAGCTACTCTGGATCTTACACTCTGGCAAGATCTACAGCACCAGTGTCTACAGACTGTGTGACCATGGCTGGGCAGGACAAGTGACCCTCTGTCCATAGGAAAAGTGGGTTAGGTCTTTATGTATCAATGCTATGGGCATGATTCCCACTTTCCAGGATCAAGGACCAAGCAAACAGTGACTGATGATGCCTTATGTGGAGTGTTTGGGACAAAATCTAATTGATCATTTTCAACAGAAATAATACTTCTCAAACTTTGCTGTGC
Source organism: Microtus ochrogaster (assembly GCF_000317375.1). NCBI lineage: Eukaryota > Metazoa > Chordata > Mammalia > Rodentia > Cricetidae > Microtus > Microtus ochrogaster. The sequence continues at coordinate 36,947,252 of NC_022018.1, forward strand.
AGCAAAATTACCTATGCACATACAAAAGCATAAAAAAGTAGAAAAGCTAATTTTACTAAGCACTAGTCAGCCTAGTGCCAGACATTGTTTGAAGCATGTGGCTTTCATTTCCCTATAATATAAGAAGAGCTAAGCAGTACTGAGCATAAAAATGTTTAATTATTGACTCTCAGCAAACACCCAAACCCTGGCTCAGAGTCTCTGCCCTTGTCTGCGGTATAAACGGTCCCCTATGACAGATTTCAAAGGATCAGTGTGATAGCCCTGATGTGGAAGATGGAGGACATGCCCACTGTTGCCTCTCTTAGACCTTTCACACTGAAGAAGCAAACCCAGAACTTATTAGTCAGAATTCACCAGCAGAAAAAAGCTAGATGTGGGAAGTTTGACTCATTCAGCAGGTAGGTCTGACATTTCTCAGCCTAAAGACCTCTGCATGGTCCACCACGGGACAAGGAAAACAGGGTAACAGTGTAAGTCAGTGTTCTCTGCCCAGGGAGGTTCAGTTCTGGGTGGTAGGATGTGAGGCCGGGGGAAATGAACGCTGTGCTAGGAGAACCCAAAAGAATACCAATGCTCCACCTAGGTGACACAGAGAAATCGTCCTTTGCAGTCCAACTAGTCCTCTGACAGCTACTGAATAAGCGTCTCCTTGGGGTTCTCAATTTCCTAGACATTCTTTCTCAAACCTACTGGACTTCAGATATCTTTATACTGTTAAAAACTATTAAGCAGAAGCTTCTCAGTTTCAGTAGGTCCCATTTATTCAGTGTTGCCCTTAATGTCTGTGCTGCTGGGGATATACTTAGGAAGTGATCGCCTGTGCCCATCTGTTGTAGGGTACCTCCCAATTTCTCTTCTATCAGGTTCAGTGTGCTCGGACT
>NC_022018.1:36949433-36950495 GCF_000317375.1 Microtus ochrogaster
TAGACCAGGATGGAGGGGGGAGGACTTTGGACTTTCCACAGGGCAGGGAACCCTGACTGCTCTTCAGACTGGAGAGGGAGGAGGAGAGGAGTGGGGGGAGCGTGGGAGGAGTGGGAGGCTGGGAGGAGGCGGAAATTTTTTTTTCTCAATAAAAAAAAAATAAAATAAAAAAACTATTAAGCAACTCCTAAAAGGTTTTGTGTGTGTGTGTGTGTGTGTGTGTGTGTGTGTGTGTGTACATGTGCATGTGTAGGTGGACTTTTCTTTCCTTTATGCCAGTTCCCAAATAACCAACATGGACACTTAATGGTAATTATAACTGCTCTGCTGATAGCTCATGCTTATTACTAACTAGCTCTTACAGTGTAAGTGAACCCATTTCTATTAATCTACATTCTGCCACAAAATTTTTGTGGCATTTTCCTCTCCAACATGTCTTGCTTGCTTTCTCTCCAGCTGGTTGGTGACTCCTCTGACTTTGCCCCTCTTCTTTCCATCCCCCTCTGTGTCTGGCTGTCTCACCTATACTTCTTACCTAGCTACTGGCCAGTTATCTTTTTATTAAACCAATCCAAGTGACAAATCTTTACAGGGTTCAAAAAGTTTATTCTACAGCATGCATGTGTGGATATACATGAAACAAATAATAATTTACAAAGGAGAAAACTAACAACAAAAGTGTCCCTACTTTATACACTCGCAAGACTGTTTCATGCCTGGCTTAATGGAAAGTGGAATTCCCACTTAAGCCTTACATCCAATCTTTCGGGACGTTGTTTTAGTTCAATCTTGACCAAAAGTTCTGACCCTATACACAGATAAATATGTGATTGGTGGAAAGAAATTATTTTAAGAATCGTTTCTCATAACCAGGTGACCACAGGACTTCAAGATGCCACATCACACCTAAAAGATGCTTTAATCTAATTTTTCCTCCCAAACTCTCCCATAGTTGACCCCTGGCAGCAAATACAGCTAATGTTTCTTAAAGAAACAGACTTAATTTTCTCCATTATTAAAAAAATAATGTTTGTTATTTATATTACAATATAAATACTAATT
>NC_022018.1:36950595-36965829 GCF_000317375.1 Microtus ochrogaster
TAATTAATATATTAATGAATATATGTACCTATATTAATATAAATATAAGAATATATACTTATATCTACGTTACCAAGGTGTGCCATGAAAAGGTTCTAAGCTTCTTTAGGTATGACCCAGAGGTACTTTCCCTGGGACTCACATTGTCCTGGGGGTGGGAAGAGGTGGGTGGACATGTTTGTCACCCTAACAGTTGATCCACTGGTAATTCAACTTCCATTTTGAGAAATGTAAAGCAATATTGCTCATTGTACTCACTCTCTGTCTCACAAGGCCCTGAAACGTTTTCTTTTCAGAAAGTATGGGGCCCACATTCACTTGTTCTCCCAGTTCTCTGGGCCTGGGCTAACCACTATTCTTCTTTCCAATATCCACGAAGAGAGACAGTGTGTGATTGTGCTTCTGTGTCTGAATTACCTGACTAGCATACTGTCATGAGCTCCATCTGTCTTGTGACAAGCAGTAGCATTTCATACATACTGCTGAATAGTGTTCCAGTCTGTCGGAACTCGATTCTCTCAGATCACCCAGTGACAGTGAACATTTTTTACTGGCAAGGGTGAACAAGGCCAAGTGAGCAAGGGAGGGTGGGTGTCTAGTTGGTTTTTATCAACTTGACATGAGCTGTAGCTATCTGGAAAAATAGGATCTCAGTTGAGAAAATGCCTCCATCAGATTGGCCTGTGAGCAAGTCTAGTGAGGATGTGGGAGGGTTCAAACTACAGGGTGGCAGTCTCCCAGGGCAGGTGGTCTTAGAGGGTATAAGTAAACAGGCTGAAGAAGGCATAGGGAGCAAGTCAGTAAACAGCATTCCTCCATGGTCTCTGATTTAGTTACCTCCTCTAGGTTCCTAACCTGAGTTCTTGCCCCAACTATAAGGTGAAATAAACCCTTTCCTTTCTCAGTGGCTTGTGGTCATGGTCGCTTGTGGCCATGGTCGCTTGTGGTCATGGTCTTTAACACAGCAATAGCAAGCAGTCAATGGCTTCTCACTATCCCGATTCTGCTTCCTCTGAGTGCATGCTGGGCAATAGAACGGCTAGACCACAGAGACTTCCTTAAGTGAAAGAAAGTCTGCTCGTCTGTTTTCCCTGGGATGGCCTGCCTGCTGCCATTCTGGTTCCTCGGTGCACAGTGAACAAGGAAGGGTAGCTAGACTCCTATCTCTTGCAGGACGCTCTATGTCACTGTCTCAGGTTAGCAAACAGGAAGAAAAGTTAACAGCCTCCCTTCTGGCAGAGCCTGAGCTGCATGGGAAGTTGGGTTTTACACAACAGCTCTAATTTAACATAAATGCACTCCCCTCCATGCGTGGGAATGAGACTTACACACTTTTAGGAACTAGGGAACTTGGAACAAATTGATCTCGCAGGCTGTGGAGCTCTCACAGCCATATTGAGAATTCACCCTCTGAACAGTGGAAGAGTTCACTTACTTGGATGTGTGTTTCTGCCCTGTTTGGTTGCTTCAGACCTTGGAACCCCTTGAAAAGGAAGAAAACTTAGCATGGGACCTACACCACACACCTCAAAGACACTTTTATAGCATAGACCCTTAGTATGTATGGAGTCCACCCAGGGCATCATGGCCTTTTCCCTTACATCAAGGGGAGAACAGCAGTAACTATATTGAGGATCATTGCTACCACTCAAGACCCAGCTTCAAGGCCCTACATACGGTACCTGCAGAACAAGCACCTTCAGGGCCAGCTACTGTGAGTCATTTGTTAGAGCCACTTATACTAACGTCTTCCATTTTTAATGCCATACAGGAAAGAATTTCACATTTCTCTGTTGTCATACACTAACAAACAGAAGGAAAATTCCACCTGGAAATCTGTGTTCCGGTGCCAAGAGACAGAAGTGCCTGAGTACTTAATGACCCTAGCATAAATCACCAGGCCGGGTTATGAAAGCTGAGGGTTTATCAGAGGGAGCGGCAGATAAAGCACCTGGATGGTTGGTGCTTGTCTGGAACTGGGAACAAGTCATGATTTTCATGTCCTACCTTGCCAGGCTAAGGCTGCTAAGTGGACCAGCCTAAATATGTCTAAGTGTCAGGCAGTGAGCAGAAAGGCAAAGCTTCAGATGGAAGCAGCGTCTTTTCCTGCACAGAGAACAGACCTGTTCCCCAGCCTGCTCTTGGCTGAGCACCAGTTTCCCTGCAGCATCTTGCAGGGAACCCCTTCAGATCTTCCAACTAACTACTGTGGACGTGGACGGGCTCTGGACAGACACCCAGGTTTGCAGAAGGCATATTCCTAACACACAAAAAGAAGCACGTGTCTACGTCTGTAACAAGGCTCAAATGAGTAAACGGTGAAAACCTGTTCGCTTCTCAGAAACTGTGAGAATGTATCAAGGCCATTAGCTGAGTAGACCAGGGGGAAAAGCTACAGTGGTTTGAAAAGCCTATATTACACACACAGTCTCAGTGCTTGGGGCTAACTCAGGAAGGTCATGAGTTTGCAGGCCACATAGAACGGCCCTGTCTCCCAACAGAAGGGGAGGTTTATTTTTCAATAGGGTAACAGTCGCTAGCATTGTAGTGACTCAATAATGTACAGGCTTTGCCAACATCTCTGAGCTTCCTTCAGCTTTCTGCTTCCGGTTGGTTATAAGTCAGTTATGGTACCTCCTAACATGTTGCCGAAACTCAAGCAGGTTAGTGAAGAAAAGGCCCCTCCAGCCATATCTGCCCTTTCATTAGGAAAAGAAGTATCGCCAGAAATCCACGGTCAGGTGCATGCTTTTCTCTCATTGGTTCAAGCCATGGCATGTTTGCCACTGAGTCCCACGTCTGTCCTAGTCATAATGGAGGTCAGAAAAGTGTGTGTGTGTGTGTGTGTATGCACCCTTGTATATCTGTGAATGTGTCTATGTGTATGTCTCTCTGTGTGTATCTCTCTCTCACACACACACATCTGTGAATGTGTCTGTATGTCTGTATGTGTGTGTGTATCTGTGTGTCTGTGTGTGTGTGTGTGTGTGTGTGCATGCTGTTACAATTGGGTGGGGGTACTATGAAGGCAGTGGCAGACAGTCACAGACTTCAGGAAAACAGAAGTCACAGAACAAATATTCAGCATACAGAAACACCAAAATTGATATGGAGGGGAATTGGAGCAGCGATTCCCGTAAAGTCACTAAGGAAGTCCTTATTATTCCCCAGACTCCAAGGCTTGTTTAGTTCCCGGGAGGGCTCCTGCTATCACAGCGAAGAATGGACAAGAACAAAGACAAGCTAACTCAGGAGTCTCCAGCCTTTGCCTCCTGAGCAATAACATCACAGGCGTGTTCCCCTGCCACCTGCCTGCTGTCAAGAAATGCTGAGCCTTGGAGTGAGAGATGAGCACAGTGAAGCCTTAAGGATGGGGCTCGAGGGTCATTCCTGTCTCTGGACTTGTTTCCCTGCTCCGCTGAGGAAGGGTTGCAATGAAGCAGTATCTGTAATTCATGCTAAAGGGAAAGAAAACCAGTCCCACATTTTAACAGTGCCTCCATATGTTCAGCCCACCGCTCTCCGGAGGTGATCCTGAGGAGGGGGAGATAGATGGGAGAGGGGCCCACTGCAGAACAGCAGAGTGGAGAAAGTGGAAAAGTGACCCATTGGAGGTGGGGGCTGGAGAGGTGACTCAGGGCCTAAGAGACTGGCTGCTCTTCCAGCGGATCCATGGTTGATTCCCAGTACCCATGTGGTGGCTCACAACCATCTGTATCTCAAGTCCCAAGAAATACAATGGCCATCTCTAACCTCTGCAAGCATTGGGGATGCGGGTGGTGCACAGACATGTATGTAGGCAAACACCCATACATAAAAACATCATGAGACAATGTTTTTCAATGTAAGGAAACATTAGAGGCTGGGGACAGAGTAGGCTCATGCTCTTCCCGCTGGTGAAATCCTGAATCGCCAAGGTTCTAGGATTGCCAATAAACTGGCATCGGGAATGAGTGTCTATGGTCGGTATTACCAGCCACTGACACCTGGTAAGTTCCACCCAGGTGCTGTCACTGAACAAAGCATATGGCCTTGTTCACAAGAGTTCACATTTTGTCTCCAAACAAGAAACGGCAGAAGCAACAGCTCCATCTCAAATTCTGAAATGGCTCCAGTGAACAAGGGGATCCCTTCGGTGGGGGCCACAGTCTCAGACCCTAACAGGAAGCGGCTGTCTCAGTCCAGTTATGAGTACTCTCCTATGGGCGGAGTCAGCATGACAGACAGGACAGACGGGATAGGAAGTACAACAACCATTTCCACCAGTTTGCTCCCAGCAAGCGAGAGCACTCAGACGACCCTGTTATTATTTTAGCCTCTGTTCTGCCTCCAACTCAAAGTTGCTGTGTCTTGAAACCTATACATCATGTAATTTGTTAAATGCTTAGACCTAACAGATTCATTTTCCCCCTTAAAATGTCATAATAGTGTACACAAGTGTGTGTACAAAAGCTATCATTATACTGCTTGCATTCTTGTAATTATTTAATTACCACAAGTGCTGTTTATGGGATGTCTGTTAATATGTAAAGCTCTCAGGGTGGGGAGTCAGTCTTAGAATACATAGTACTGTCTAAGATTAAATGGTTCTGTGTGGAGGGTTGTGGTCATGTGACTGGATACCCGGCATCCACTGCTGCTCCATTGTCGGGGCGGGGGGCTCTTTGGAAGGCTTTTAGTTATGAGGTCTTTACTATCTACTATAATTTAGCTTGGGAATGTTCCCCAATTGTGTCAAGACTTGGTCCTCAGCTTGGTGCTATTCGAGACAGTAGGATTTTTAAGAAGTGGAGCCTGTGACAGATCTTCAGGTTACTAGGGGTGTGACTTCACAGTGGACACTGGTCTCTTTATCTCTCTCTTTCCCACTTGGCCGTAAGGTAGCCAGGGATCCTCTCCGTATGATCCCACTATGCTTTTCTTTGCTGCCATCTACCAAAAGCAGTGTGGCCAGTCAGTCATGGACAGAAAGCTCGAGTGCTTGGGTACCAAAATGCCTGCTCCCTTCTTAAGCTGATGCATCCCAAACACTACAACAGCAGAAAGCTAAACAGCACTGCTTCAAATCCTGAACTTCCACAATACATCACCTACACTCTCAGCTAGTGTCTTTCCACAGTCCTCAGCTTTCTCCAGAACATCTTCAGTGCATCTGAGAGTATAAGAATGTCCATTCATAAGAGTGAGGCAGGATGGCACATACGTTTTCTGTTCAACTGGCAGACAAAGTCAGGAAAGACAGATGAAAAAAATTAATCCTCTTCTACAGCCCAGAACCCACTGTTCAGTATGAGTTTTGAGACACATGAGGACGATCACACACACACACACACACACACACACACACACACACACAAACAGGATCCACACTCTGAAATTTTGGTGATCCACACAATACTTCAATAGCCAGAAATATAAAATGCTAGCTTCCAGGCCAAGAAAGGTACTTGAATGTGAGTTTTTTTTGTCCTTGAAGAAATTGTTGTGAATATTAGAAGCTGGGAAGCATACAGCACAGTGAACATGCGTGATTAACAAACCCAAGGAAGCAAAACTCTTAGCCAACGGTAGAATAGTCACCCAAATTACATGAACAGCTTACCCAGCCTGGAAATTTCAGACAAGGTCCTTTCCAAACAGAAGCTTTAAAGGAATCATCTCTATTTCCGTTTTTATTTGCTTAGGGTGACTCTGGCTTGGAGGCTCAGCGCTATCGAAGGCATGGCTGCCGCAGAGGAGCTGGAGAAGGGCTCTATCTGGTCCAAGCACAGCAAACACATGCCCGAGTGTGGCAAACATGGAGTCAACAGGCATGTCCTTTATTTTTCTCTCTTCCTTCCTAAGCCATTAAATTATACTTCTAAAGCTAGCCACTAAGGCTATTCCCTTATTTGATCACTTTGTTATGCCTGACTTATTCCTAAGACTGATCATCAAGGTTGACTATCAAAATATCAAAGTCTAACTATCAAAATCCATTATTTTAACTAACCTAATTAAAATACCCAATTGGAACATACCAACGTGTCCTAGCTCATTCTAGGAGTTCAGGTGACCCGAGGCCCTTACAAAGGACATACTCTCCAACTTCCCTGTTCTAGAACCCCAAGCAAATGCAAACTTCCGTTCTTTACATGCCACCAGCCTCAGGTTTTCAGTGATAGCAACAGGAAATAGACTGAAACATGGGTTATTTTTTTTTCAAACACAATCCCCACTAAGTGTCTTATAATTCAGCCTGTGTGTCCTTACAACACTCCAAAAATATCAGAAAACACACCAAATTCCATGTGCAAGCTAAGTTTCACTTAATGTGGGTAACCAACCTGCTATTTAATTATTTGGGGGATTAAATGTCCTCTTAGTGACCTATTTGTTAAATCTGTGTGAGCTATTTGATCCACAGCTTTATTGTAGCACAGGTAACAAAACTTGCCTGCGTGGAATGTGATGGCTTTAGAATCTTACATGCAGTGAAATGTTTACTACAGTCCAAGGAATCAATGCACTTAGGATCACCCACAGTTGCATGCACATGCAAGGTGAAGATACTTAGATCAATGTCACTCCCTGTCAACGGAGGGGCAGGTATACATTGGCACAGAATAGTTCTACATTCACTTTTTCCTCTCTTACCATTACAAGCTTGCCTTAAGAACAAATTCTGTGCTTACCCCATGGGGCTTACTCCAAACTACTCTTTAGAAGTCTTTAGTAGCATCCTTACTTAGTGCTGTCAAGAGCCTTGGCTCACTTTGTCCTAGCAAGACTCCTGCATTCCATCCCTCTCGATTATGATATTCTCAGTGATGTACCTCCTGCCTTCTCCAAGTGCCCTCAAAACTGGGCTCAATGCAGGCCCTTCCTGAGGTGCTGCCTCCCTCCTCTAAGGCCGTGTGTGATTGTATTGGTTGCACATCACCATAAAACTAAGTCTCTCAGCAACTCTGGCCATAGGACGGCAAATCTTTCTGAGCCAGGCACTACTGAGCCAGGTGATCCTCTGACAAGAGCTTTAAAAAGTCCCAAGAAGCAGAAGAGCCACGCAGCTGAGGTAAGAGGCCAAGTCAGCCCTCAGGCATTTGACCTTGTGGTCGCACCCAACCAGAGGTTTCTGGAGTGGTCTGAGACCACTGAGCCAGGTCACCCCTCCTCCCAACGATGTCATGTCTGGAAATAGAACCACCGACACAGCAGAACTGTGGTTAGCTTTGTAAACTTAAAGAAAAATAGCCAGACACCGTGCCTGACTGTTTCAGTGTTCTTCTGCCCTACCGTAGGGCAGGGTGGGGTCCTGAGGCCTCTGGTAAACTGAGGTCAGCTGGACATGACTCCGTTGAGCTAATTCACTGTTAGCGGGGCTGTGGTCACCTAGCATTTCAGCTATACTGGACAGTCAAGGTGGCTCTTTCACGTGGTTGGCAATTGATGTTGGCTGGGGATTGTTGCTCAGCTAGAGCCATGGATTAGACAGCCAGCACCTGGGAGCAGTTGAGTTCTCAGGCAGAGGTCTCTGGACCAAGCATTCCAAGGGGTCAGGTAGAACTAGAGAATCGCCTTCAAGTCACCAGATGCAGTACCGCTTTCCATTTACCAAGACAGCTACACATGTCTGGCAGAAGGAGGTAAATTAAGACTATCATTCCTAGTGGGGGAGTGGGGAAGCAGAGGAGTGGGGGAGTGGGGAGGGAGGAAGGCTTTGGTGTGACCTTCCTGGGGTCCTTTGCTAAGGCTGTAGCATCTCTGAGAGGCATCTCACTCAGAGTCCAGCTGTAACATGCAGTATTTAAGGATGTATAATCCCATGTTGGCCATGTTAACGCTCAGTCTTTACAATTCGAAAAGTCACTCCACATATGTTCCCCCCCTTTCCCTTGGAAACCAGAGCATAGATGTGGTCTAGCAAGTGTCTCTGTCTTGGACAGACTCTTCCTGAAAAAGGGCCACTGCTTCTGAGGCTCGAAGCAGGCCTTTTTGACAAGAAGGGTTTATCCGGAAAACCTTCACTTGTCCCAACAACTGTGTACAATTACAAACCCCCTCGACTAGGTGCTTAGTCAGCAGATCATTGGCATCACAGTTTCCAGGTGGGGCATTCGAGGAATATGCCCATTCCCGATTGGAAAGACACACACTGCCAAGGCTGGCATGCTGGCCTTTACACACCGTGAAGCCACTGTTGTGCGGAAATGAAGAGTAGAAAGAAACAGGCCCCGGGCATCCAGAATCCACCCTGCAGCTAGGGAGAGGGCCTGAAGGAGCCCGGGCTATGGAGCATGAGGCTGGGAAGGGACAGTGGTGTTTTGCCTGTTAGGATCTGGAGACTGGGGCTATTGTCTCCCTTGGTTTTCCCTCAAGTCTAGGCAGGAATGCCCTAAAGTGCTGCCTGCTTCTTGGGTATCCAGAGACACGGCCGAGAACTCTGTGACCTTGGGGTCTAGTACCACAGACCTGACAGCAGTGACTAAGGGATAAGAATTGTTTGTACACTGAGACTTGAAACAAAGCAGAATATTATTACACTTCAATCTATTGAGTTAAAAAAAAACTTTGAAATTATATTTTCTTTTCTTCAACAACATGAAAATATCATTAAAATATTTTTCAAGAACTACAGCGTCTGTAAGAACATGTACAGGCAGACTTCTTTCTTGTAACTATCTGCTTAATGATATAACTTCTGCTGTAGTATTAGTCATTGTAAGTCACCCAGAGATTATGTAGATGCGTAAGGAAATGCACGGAGGTCTCTGGAAACACTGTCATTTTTGTGTCCTCGAAGTTTAGTGTCTGTGTGGTCCTGGGATCAGTCACCCGTGCATACCGAGGGGCGGCTGTAGTAGGATCTCACTTTGCAATTCCAATCAGCAGATAGCAGGAAACTCCCAGGAGGCAAGCTCCAACCTTTCAGCCTGCCAAGGAACTGCTCATGCTCTGGCATTTCCTTTGGTCTCTTCCCATGTGTATTTGAACTTCACAAATGTCAAAGCTCCGAGAGAAAATGAAGATCTCTTCTGTGAGCAGAACGACTCAGGGAAGAGGTGAAAACTGCCTGGAAAACTGGCTCGGCCACATCCGAGCTGTTAAGTTTTACAATATGACGAAGACACGGACTGCAGACTGCTTCGTGTACGTTAAATAAAGCCTGTAGCTTTTCAAAAATACTTTTGATTTTGATTACAAGAGCACAGGGGAGACCTAAAAAGCACGTTGGAAAAAAATGTGCATATATAATTTTATGTACTTTCCCGCATTCCACATATGTATCCCATATAGATCCTACGTAGATGTCTCCCCTGTGTCTATCCCATAGATGGCTAACAGTTGGCCACTAAAACTTTTCTTGAGATCACTAATTGAATTTACTTAATATATTTTATAAAGTTTATAGATGCAGTTTCTCGGTTTTGTCATGATCTGGCTTCTCACCTGAGCCATATGTGGAGAATTCTTCCAGCTTCATGGCTCCCTCTGAAGGAAGCAGATGCCCCTTCTTTGGTCCAAGAGCTTACTCAAGCATTGGGTTGGGCTCCTGGGGCTTCAGAAACCACTTAAAGCAGCCTGTAAGTCCTGCGTTCATACACACTGATGCGTACACCAATCCATAACGTGTCATCCGATTCTCAAAGGGCTTGAGGTCTTCAAAAATCTGAGTGAGTAATTCTACCAACCAAGACGTTCATTTGAGCCATTCTGTTGATATTAATAGAGTAGCTCAATATAAAACCTGAAGTGGGCTCAGCTTGCATTGTTTTATATAGTTAGCTAAAGAAAAAAAATTCTGTAACAGGTTCTTTCTATGTATCACAGGCTGCTCTTTATTACATATCCAAGACTTTTCTGGAGTTTGTCATTTAGCCCCATCTAGCACTGAACTTCTGAACCTCCTGTGTCTGCCTCCTGGCTGTTTGGAGTAACAGGCATGTGCCACCACACGTGGCTTAAAACATCTTTTCTTTTAAATATTTATTTTATTATTTTATGTGGATGGTGTTTTGCCTGAATCTATGTATGTGTACTACATACACGGCCAGTGCTCACAGCGGCCAAAAGAGCAAACACATGAGATCCCCTGGGTCTGGGACTAGAAATGGTTATGAGCAGTCATGTGGGTGCTGGGAATCAAATCTTGGTCCTCTGCAAGAGCAACAAGTGCCCTGAACCACTGCGCTTAAAACATCTCAATCATGGAATTTCGTAAGAAATAGAGACCAGTTTAACATAATAAAGAAGTTCATAGTAGAACAGACTTTGATAGTTATTTATGGTATGTATCTCTTGTGAAAATTAATAAAATTCTTGTTTATTTGAAAGTAAATACTTATCAGGTGCAAAGAGGCTTTAAAACGGTTGATTCTCTTTAAAGGTTTTTAAGCAAATCCCTGCACTTCGCTCCGATTATTAATTTATTTACAAACTCTTGCTTTGGTTGATAATTGAGGGAGAATCAGTTTGACTTCTGTGTAAATCGCCACCCATGACAACATCGGAGCTTGACATCAGTTGATTTGTGTCGCACTCAGGAGAGGTGACAAGGTGTTTATGTACCTAGATAACAGGCATTGTTGAGACACATTCATGTCGGTACTGCATGGACTTGTGTTGACGAAAATGGTAAGTGAAAAACATCGTTTCCAAAACTAGGCAGATTGTGTTAGTTAGCCAGGTACCGAGAAAAGGCAGGCTCTCTGCTTCTGCATGTATGTGGATGGTCCTTGCAGGGGTTTCCCCTAGGCTATGCCTTCATTTCTGAGGTTCTAGTTACCTGGTACTATATGCAGTCCAAAATATTAAATCTAAAACTCTGAAAAATAAGTAACCGTGAGATTTTTAGAAAACTTGTATTTCAGTATAATGTTCTAATCATTCTTGGTTATTGCTAATCTTATTGTGTCCAATTATAAAGTAAACTTTGTCATAGATGTGTGTAAAGCAAAAACATAGCAAATGGAGACTATAAAACCATGTATCTGTGCAGCCTCGGGATCCACTGAACAGGGTGGCCCATAGTCTCTGTGGATAGAGAGAATGCCGTGTTAGCCCAGTAATTTTGATCTGATACAGGTCAGGTTTCAAGCTGGCTACCCTGGAATGTTTCCCAGTGCCCGCATGCTTCCTCGACTTCTCTGCAGTTATAGTTATAGAGTCCTGCCTGGCTCCTCATCACCATCCCTCTTCGTGTTATTGACAAACAGTGATCAAAGCACTTGATGCTGTTGTCATCGTCTCCCGTGTTTCTAATTCTGACTGTTCCTCCTTTCTTGGAAGGATCTGTATGTTTATATCTACTGTAGATGCCAAATACCTATGCAGTCTGAATGAGAGAGAGCCCTTTATGAAAACATGAACAAATACAAAAATGTAGGAAAAGAAAACATGCCTCAGACACACATTTTTCTTGAAAATTCTGGTTCAGAAAAAAAACTCTGATTTTTGCCAGATTTCAATCAGTTGTTTCCGTGACTATGATAAGAGACTATGCACCTCAGCTGAGGGCTTAGTGTTCTGGTTAACGAACTCGTGCGCGCTAGGTACCAGATGCGTCAGCCGCCAACTCTCAGAGCACAGTGTACTTGGGAGCAATGGATCTGCAGCTACAAGCCCGCTCTGCACCAGCCTGTAGGGTCCTGCTGCCTCCATCTACAGGAGGCCTCCGCCCAGCAAGCGACTGGTAGACTTTTCATCTTTCTTGACAATTAATGGTGGAGTGTGGTGTGTTTGGGTTTCAGGGGAAAGGTTTAAGGCACCAAGGGAGAGTCAGTCCTGTTGCATCATAAACACTAATTAGCTGGCATTATTTCCAAATAGCCTTTGATTAAAGTCTTTGAGGTAGTGACAGGAAAGAACAACATGGCCCAAATCTTCATTCATCAAACAAAACAAAGTCTGAACAGGACAGTCATCCCGTGGAGCACATGGACAGAAAAACAGACCCACTGAGTGTGGACCATCATTCAGCATCCTCTAAAGGCAAGTTGGGGAAATGTCCAGCCTTGGCTATGGTAGGGGGTTCCAAAGCACCTAGCTTCAGAAGGGTTCGGAATCAGTCCTCAAAGATCCAATCAGAAGCTCCGTGTCCTCCGCAGAGGAAGCAGACAATAATAAAATATGGGCCGGACGGCAAGACAGGGTCTCCTGTGGGAATATGTTTACTAGGCCGAAGCAGCAGAGTGCAATCTGCAGCCTGCAGAAAGCTACAGCTCCCACCTCTGCCTTCCTCTTCCTGTGGCCCTGCATTAGTGCTTGCTTTCAGTGTCCTAGTAACCCAGAGTCCTTGGCAGCTGCTCCAACTCACATCCACTCGGTCCACCTTGTTCCATCCCTCTCCTCTTGTATCTCAGTAAGATCAAGGGCAAGGCTGATGGCAATAAATTACCTTCTAATGCAAAAGCACTCAGTCCTCTGATTGCATTAACTGGGTGATCAGAGCGAGCGGGGCAATAAAGACCAGGAGAAGAGGGTGGGGAGGGGCTCAGGCATCGGTCCAGGGATCTCTAAACAGAGTCGCTTTGCCGTCTGCTAGGACCTAGACAGATCCTTGGGTTTAGCCCAGCTAGGGGCAAGGGTGCAGGGTTGGGGTGGGGTGGGGCGCTCCTTCATGCCAGACACTGTACTTGATGCAGAGGATGAAAAGGGCAGGACACCCACCCACCTGCCCACCGCCACCTCCACCCCCATCCCGCTCTCCTTTGAGCTTTGGTCTAGCGGAGTCTAACAGCTCCAGCGATATAAGAGTTGAGGAAAGTTCAGAAGACATTGATGCAGGCCTCCCGACCAGATCTTTAAGGGGCTTTTATTCCTGGCTGCATCTGCCCACTGCCAGCCACAGCTCAGAACTCAGCTGTGCTCTGTGGCTCTGCATGTTTGCACGCCTCTCTGGGGCTGGTAGAAGTCCCCCTCGTGCTTTTGTGCTGTTCCCTGAGCAAACAACATCTGTCTCCCCAGGTTGTGTTTCCAGGGAGAACCTTCCTTGTGCCACGCAGTAAAGCATTTCTGCACAAGCGGACTCAGGCAGCTTCCCTGATGAAGCCAAAGAGAGTTTGTCCCAGTCCAGACAAATGTCTGGGATTCTGCCCCATCACCTTAGTCAGAGATCGGAGCATCACCACTTGACCTCCAAACACATTAGATAATATTAAGTCAAGGTCTCACAGTTTGCTGCCAGTGATTAGCCTAACAACAGTGTGTACTCAGTGGGAGCGAAATCAAGTGAATCTGAACAGCGAATGAAGACTCCAAACAGGGTAACACAATCACTGTACTACATCCATGCCACCAAAACAGACACGGGATTCAAAACTCACATAAATGCCTCAACTGATGGTGGAATAAACACAGGCAAGAAGTAAAGTCCTTGTGCCTCCATGAGTGTTGATCATTCATTCATGACTGATGTGCTTACCGTTCATTATCGGTGAGTCGGATGACAAAATGATAAAGACTCTAGCCTTCCCCTAAAGCAGCAGTCCTTAACTGTCCGACTGAAGAGGACACTTTGGTGGACGTAGATGAGGTTGGGTGAGGGTGCTACTGGGCTCTAGGAAAGTCAGAGATACCACGTCAACATTCTACCACGACCAGGGCAGATGCCCACAGTGAATTTTACCCCGCTGAAAGAACCCCCAGTGCCAAAGGCGAGGGACTAGACTGCTTACTTTTATCATTGCTTTGACAAAAAGATGACAAATGCAACAGAAAAGAAGGAGGGAGGGAGGAAGGGAGGGAGGGAGGGAGGGAGGAAGGGAGGGCTTCTAGGCTGAAGGTACAGTCCATGGTGGGGATGCACAGGAATATGAGGCCGTTCACAATGAACTTCAGAGAGCAATGAATGCTGGTTCTCTGTTTGCCCCTCTATTTTATTTAGTTCTTGATAGCCAGGCTATGGCTGCCGCTACCCGCATTTAAGGGGGAGGGTCTCCACACCTTAACCCAGTCTCAAAAGCCCCTCACAGACATATCCACAGATTTGTCTACTAAATGACTCTAGATCCTGCCAACTTGACAACTGGTATTATTATCTACCCCAGTGACCAGCTTGTTCCAGAGGATCCACTGGGTATGAACAGCACATTGCCCTCACCCTTGTCCGTGCTTGTTCATGACCTCATCTCCTCCAGATCCCTTGCTGATGCTGGTTAGTCTTCAATATGGAATTATCTGTAGGAAGACCATGTTGGCACTCTAAATCATGACTGGATGCTGGACAGCTTTCAGTTTTTAATTCTAGGGGAATGTATCTCAGCATGACAACAAGATAGTGGAGTTGGTAGGCAGAGTCCCATGAACCTCACAACTTTCTAAGCCCTTGTAATTGTCAGAAGGGACCCAAGACAGAGTTGGGTGGGATTATTTTTTCATTTGCTTAGTTCAGATCAATAAGTGGACTTGTTGCCTAAGTCAGAGATTTAACCACGTTGGACACATTACAAGTGATATAACAATGCTTTTTGAGGGACACCTGTGACTCGACATCTTCAGATTTTCCTAATGAGTGTCCTCAGGTACAGGTTACCATACCAAGGATTTGATGTGCTGGCTACAACCCAACAGTTGGAGCATTTGTGCTATGTACAGTGACAACCGGGATAGTTGAAGGAAGACAATGTACAGAATCCATATGGCACAGATAGAAGCAAGCAGAAGTGTGATATGGACAGAGAAGGAATCTCTAACATAGCTTGTGAGTCTTTTGTACCAAGAACAATCACTGTCTCACATGTAGGTGTTTAAAGAATGACTTACAAGTATGGAGAACTGGGTATGATGGTGCAGACCTATAATGCCAAGTTCTTGCAGGCTAAAACAGAAAGATGAAAAGTCCAGCTGGCCTTGGTGAGCTCCCAATAGATCAGCCCCACTGTCTCAGTGGGTGTGTGCACCCCTCGTGGTCCTGACTTCCTTACTCATGCTCTCCCTCCTTCTGTTCCTCATTGGTACTTTGGGAGCTCAGTCCGGTGCTCCAGTGTGGGTCTCTGTCTCTATCTCCATCCATCACCAGGTGAAGGTTCTATGGTGATATGTAAGATATTCATCAGTATGGCTATGACTGAAAAAGTATGGGATAAAACCGGACTCTCTGAATATGGCGGACAATGAGGGCTGCTGAGAAGCCAAGGACAATGGCACTGGGTTTTGATCCTACTTTATGTTCTGGCTTTGTGGGAGCCTAGCCAGTTTGGATGTTCACCTTCCTAGACCAGGATGGAGGGGGGAGGACTTTGGACTTTCCACAGG
>NC_022018.1:36965929-36980564 GCF_000317375.1 Microtus ochrogaster
AGACAATGGCGCTGGGGTTTGATCCTACTTCATGTTCTGGCTTTGTGGGAGCCTAGCCAGTTTGGATGCTCACCTTCCTAGACCTAGATGGAGGGGGGAGGACCTTGGACTTTCCACAGTGCAGGGAACCCTGACTGCTCTTCGGACTGGAGAGGGATGGGGAAAGGAGTGGGGGGAGGGGGAGAGGTGTGGGAGGAAGGGGAGGGAAATGGGAGGCTGGGAGGAGGCGGAAATTTTTTTCAATAAAAAAAAATTAAAAAATAATAAAAAATAGTTTGTTGACAAGAAAAAAAAACAGAAAGATGAAAAGTTCAAGGCCAACCTGAGGTACAGAGCAATATCAAGGTCAGCCTAAGCACCTCAGTGAGACCCATCGTCAAGCTAAAAGGCAGACAAACACACAAGGGGCTGAGGATATATCTCAGTGGTAGAATACTTACTGAGCATGTACTGGGCCCTAACCTCAACTCTCAACATAGCTATAAACAACACAACAGTAACAACAACAGCAACAACAAATCTCTAGGAACTTTTGGCCATCATTTTTGAGCCCCAATATCAGAAGCAGTGTCCCCTGGTGCTGTGTGGCAACAAGACCATTTGGTCCATAAAAGTCATGTGTCTTATTAACATCAACCCCCACCCCCTTTTCCCAATCAGTTTCCCTTTCTCTCAGAGCTGAGTTGGGCCACCAAAAAGTCTATTTTTTAAACTTTCATTCTTACTCATATAAATTCAAGGTAAAATAATAGTGACTGGGATATACTGGTTTGTCTACTGAAACCCTCCAAAAACCCCATGACAAGTTATCAAAGTGGGGGAATGGTGAACCTGGCGAGATGTGAAAATGGAAGGAAGCCCAATGAAGAGAAGGCGCTAGGACGTAAATCTGTGGGTATAAATCCCCTAAATACCTTGACTTTCTTCTCTAGCTCAGAACTTGGTTAATAATGAGACAGAAACCTCCTAGTGGGCCTGAAAGCAGGACAGAATCATTCCTCAGATGACAGATTTTCCTCTTTGTTCTAGGTACACTCCGTCTCTCGCTGGACCAGCTCAGGAGTTACCATACTTTCTTCCGTAGGAAAGAAACAGGGCCTAGAACCCACTGAACTACTTCAGCTGAGACCTGGGACAGATCATATTCTGTGCCCTGACCCATTCTGCGTGAGTCAGCGCAGCTGGGCCCACCCTATAATCAAAGAATGATTTATTCCTGGTCCCTGAACCCACAGCAAAACATTAGATAACAGCTAGCCTATTAATGAGAGATGAAAGTGTTATTTTTAGATTAGGTTAACCCAGAAAAAGAAGTTGACTCAATTTTGGCTTACTGAGATGACCACGATACGTCTATTAACAGCTCACCTGCTCGTGTGTTTGCAGGGCACGGGTTAACACGCCTGAGTCTATTCTCCTGACTGTGGCATTTCAAAATGCGCACGAATGACCAAGGTAAATGAGAGTCGCCTCTGCAGACCAGGAGCTTTCTCTTTCCTCTTCGAAAACGTCTTGCAATCCCTTCCAAACGCTGCACCGAGCCGGGCCTGTGGATGGCACAGGCTCAGGACGTTCCCCGCTCTGCTATGCTTCACACTGAGCGGCATCTGCTTGCCTCCTTCAGTTCTTCCTGACGGTGGCAGATGACAAACAGACAGGATGACACCGTGTACGAGCGATGGCACTGCTGGGTGCCGGAGTAAGATTTTAATTAAGAGCTCGTTTCCCAACTCCCACATGGAGCTAACCTATAAAAGTGGGGAGGAATAAGGAACAAGATTGTCTCCTCGTAAAACTTGCTTTCCTCTTTGCTTTAAGTATTTCAGTCTCTCCGAAGAGTAAGTAGAAGGAGCAATGAGCCCATTTTACAGATGGGAAGCTGGACTTGTACAGGCCATCCTCACAGACAATTTCAAATCGATCCTGGAAGGAAAGCCCGGTTTTTCTCACTACAGTGTCAACACTGTAGCTTCAGTGATATATATTTTATTATTTGAATAAATTAAATGAAGCCAAAGAAAAGCAAACAATTCTAACTCTGGTATTGGTTATTGATGAGGGACTGTCATTGCCTGCTCAAACCTCTCTGCTGAGACAGCTGCTATGGTTGAACAAAATAAGAAATTAGGTGTCTGATGGCAGCAGATGACAACCAAGCCTGCCAATACTTCAGGGTCAGTATTCCAGAGCAAAACCCCCAAGGAAATAAGAAAGTCCACCATTCTTTCTTGCTTTTCTCCTAAGCCACACGCCAGATAAGCCAGAAGCAGAGGCTCTGAGGCTCAGCGGCTGTCCTAGCCATGGGAGAAGTCAAGAAGAAATGAGATATAGAAAAGACCACACACACAGACACACACACACACATACACACACCACATACACCACACACACACATAGATACACACCCCACAAACACTCTCACACACACACATCACACCACACCACACACATACACCACACAGATATATACACACCCCACATATACTCTCTCTCACACACACATACCACACAAAGACTAAAAATAAATATATTTTTTACAAAATTGTGACCTTGAAAGATATCTTATAAAATGTAGACCTGAAAAATCATTTTACTCACCACTACTGAGAAAAAGCATATGTGATAAAGGCATAAATTTGTGTAAAAATCAAATTATTTATATTATATACCTTTATTCCTGTGTGTATACTCTTTCCTACTAGGATATAACCCTCCAAGGAGCAGTCAAAGTTAGAAATAATAAATTATTTCGAAGAGCAATCATATAGGAGTGACCTACTTCTAAGCCCACAGGCTGCATGTGACCAAGAGAAACCATGCATTTAGTCCAATGCAAAAATCATAAACTTACTGTAAATATTTTGAGATTCTTTTGCAATTAGTAACTGGACTGCAAGATTCTCAAAGCGTGAGCTTTCAGATGACAGTGTTGTCCATGCCAGAGGCTTTTAATATGTTTTTGCTGTTCCTACTCATAATTGTCAGGCATCTTTGTCTTCAAATCTCCAAAATTCTATGACTAAGAAAACATTTCTATGAAAGTAAACTGTTTAATTAAAAACATGAAAGATTTTATAACATCAAGATTTTATATAGCATCATGCAGGAACTGCAGAGACCTAAGCCTGACCGTCTCTCTGCAAACACGATGAACACCTGGGCTTGGAAACATTAGCTCCAGGCACACCCTTCAGACCACCCTAAACAGCCACGACTTCACAGTTGTCCAATCTGGGCAAGGACTTGACCTCAACTAACTAATTAACTTTTTTATTTATTGAAACAATATCTATGAGGCCGGGCGATGGTGGCGCACGCCTTTAATCCCAGCACTCGGGAGGCAGAGGCAGGCGGATCTCTGTGAGTTCGAGACCAGCCTAGTCTACAGAGCTAGTTCCAGGACAGGCTCCAAAGCCACAGAGAAACCCTGTCACGAAAAAAACAAAAAAAAAAAAAAAAAGAAACAATATCTATGGATACAGCTGGCCTCAAACTCATAGAGACCCAACTGTCTCTGCCTCTGCTAGAATAAAGGCTATGTAAAACCATGCCAGGATCCTCCATCTTTTAAATAAGTGTGCTAGCCTGAGTACCTGCTTCCAAGACCTGTGACGATCTAGTGAGATCATGATATGAAGAGTCTAGTACAGAGCATAACTCAAAGTCAGCGCTGACAATAGTAGGCCTTGTTTTTCCTAGGATATATACTGAATGGCAATGTACAACCTGTGACTTGGGCAACAGTACAGCAGAAGCAGCATGCTATGTACACATGTCGGCTTCCCTATTCTGTGAGCTGTGAAATTCAGTTGCCTTAGAAATGGAATGGGCATTAGTCCTCTATTTGAAAAAAATAGGAAGCATACTGCTGAGAATTTATAGGAAAATGAAATTAATTAGGTACCATCTGAGCCACCCACACTGCGAAGAAGGATTCTAGCCACAAAGGGGCTATTATTGCCAAGTTCCTGACAAATGAAATTTTCTAAGTTAGTTGTTTTTTGTTTTTGCTTTGGTTTTGTTTTTATTTTTGTTTTCTAGCCAAGGACTGACCAGAGTTCCAAATCACATAGTAGGGAAAGTACCCTTTTCACAGACAAAACCGCTCTCAAAGCTCAAAGGAAACTGAAAAAAAAAAAAAACCTTCAGAAATATGTCTCCTGGACAGAGGTTTCAAGACAGATGTAAAGTGGGAAAGACTGGTCACTAAAGCTTAGGGTACAATCCAGGAGAATATGCATTCGGAAGACTGAGGCAGAAGGTTTGCCTGAAGTTTGAGGCCATATCAAACTTCATATCAAAATCCATGTCAAAATAAAACAAAACAAACAAACACAAAAAGAAGACTCTGCACATGCTCCACCCAATGTACGTAAGACATGCATCATGGGGGGCGTGTAAGTCCAGCCCCTGGGCAATGAGCTGGCCTGGTTCTTGAGGAGGAGTCTGTGAAGTTCACAGTACCAAGAGAGGCAGCACCAGTGGATTTTCAGAATGCAAAAATTACTAGGGAAGAAGCAAAGAATAACAGGGATAGTAATCTCAAAAATTTACATAAAATAGGGGTCCAAAATAAAAGATGTCCCCAAAGAGGACAAATGGCTTCACTAGATCAAGCCCAACCTCCTTAATCTAATATCACTTAGCATAAAGGCTTGTGAGAAATAGATTTACCTGTCCTGGGTTCCAGAAAGTCTTTGATGGAATAATAAAGTGACATCAGTTTGCTAGACTCTTCTGTGCAGAGCAAATTCAGTCATGGAAGACATTGTGGTTAAAAATAGCAATCATGAAAGATAAGTGTATAAAACAGATAAAATAGATGATAGATAGATAGATAGATAGATAGATAGATAGATAGATAGATAGATAGATAGATAGACAGCTAGAGAAAAAATGGTCCTGATCTTTAGCCAGTGAGCCTGCACCAGTGGAGCACAATGCACCAACAAACCCAGCACACCTGCACAGAAGGTGGAAGTCCAGGGACTCTCAGAGGGACTGGATTGTCTGTAGAGAACACTGTAGTCTGGTGCCGTCAATGGTCATGCCTCTGCAGGACCACCACCTTATTCAAAGACCAAAAGGAGTGAAAAAGATGAGGAAGAAGTGAGCAGGTAAAGAACAGAAGATGGGAAAGATGAGGCTTCAGAACAACAGCAGAAAGTCACTGACCACCATCAACACTAGAGCAGAGAAAAAGACATGCTCACGCATAGCAACAGAGACATGGGAGTTAAGATGTCAATGGCAGGACTAGGGGTCAGAGTCCACCTCCTTCCACCTGCAGTGGAAGGAAGAAACAACAGAAAGGATCTCATGTGTACTGATGAATATCCAATGTTCCCACTGCCAGAGTGGAAAGACCTTGGCCACAACGTGAACTCAGAAAGAAAAAAATAGCGCCAGACCAGAAACTGCCCAAGTACCACCTAGCTAAGCGCTCAGACACTGTTCAAAAGATGTGTTTCCATGTAACTTATCTAAGGTTAGGACAAAGCCCAATAATATTTAAAGGGATACAACAAACAACTGTCAGTCTGCAGAGGCTACAGTCCCAGTGTTGAAGACACAGATGTAGCTCAGTTGGTAAGGCACTTGCCTGTCATGCATGAAGTCTTGGGTAATTCTTACAACTGCATAATTCCAGAAGGAGGTGGCAGCAGAGGGATCAGATAGAGGTTCAAAGTCAGACTTAGCTACAAAGCAGTTTCAAAGTCAGCCCTGACTACATGAGACTGTCTCCAAATAATTTAAAGAATTAACATTAATTGTAAAAATTATTCCAGTGTGTGGTCATGTATGAAACAATGAACAGACATGCCAACTCGCTGGAATATTGTCACCACTGTGGCCTCCTCCACGGCAGCTGGAATTGCCATCAGCTAGACAGCTGCCGTGGCTATCTTGTACAGGACTATGTTTGCTAGGGTATTTTCCAACTTATTGCTATCATATTTGTGCTACGCCCATGCCAGTCTAGAACCTTGGTCTAATTATATAGAAAAGAGGGAGATGTTGGGGACTGTGGACTCCCAGACCCTGAATTTCCTGTGACCCCTTCCCCTGCCTGCCAGAGTAAACCACTTGTTTTCCTGCGCTTTTAGCTGCTCTGAGTAAACCACTTGTTTTGCAGTTGCTCTGAACAAGAGACCCTCAGGAGTTCCTGATGGCAGGAGAGTGGTTTCTGGGCTTGAAGCTGAGAGTTGGGGTGTGGAAGGAGATCCTATATAAGCTGCCCTGAAACACAATAAAGGGGAATTCTGGGCATTCTTGGCACTACCCCTCTCTCTGTGCATCTGTGTGTGCGTGTTTCAATCTCCAGCTCCTTGCCCCACTTGCGTGCCACAGTAGCTAGCTCATGGCGTGTAGAGCAGGCATGGCGCTACACTTGACAAAGTAGAGAAAATTACATTAAAATCCATAAAAACATTTTAAAATGTCCTAAGTTCTGAAGAATACCCCAAAGTTTGAGGTATCTCTATGACTTTTAAAAGGAAGAGGACAGCATCAAATGTCATTTTTTAGACTGATTATACCCTTTCTTGTCTGGTAATAATTATTTGGAGACCCCATTTGTAAACCGAGAGTATCTAGAACAATAGTTCTCAACCTTCCTAATGATGCAACCCTCATTTGTGACTCCCAACCATAACATTATTTTCATTGTTACTCCATAACTGTAATTTTTCTACTGTTATGAATCATAATGTAAACATTTTTGGAGATAGAAGCTTGCCAAAAGGGTCATGACCCAAGATTGAGAGCCGCTGATGTAGAGTGACTGATATGTGATGGACTTAGCAGGAGTAGAACAGAGGCAGGAGGATGCAGTTAATGGCCAATAAGGACTATTTACAATCATAAAGCTTTCGGACTTAGATGGCATTCAGCCTCTTGGACATCTTAGCTGCACGAGCAAAGGTGCACCGTGAACCTTCCTGAAACTGGGTTGTACTCCTGAACTCCTCCCACTTTCTCATAGATGACTTTGACATCTCTCTCTTTGCATTTGGTTCTCTCTCTGACAGATTCAGGGTTAGACTCCACTCTCTTTCCCGGGTTACAGATAGCTAACCCTATCACATAAAACTGCACTCTCTACTGCTCAGTGGGAGCTACTATAACAGTGTAGTGGAAAGTCTGCTCTCCCTCCTTGAGGCAGACCCATAGCCTTCCAGAAGCAATATCTGTACCTGTGACTCAAAGCGAAAACGTCAAGCACTCTCTGGGGCGGGTGATGCTCACCTTCCTGGATGCACTCATGGTAGCGCGAGCCAACTTTGTTACATGTGGCAAAATCCCCTGGAACTCTAAATATTCTAAATCGTTTGCCTAAATGAGTCAAAATACAGGTCGGTGCCAAAGAGAAAGCTGATCTCTTGCAAGGTAAGAAACCAACATCATCAAACCTTAATGTCCCATCTGAGTGATGAGAAACATCCATCCAAGGGCCTTGTGCAAAAGATACTGGGTGTGTTGGGGCCTGGAGTGTCTCGTCGTTTCAATGCTACTCTGTGCCTGAGAATAATAAGATTATCACAGATCTTGACTTCATGTTATGACCTGATGGAAATCCAAACTAAACCTGTCCTAGAGCGTGTGATACACCAGAGCAGCCTAGAGCTCAGTTGTCACCACCTTTTCAAATAAAGACATCTTAATTTAAAAAATTATAAGCTAGACGTCTGCCAAAGATTCAAAGAGAACATCAAAAGGGTATGGAAAGGTGTTTTTCTGCGGTCCCAGATTGGGGTACAGCAGTATAAAACCACATGGAAGAAGTTCCCAAGAACTGGAATGAAGAGTTCCAGAATTGAAGCTGCTTCCTAGCGATGGCACCAGTCCCATTTGGAAAGAGATTCGAGATCCAAATGATTGTGTGTAGAAGCACACCTCTTCTCTCCACTCATGTGTCTTGTCTTCAAAATCAGCCTGTCTTAGCATGTGGGGGAATACATAGTGCTGCTGATCTCAGATATGAGTCTGGATCCTATGGAAAATGGCCAAGTAAAAAGTGGCCTCTTTTTTGCCCCTGACAATACCCTTTATCCCTCTGTTCCTTTTAGGACTAACTGGAACTCAGACAAGGCTCCCAGCTGAAGACAACTCAGACCTAGGCTGTCTCAGCATACACGTGCCATTTCCCAGTACCTGGTAAAAGATACAGCACTGAGAGATGAGAAGAGGCTGAATTTTAGCTTCAGAAGTCTTGGAATGATAAAAATCAATGAAGGCTGAAGTTTTATCCAGTAATATACTGACAGTGACTTTTGAGAGGCAGGGCCTACTGGAAGTTAGGTCCCTAGGGCACTGTCCTTGAAGGGAATATTGGTACCCAGTCCCTTTCCTTTCTGTTTACATCCTGTTACCTTGGGATGAGCAATTTCCTCTGCCTATGCTTCCACCATGATGCCACTGGCCCAAAGGCAGTAGAACCATGTAACTATAAATGGAAATCACCATAACTATGAGCCAAAATAAATCCTTCCTCTTGTTGAGTAACCCAGGTGTTTTGTTAAAACAATGGGAAGTTAATTAGTACAAGGAGGCTATGTAATGATTCTATGCTATGCTATGTTTTACACACACACAAACACACACACACACTTCATGGAAGTAGATATCTTTACTTCACTCATTAGTGATATGTGTCCCTTTCTCAAACATCATTTACCTATCATTATTTTAAACAACTGGGCTAATGAAAAGCAATGACTTCTTGTATCTTTGAGGAAAGAAAAGGACCAAGATTCCAGATTTTTATCGATGAATTCAAGTTTATTGAAATAAGGTTATTTACATTATTAAGAGTTTTGACATTGTTTTCCACAGTCCATAAACAATTGGTTGTCCCTATAGGAAGCCGACACCTGTTTTATTGGCCATGTAGCAATAGTATCGGTTTGGCAGCCACTCATTGCCTTTTCTGGCCGAGTGAGAGATTATCCCATCTGGTTGAAATGGACCCAGCTGAAGAAGCCAGTCAACGTGCACTCCGAATGGGATAAACACAACTCACTTGATCAGACCCTGAGGAAACAGCAAGGGTCCACAAGAGATGCGTACTGATGGAGTATAACCATCAGAAATACTAATCCCAGGTCAAGTGGGAAGCAAGCCCCAGGGACAACTCTACCAGAAGTTAGGACACGTGGATAACAGCTCTACCATCCTCACTAACAACCTAGGGCTGCTAAGATCAAAGCTCTGAGGGGATCTCCCCTGCCTCTTCCGTCAAGATCCTTTCAACTCTGGATTAATGCTTTTCAGGCATCTCTTGCAATATCTGAGTCACCTGGCCACCATCTGTACTATGTAAAGATTACTACCTCTTTTTCCAGACGACAGTCCAGCAAACTCTCAATTGGACTAAGCACCCACAATTGGCAAAAATGTTGAGGCTGAGTGGGGAGAGCAGCTGCCAAGATAATGAGACACAAAACACTTTCACATGCTATTGCTGTCTGTGAAGTCCTCAGTCTTGCTCACTAATGCCCAGAGAAGGCCTGGCTGTCACAAACCAGTGAAAGGTCAGATCCTGCACAGAATAGGTCCTTGACCCTATCTTCTGAATGTGGCATCGTAAAACTTTCTCAAGAAAACATCTCAGAGTATTGGGGTTGGCCAGCCAAATACCAGACAGCTGCATAACAGGGCAGGCAAGCATGAGCAAGGGAGCCAGAGCCTCAAAAGAAACCCACGAAGGAATGAGCCTCAACAACAACCATCTGGAGGAATAGTCAACAGCCTTTGACTAAAGAAACAAGAGGAGTTCTCGCTGGATACAAAGACACGTTATCAAGGTGCAAAAATCAAGACTGAATGATACTGGGCTAAGAATAATAAGTCATTTGAATGAAATACAGTATAATATAAATCTCCAATATATAGATGTGATTATGTATGTGTGTGACTATGTAGATGTATGATAGCTTCATAATAAAGTCTGGATTGTTTAATTAAAGAGGAAATGGACTATTTAGCAAAGGACTCTATATCTAACTCATATCAGATATCTAAATAAGCCAGGCGGTGGTGGTGCATGCCTTTAATCCCAGCACTCTGGAAGCAGAGGCAAGCGGATCTCTGTGAGTTCGAGACCAGCTTGGTCTACAAGAGCTAGTTCCAGGACAGGCTCAAAAGCTACGGTAAAACCCTGCCTTGAAAACAAAAAACAAAAATAACAGATATCTAAATAAATGTCAGATGACAGAATGACATGCTGAAATTGTCAACAGAAGAATTCAAGAGCATTATAAATAAGTATTTTTCTCATTCTTACTAAGAGGGGGTGCTTTTGAGGACAACCATGGAAATTATAATGAAATCAAGCCCAAAATGCAGGACTAAGTAATAATTGACAATACCAATCAACATGAGTTAATAATGGTGTTTGTAAACTATTTTACCCAATTATAACAGGATACACACTTTTCAAGTACTCATGAAACATTTATCATGGTAGCCTACACCATAAGATAAACAAACAAACAAAATGTGCTCTGAAGGCACACTGGGATTAAATTAGAAATGTACAAATGGAAAGTCCCTAAATCTTTGAAAACAAAATAGTGTATGTTAACTCACAGATAAATAAGAAAGGAGAAAATCATAAAAAGTATTTTGGAACTGAAAGAAAATAAAAATAGCTCTTAAAGTTCTGAGATGCAGCTATAGCTGTTTTTAAAAACTCACGGCGTGGTTATAAATGCACAGAAAAACAAAGACAGGAGAGCAACGGCACAGCAGTGAAGATGAGGATGAAGAAGAGCAAGAAAAGTGTGGACGGGGAAAGAGGCAGAAGAACGGTGGAGCCGGTGCTAGCTGTTTGAAGTCAGAAGTGAAGGAGGATTTTCTGAAAATGGTATTGGTTGTCCCTTAGGTGTGACTGGATGTCTACAAATGGGTGTCATGGAGCATGGAAGAGACTCAAGTTAGAGGGAGCGTGTAAGGGAGGTGGAGGAGTGAAGGGCTGTGTGGGAAGCTTTCCATAGTCAACAGTGGTGGGAGTAAGGGCGCCAGAGAGGAAACAGAATATGCAGTCTGCTGCAGAAGACAGGGAGTGGATGGACCGTCCTTGCCAGAAGAAGAAGTGTGATCGTCATCCAGCAGATATTGGGCATCTCTGAAATTTTTCCGGCAAATAATAACGTAGGTAAAATGAAAGGCTGGTGATGACGTTCTGTAGAAAACAAGCCAGTGGCAAAGAGGAAATGAAGTAAGGGGGAGACAGTCTGATTGTGCGCGTCAGTTAAAGAAATATCGTACAAGCCACAGATTCGAAAGCCAGGCTGCTTCAAGAATTTCGTGGTAGTGGGTTTGAAAGAATGGCAGTGATTGATATAAATGCTTACCCTTTGGGACACGCTAAGAAAAATCTTTCTCAAAGAAATGGAACCACCTAAGCAAATCAAATTTGAATTTAATCCACAGGGGTTTGTCATAATTGTGATATTCAGTCCCAAGGAGTCAATGTTAACTGTCAGTTATCCAGCTTAGGTAACAAAGACGAAAGAGAAAAATCAATGAAACAAGAAGCAAAAGAGCACATGCCTTTGGGAAGAAACTAGTTTTGCTTGCTGGGGTTATCCAACCATAAGTTTTGTGCTTATTTGCCTTAATGTTTTTGTGTTGTTAATAAATATATAAAAAGGCACAACGTAGCAGAGAAAAAGTAATAGAGGTAAAAATCTGCCTAGAATAATGACATTTTTAAAGAAGGGAGCATGGTGGCACACGCCTTTAATCCCAGCACTTGGGAAGTTGAGGCAGGTAGATCTCTGGGAGTTTGAGACCAGGCGGCTCTACAGAGCAAGTTTCAGGACAGCCAGGGCTTCACAAAAAGAAATCTTGTCTCTAAAAACAAAACAAAACACAGTTCTTTAAAAAAAAAATAGAGAGACCTCTAATGGTAAAAACACCAGGAACCACTTATAAAAACTGAGGACAGGCTGTCACTCCCCTCACCTCACCTCCACCGCCACCAAATATTCTTGAAATCCAAGAACTGGAACAGAGCACACTAGTCACTACAGAAAATAAGTTACGAGGATATTGGGAAATCTTCGATATACCTAGATTTTCAAACACAGGGACCTTCCTCTCTTTGTTTTTAATGTGTCTCGGTTTCCTCATCTGCAAAACCATAATTCATTCATATCACATACAGCTGTTGTTGAGAAAATTCAATCAGAGTAAAGTGCCTGCCTGCCACGCGGTCACTATGGCGTTAACTGCCTTTGGCGGAGACAAGAACGTTTCCAGAGACACTGTGATTCACTGTTTCACTGTTTGTGTGCAGCTGGTTTCTTCATGTTCTCAGAAACTGACAACGGTCGCGTTTCTTTGTCGTCCCCTCAGAGAAGAGACAGGGAGAGCTATGTAACCCTAAAGAGCACGAAGCAAGCCATGCAAAACATAATAGACCCAAACACCGTGTAAACAGCTGCACGGAACTCACAAAAAGCCTTTGCTGAACCCTGTAAAGACAATTAAGGCAGTGAAGCTGCAATTATGACAATTAAGTTTAATGGAGGCAATTAGGCCAACAAAAATAAATGAACATTCTTCAGATACCTTTCTCGCTGTTCTTAGGATTCAGAAGAACAAAATAAATATACAATCCCAAAGGCTCCTTCTTACCCAAAGGAGGAGGCTTTCTTCCCTGCTGGCTAGTGTCATTGGCACAGAAGAAGCTAGGCAAACTGCTTGGAAGAGGAGTCATCGATAGTCTCTCTCTGATGTGGACAAAATATTTACATTTTGGGTGTGCCAGGCAAAGAGGTGCTCACTGACCAATAGTGGCATGACTGTTATGGGGATAACCAACTGCGTTCTGCTTGGATCTGAGACCCACAGAGTGGGAAAGAACACACACTTGATAATATAACACTAGGCAAAGGCAGTGGAAGTCACAGGCCCCAGGAGAAACTGTACTACTGATACTTTGCTAAGTGGCTATGTAGTCAAACTGTCTCCTAAACATTATCTTTTACCCATAGACTACAGGTGTTCTGAGTCTAGGTCAGAGAAGCTCCCCCCCCCCCCGTCCCAACAAAGGGTGAGGTTAAGGCAGAAGCTCAGAACTGATCGAAGCACTGAGAATAGGTGACTTCTGGGTGTTCATCCCTAAAACAGAAACCTACATCACTCCCTCGAGGGGCCAGGGAACACCTCTGAAGAGGGTGTAGGAAGATTGAAACACCGTCTTCTAGGTATGACATAACCATTGCAATCGTGAACACATGCACTAGAAAGACACGGAACTAGGAGGGTGGCTGGTTGAGAAGGAGAGCATCAGAAACAGCAGGGGAGTGATAAGAGAGAGGAACAGGGATGATATGACCAAAATACATTCTATTCAGACACAATTATCAAAAATAATTTTAAAAAGAAGGAAGTTGAAGGTGTATGACTCCTCCCTTGGGGGTACGGAGCTGGAACTAAGAGACCAGAGCAGGGGATATAGCTAAAGAATGGTCATTGATGCTGTTCCCTGTCTGAGCAGAGGATTGTGATCTGTGAGTCTATCTCTAAATAAATAACCTTTTATTATACTCAAAAAAAATGGGCATTGATCAGCCCAGGGCCTCCGGGTAGTGGCCTTCCAACTGCTGATAATCACACTGTGTTTTTATGCCTGGGAGAGATGAATGCAAAGATGCAATATGGGAGCCCTGGACAGTTATTTAGGGGCCTCTGACATTAGCCACAGAGGCCACTGAGGACAGCCATAGGGACCGCTGACAGCTGACCACTGATGGCCCTTCTGATGACCATGGGATTCCTTTAACAGAAAAGGTCATTTTGGTTCAACTACTCTGCTTATTAACATTTCTCTGCTACAGTGCTACCCCCTTCAGAGTACCTCAGAGGATGCTCATGTTGACACCAGTCACTAAGCAAAGCCACAAAGAGTGATCCTTCTTATGGATGGATCTTGTTGGCTGGACCTCAGGGGTTTTGGGGCCTTAATAAGCAAAAAAAAAAAAAAGAAAGAAAGAAAAGAAAGAAATCTATGGTTTAGCATGTCATATCTAACACTGGCACACTCGGCTAATGTCTAGAAATAATGGGCTTCCCTGATACACAGGAGTAGTCGTGGTTTAAATTAAGCATTCAACTTGCCTGGGCCAAAGTCACAACTCTGCCACTTAGGTGAGCTGGTTAACTTCCTATACTTCAATCACAGCTCCTCCTTGTGTGGTTGTTTAGGCAGTAGAAGTGTGTTAGTCAGTGTGTGTGTGTGTGTGTGTGTGTGTGTGTGTGTGTGTGTTTGTGTACTGTGAATGTGTACGTGCATTTGAAATAGTCCCTGCAGAGCTAACTGGGAACTCTGTGTATCCTTAACTACAGAGAACTCTCAGTCATCCCACCCCCTCCTTGACCAGTTGTGCTGCTCTGGGAGTTCCCACTAAGATGTGCAAAAATCTCCATGGCCATCCCCTTTCCTTAGTAGGATGGGAGGTCTCATCAAACTGCTTACATATTTTATCTAAAAAAGGCAACAAAAATCTCTTATATCAGTGATCTGTAAATAATATGAACTATATGACATCTCCCAGAATTTGTTTCTAATCATTTGACTATATTCTCTCTCTCTCTCTCTCTCTCTCTCTCTCTCTCTCTCTCT
>NC_022018.1:36980664-36983925 GCF_000317375.1 Microtus ochrogaster
CTCCCTCTCTCTCTCTCTCTCTCTCTCTCTCTCTCTCTCTCTCTCTCTCTTTCTCTATCTCTCCTCTCTCTGGTTTTTTGAGACAGGCTTCTCTTTGTAGCTTTGGAACCTGTCCTGGGACTCACTCCGTAGACCAGACTGGCTTTGAACTCACAGAGATCTTCCTGCCTCTGCCTCCGAGTGCTGGGATTAAAGGTGTGTGCCACCACCACCCAGCTATGTATTATCTCTTACCTAACTCAAGAAATATTTTTTGCTTCCTTCAGACAAACGTTTTTCTAACCCTGCCTCCTTGCCCATACCCCCATGTTTCCACCTATATTATGTCTAATGATCAGGCAAGTCCCCTACCTTCACTAAAAGAAACATTACTTGGATCCCTGCATATTTATGCTCAGTCAGGGTCATGTGACAAAAGCTTATGGCACGATGAATGGCAAACTTGCTGTGCATATTACAGATAGAGACTTAGAGAGTATTCGGGATATCTCTAAATATCCTACAATCCGAGTCATGTGAACCTGTAAGCTCTCCCTCTTTCCTAGAGCAAGTTTCACCTCCTCAAGCTAAGGTCTCTCCATCCTCCCACCCACTGGGCACCGATTCAAAGACCACAGATGAACTATTAGTACTTGGAATGCACTGTGAGCTCTCCTGACGTCACCAGGGAGCTGGGACATAGAAATCCATATAAGGTGCTCTATGCGTGAAAGGTCTGCCCCTTCATCGGGCATCTCTTCTCATCTACATCAGTGATCCCTATAGGACAGTCTCCAGTGGTATGTGTGCTTAGAAATGTGTATATCTGTCCCAGCTACCATCTGCCTAGCGGCTAATATATCTATCTCTCCAGCAGGCTAACTTGTTAGTTTGTAGTTGAGGTCAAGACCAACATTTACGGTTTCATATAACTTCCTCTTCACAATACCCATCTCTTCTCCAAGACACGCTTTCTGGATGATGCCGTCAATTGTTAAGAATTTCCGAAGGACTACTGATTTATTGTTGTTTCCTCAGCATTAGATATACTGCCCTTCCCAACTAACAAAAATGTACAAAATATACCTCCAGCATTTATCAACTCTTAAAATGTTGGAAAGAGGACCCCTACCCAGCTCTGTGGATGGGGAGAGGCACAGCTGACTGCAACGAGCCTCCAGGAGGCTGTGTCTGAGCAGGGAATCCTAACCCTGACAGTAGACTTATACCTACCCAGAGTGCATGGGAACCACTGGCTTTAGGTGCCCTGCAGATGCAAACCATGAGCCACTGGAGACCAGCAGTTCTCACCAGTGCTAAACAGCAAGTGTCAGAGGGCAGTTCCTATGCCAACATCAATGGCATGACAAATATTGGATGACTGACCTTGGGGTCTCACTCTGGCTGTGCAGGCCAGGGATAGACTGTGTGGCTGTGAAGCAAATGCAGATAGGACTTCTATCCTGCACAAGAGGGAACTTAGTTTTGATACAGAAAATACTGCACTGTGGCCATGAAGGCATAAAATTCATCACTGCTTCATTGTTAGCTCTGAAACTCAAGCTGTCAATGCATTCTGATAGCTGGGTTGTTTATGAATATGCATGTCAATGATGAGTGCCTTAAATGTTTCCCTTCCTTAATTCTGGCATTCCCCTGCAATCAGATTGATAACCACCCTAATTGTCATCATAGAACCTTCATCTAGTAACTGATGGAAGCAGATGCAGAGATCCACAGCTGGGCACTGGTTTGAAGTCCTGGAGTCCAGTCAAAGAGAGGGAGGAGCGATAATATGAGCATGATGGGGAAACCCACAGAGACAATTGACCTAAGCTAGTGGGAGCTCACTGACTCTGGCCTGAGAGAGGGGGGACATCCATAGATTCAAACTAGGCCCTCTGAATGTGGGTGACACTTGTGTGACTTGGGCAGTTTGTGAGGTCACTGGCACTGGGACCAGGATTTATCCCTAGTGCATGAACTGGCTTTTTGAAGTCCATTCTCTATAGAAGGATTCCTTACTCAATCTAGATATAGGGAGAAGGAGCTTGGTCCTGCCTCAACTTGATGCGCCTGCCTGACTTGGTTGACTCCCCATGGGAGGCCTTACCCTCTCTGAGGAGTGGTTGGGGGTGAGGTAGGGAGAAGGTGGAGGGAGTGAGAGGAAGGGAGGGAGAATGGGATTGGTATTAAAATAAAAAAGTAGTTTTTAAATTTAAAAAAAAAAACAAGTAAATAAAAAAAAAATCTGTGACAAAGGATGGCTCCTAAACGGCCCTTATTCCTCCTGCTCTCTGCCCTCTTTGAAAATCTCTGATTGTCCCTAGATAAGTGGCACAAAAAACACCCTACGACCCCAATTTGCTCAGCCTGCTTTCTGCTGGGCCTCCCTCCAACAAGACAACTGGGAGCTGAGAAAACATTGATGTGCACTGCCAACCCCGAACCAAAGGAAATGAGCCTCTCTTGAACTTGACAACTGCAGGGCCCCTCAAGGCCTTCAGAACTGCTGCTCTTCTCCACAGGACCGCTGGAGGTAGTTAAATTCAATACATGCTTTTCATCAGAACCATCTTTGCTTTAAACCTCCCTCTAGCCTTTCAACCACCTAGCTGCGCCCGTCATCCATCTGACTTCCCTCTGGGAAGGTTGGCCACCAGGCCTGGGATACTGCACAACTCGAATGTCGAGAAGGCTCCGCTCTTAAACTGGTCTTAGGTGTTTTGTGATCAATACCTAAACTGCACCTGACTTTGATCTACTGTCAAGCAGTGGTGACGGAGTGTGGTAACCTCTAAGTCAGCATAGGATACAGTCACACTACGCTGTGCTCCCTCTGTCTGGAATCCAATCTTATCCTTATCCCCGGTCCCTAGATACACTTCACTTTGATCCACGGTGCTGTGGGATATGAAGGAAAGAAAAGGAAATGCTGGGGCCTGGGAAAGAAGCCAAAACTAATCTGATGATACAAGAGATGGGAAGTGTGGCATTGATGGTCCTTGCAGCATAGAGTTCCAGAAAGAGGCTCCTAAGAACAAAAGTTGTTTGTTACATATACAGTATTCTGCCTGCTTGCATGGCTGCACACCAGAAGAGGGCATCAGATCCTATCATAGGTGGTTGTGAGCCACCATGTGGTTGCTGGGAATTGAACTCAGGACCTCTGGAGGAGCAGCCATGCTCTTAACCCCTGAGCCGATCATATGACAAGGGCATTTGTTCAACTATGTTCATAGCAGCATTATTTGTAATAGCCAGAACCTGGAAACAACCTAG
>NC_022018.1:36985058-36999288 GCF_000317375.1 Microtus ochrogaster
AAAATAAAATAAAAATTTTTCATGAGTATAACTAAATCATGAAACTAATATGAAAGCATAATATTAAATATTTACATTTTGAATAATTTTTTTAAAAAAAGAACAAAAGTTGTAATCCATTGAAGCTATACAACTCACATGTAACTTATATGCATGTCTCATATAATCTGCACACTAGGGAATCATTTTCCAAAGCAGAATAACAGAGACTGAATAAATAATAGGAAAGGAGTTCGTTTTGGGTCATGGTTGGAGAAACCAGGAAGTCTAAGAACAATGGGCATGGGAGCCACTCGCCCATCTGCTGTGGGTGATACAAAGGCAGTTGTGCATCTACAGAAGAGGAGACAGAGACACAGAGCACACATTCACAGCTTTACTTGCTCTGTGTTGACTGTGTTGCTGTAATTGTTCCTTTTCATATTAGTTATCACTATTAATCTATGTGTTTGGTTTACAAACCAAACTTTATCACAGGCATAACGTACACATGGAGGAAAATCATTGTGCATGTAAGGTCATAGTATCCACTGCGATTCTTAGACAATGTCCCCTGAGGAAGAGGACGACCATATTGCCAGAGATTTCCAGGAGACTGAGGCAACAGGATACAAGCTTAGGGTTAGAGGGCTGGAGGGGCTGGGGAAAGAATGGCAGTTATAGGAATAGGGATGAGGCAGCTTCCAGGGCTGCCAGGGAGGGAAAGCCCTTGAGTTTCAGAGGAAGTGACATGACACTCCTGCAGAATGGCATCTGGCCTCAGCAGGGTTCTTTGTGTCCTTGGGCTGCCAGGGAGAAAGAGGGAGACTGTGAGAAATTCTGATGTAGCAGCTGCCCAGTGAGCAGAATCTATCTTCAGTCAGGTCTGGAACTCCTATTGGGCACCTTGAATAAATGCATTTAGCAAATAAACATATGGCACTTCCAGTTAAGCTAAATATATGATTAAATGAAAAATTTAAACTTCTAATAAATATCCCTCTTGCACCATCTAGAATATGTTTATGCATAAACACTGTTCGTGGTTTATTTGAAAGTACCACTTATCTAAGCATTCTATAAAAATAAAGTTTCTAGGCCTTGTAGTAAGATCAGCTGCTTTGGATCTCAGACATTCAAAATGTGAGCTTCGAGGAGATTTCTTCTCCAAACCATAACCATCCAATAAACATTATTTCAATATCATTCCCCATATCAAGTCCTCCTCCCCCTTGGCGTCTAGAGAACTGCCTGTGTGAGTACTCTACTCTGTGCTAGCTCCCTTCACTAAACAAGCCAACAAGCACCAACGTTCCTATGTGTGGAATAACATAAACCCCACTGTAGCTGCAATTCCCCCATGGAAAGCACCTACTCTTTTTTTATGTTTTTTTTTTCATTTTTTTGACATTATAATATAGTCCTATCATTTCCTTCCTTCCCTTTTCTTCTTCCAAGCCATCTTATGTGTCCCAAACCTTGCTTTCATTCAGACTGATGGCTTCTTTTCATTAATTGTTGTCACACACATGCACACGCACACACACACACACGCACGCACGCACGCACGCACGCACATGCACACTCCTAAATATATAAATGCAGCCTTCTCATTCTCTATAGTGTTCCTTGAATTTATATTTGTAGAGCTTATCATTTGGTATCAGACAACCAATCGGTGCGCCCTCCCCGGGGAAGACTATTGCCCCCGCCAGCATCCTATGGTTGGCTGTAGTTTTCTGTCTAGCATTGAGGTCTTGTGGGTTTTCCCCTTCTGCTGCTTACGTTTAAAGCATCTGAACTTTGGGGAGACACCCAACCCATAGCACAGATAAATCACATAACTTGCTGAGAGATCTGAGCTAGGAAGCAGAAAAGGAGAGCTGCGTGCCCAGACAAGGCTGAGGCTAATATTCTATGCTGCTCCGCTGTGTAGTCTGGCCAAGACTGTGCCACTAACGTGATTGTCAGTACCTAGCGCGAAAGCAAAGCACAACCCTGGGCTGTCCCGGTCATCCTCTCCTCCAGTGCTTGCTATCAGGTAACTCGGGGCAGGGCTCAGCTGTCCATGCAGAGAGTGGGCGAGTGAAGTCATCCACCCACGCAGGTAACAGGCCTCTGTGCTCTGCAGGCTCCTGTTGGAGGTGCCCTCAGGCTCAGGCCAGCGTGATGCCCCAGGGGAAGGTGCAGATTTCCCTAGTGTTTTCCCCAGTATTGCTCTTAGAAATCATTCTCCTCTGAGACCCATTTAGATGACTAACATGACCGTAACCTGTGTGTCGGAAAAAAGAACCTGATCCACTACAACCTACATTTCACATCCCCTTAGGGTAGTTGGCTGCCTGAAGGGTTTTCCACCTATTTGGAAACTAAGGCATTTGACAGAGGTGGTAAAAGGCAGACGTTCCCAGGTAAGATTTTTAAGAATTTCAAAGTATATGCTGCAGGAAGGAGGAACAGTTGGTCATTTCCTAATAATAGCAATAATAATACTCCAAATAATAATCTGCTGAAGGTCAAAGCCAGGCTCCAACGCTTTGAAGCCCTTCACCCTTCATCTATGGCCCTTTTGATCTCCTGTTTCCTTTAAATCTCCGAGTGATTAGCAGCTCATTCAAAATGTATCTTCTATGATATCTCTTAATTGTTGGCTTGCTTAGCAACCACAGTAAAGATGTAAAGGGCCACTGATGTCAGCCTCCCATTCCTGCATCTCCCAGGTGAGGTTACCTCACTCTCACCTGGACATCGGTGTGCAGGTGCCTCACACTCCCCAGCCCACCCAGCATGATTGCTGGACCAGAGCCATGGCCCTCACTTCATATGTTCTGGTCATGGAGCACCAACGATTATCCATCCAAACAACTCAACTACAAGTTCCTGTCTGCCAGCCAAGATCCTTCCCACATGGTTCCAAGCCTTCCACAACTATCTGTGAGTTTCCCACAGCTAGACTTGGCAACTATCCTTCCGCTATACCACGGCTGAGCTTTGGCTTCGGGATCTCCTTTTATGTTCTTGTTTGTTTGTTAATCGTCTCCTTCTTCATATCCTGAAGCCCTTTAGCTCTAGCGACCCGAAGTAAACATGTGTGTGTTCTCCACCAGACCTGTCCAAAGAAACATACTTGGGAAGGTTCTGGAAGTTCATCAACACTCCCCTGGATGTTGCTTAGCCAGGAGAGTCACTGCTGGAAGTCTTCTGGGGCCTCTTGAAGTCACTCTCAGGCCCTCTCCTGTGGTTCATCCTCTGCCCTTGGCCTCTGGGTACCCTCACCAAAGTTCACATGGCTCTTTCTGAACCTGGCCAGCCTCCTTAAGCTGGACTGTGAACTGCTTTCAGGCAGGATTTCATCTTGTCTCTGTACTCAGCACTCTAGTATAGGTTTCAGCCGTGGTCTGTGCCACACAATGCTTGCATTCTCATGGGTAGAGGCTGGATTCATCCACACATTACACATGGGTGAGTTTCTTACACATTGGCTCCTATCAAGCAGAAGTTCAAAGCATTGCCAACTACTTACAATAGCCAAATCATGAAATCAACATAGGTACCCATCAGTCAATGAATGGGTAAAATACACACAACATAATATTATACAACTGTAAAGATTAAAAGAGCAAAATTAAGTTACCTATAGGAGAATGGACATAACTAGAGATCATCACGTTAAAAAAAAAGTAAGTTAGACTAGAAAAACTAATATAGTTTCCTCTACATGCAAAATCTAGATTTCTTTTAAAGACATTAAATAGAAGAAGGAAAATCAGGGAAGAAAAATGGACCAGAGGTCGGGGAAAGAGGACAAAAAGTAATATGGGTGATGACTATGACCAAAGCACGTTATACACAAATATATAGTATTAAGATGAAACCCACTGTTTATATAAGGAATAGATGCTAATAAATAAAGAGAAAGAAACAAAATAAGAACATTGCCAAACTTTATCTCCATCACTGTGACCAAAGAATGTGCTTCTTCTAAACAGATGCACTACACAGAAGTACCGACCTTCACTTGGACATGTCTGTTGGGTAGATATGGAAAGTTGAGGCAGATCTGACAGGACTCAGGATCCAGAAAGCCAGGTATGGAGTCAAGGTCTTCATAGAGAACTAAAGGCAATGAGAAGCCTGACATGCCCTGCCTATTACCTCATCCAACATCATCTCTACAGGACAGGATTATTTATTCCCTTCTTATATGTAGAGTGGAGTTTAAAGGCAAATCCCATTAGTCTAATTTAAATATTCATTGGCTTATTTCTTTTTTTTTTTTTGTGAATCCAGGATTTAGGCAAGTTTATTAACTTTATCTAATGGTTTGGAATGTCAGGCACTTTCCCTTGACTGCTGGCTCT
The DNA here is from genome assembly GCF_000317375.1 of Microtus ochrogaster. Lineage (NCBI taxonomy): Eukaryota > Metazoa > Chordata > Mammalia > Rodentia > Cricetidae > Microtus > Microtus ochrogaster. Next base: position 36,989,399 of record NC_022018.1, read on the forward strand.
TTCTTTCCTGGGTCAGGTCACCTGTTCAGGAGTACTGCTTTGTCTGGTTCTACCTGCCTGTTTTCGTCATTCTGATATGCCTATTATCACTGTTCTTGCTTGGGGAATATTCCAACTGTGTCTGTAAAGACTAGAAACCTCATGAAGACCAGCCCTTACTCTTACTCTTCTTCTCCTCTACTTCTTCCCCTTACTCTCCTTTCTTCTCCTTTTCCTTCCTCTTAGTCTCTTCCCATCCCCTTCTTCCCCTCCACCTTCTCCATCTTCTTTTCTTTTCTTTTCTTTTCTTTTTTTTCCCTTCTTCACTTTATTTCTTTTCCCTTGCATGAAAACTAAAGAAGATGCAGTGGTAATTTACTTCAGTTCAACTTTTACACTCAGATCCTTGCCTGCTGTTCACATCCAATTCTAAGCACTCTGGGGGTACTGAGGCTGGCACTCAAGGCTCCCTGGTAGAGAGAAATAATACCCCATCTTTCTTCTTCCATTGTCCTTCCAGCAGAAGGTGTGACACAAATTGAAGGTTTGCCTTCTAGCTTCAAGGTCTAGATCAAAGTTGAGTGTCATTCATCCTTACTATTTGGATCATTGGCGTGTTGTCCTCTTCCCTTAAGGTACAGATCACAACTGTGCCCTCCAGTTTTGAATTGTAGTTCATTCCTGATATAATAAAGTTGAAAACCAAGAACAACTGTCATAATCAATCCATTGTCAACATGAGATACAATCATATCACCTTATTAATTTCCAAATAAAAATCAATAACTGGGTTGTAATTATGACTAAACATAACATAATTATGTCAAATACAATTGATTATATATTTAGAATGGTGGCAATGTCCCTTGGAGGATATCATTCTTGTATCTCAAAGTTCTGATAACCACAAATATTCTCTTAGTTGATGTTGCAACATATGATAAGGAAATTTAAAGGACATAGAAATAACTTTACAAATGCATTATCAACAAAATACAACAGAAACACTCATATCAGTTAAAGTTCTCATTGCTGCAATAGTCACATGACTTTAGATGGTATTTAGAACTGCCATACTCTCTGCCCATTCTGTATTTCTCCCAACCTCTGCAAGCACTTCACAAGGTCTTGGGTCTTTTCCTAGAGAAATGACCCATGCCTTCATTCCTGATGGGCATGTGATGTTTGCCATACTTATTGTATTATACTGGTTTTACTTTTTTTGTTTGTTTGTTTGTTTTTTTGGTTTTTCGAGACAGGGTTCCTCTGTGGTTTTTTGGAGCCTGTCCTGAAACTAGCTCTTGTAGACCAGGCTGGTCTCAAACTCACAGAGATCAGCCTGCCTCTGCCTCCCAAGTGCTGGGATTAAAGGCCTGTGCCAACACCACCCGGCTGAATTATACTGTTTTTTTTTTTTCTCATTTGTCTTAATGGCAAGTCCTGGTATGACAAGGAGATGCCCTAAAAGATCTCCTGCATTCTGGACATATTATCCTGCTTATCTCTATTGTGATAAGACAATCCAATTTCCCCATGCTAATCTGGATATATCACCCTGCCTAAAGCTGTTATTCTTTCTTTAGTCTGTTGGTTTAAGAGCATTTGAAGCCCAAATGTCCTTTTCACAGAGGAAGTTTTCCAGTGTAGTCAACCTGCCAGTAGGTTGGTGGCTGGTCACTCTAGTAATGGTGTCATATATGGGTCTAAGTTTTGGTCTGTGCTAATACGTAATATGGCAACTCAGCAAAACTGTAGCTAAGTCAGCCATGATGAGTTCAAATTCATTGGCTTATTTCAATAATAATAACTATTAATGGCCTCAGTTCTCCAGTCAAAAGGCATAAGCTGGCTGGGTAAATCAAGAAACAAAATTCTTAGGTGTGTGGATTGATATCTGGATCTTTGGTTCAGTTCCATTGATCCTCCTGTCTGTTTTTATGCCAATACCAGGCTGTTCTCAGTACTCTGTAGTAGAGTTTGAAGTCAGGGATTGTGATGCTTCCAGAAGTTCGTTTATTGTACAGGATTCTTTAAGCTATCTTTGTTTTTTTACTTTTACATATGAAGTTGAGTATTGTTCTTGGTCTGTGAAGAATTTTTCTAAGGTTTTGTTGGGCATTACATTGAATCTGTGGATTGTTTTTTGGTAAAATTGCCATTTTTACTATGTTAATTCTATTTACCTAAGAGTATGAGAGGCCTTTCCATTTTCTGGTGTCTTCTTCCATTTCTTTCTTCAAAGATTTAAAGTTCTTGTCATACAGGTCTTTTACTTGTTTTGTCAGAGTTACTCTGAGATATTTTATGTTATTTGTGGTTATTGTGAAGGGTGATGCTTCTCTGATTTCTTTCCCAGCCCATTTATCACCATATAAAGGGGGTTACTGATTTTTTTTTTTTTTTAGTTAATCTTGTATCTTGCTACATTACTGAAGGTATTTATGAGTTGTAGAAGTTCCTTGCAAGCATTTTGGGGGTCACTTAGTAAACTATCATATCATCAGCAAATAGTGAGAGTTTGACTTCTTTTTTTTCAATTTGTATCCTCTTGATTTCCTAACAATGGATTCCAGGGACTGTCCCCAGTGCTTTGAATGGCTCTTGGGAACATATTTCTCATACTGGGTTGCCTTGCCCAGCCTTAATAAAAGGGAGGTGCGTGGTCATACTGCAACTTGATATGTCATGCTTTGTTGATATCCACGGGAGGCCTGCAGAGGAGGAGTGGATTGGGGTGGGGGAAATGGGAGTGGGAGGAGGGCTGCAGTCAGGATTCAAAATAAATGAATTGATAGATAGATAGATAGATAGATAGATAGATAGATAGATAGATAGATAGATAGATAGATAGATAGATGAAAAAAGAATTCAGGATTCTCTGGCTCATGTTCTGGGATGTGGAGTGAACACATTTGAAGGTACAGGTAAGCAAGGGTGAGCATCTCATGGGAGCCTCACGCTGTTGGCAAGGGCACTGGCAGCATAACAGCACAAGGGTGCTTCCTTATGGTGTTGTAAGCCCTGAAAGCCATCATGGAGGCCTTGCCCTCATGACCTCATTACATCCCAATTCCCACCTTGAGGTCCTACCTCCAAAAACCTAGGAACGTGGGGATTACGTTTCCAGTGCAGGAACAGTGGAGAGAACTTCCAAAACAGGAGGCACCTTCCTACAGCTTTGTTTTTAGGGTAACAGCAACACACTGCTGGGCACAGGCTACCTGATGCCAAACACACATACACCCAGTGAGCAGAGCTGATATCCTTGGGCTTTTACCTGAGGTACACCCAGTATGCCTGGTCATCTGGAGGTGACCCTTCTAGGGTCACCCAGCACTAGACACTACAATCATTGGTTTGGCACATGCTATTTTATCTGCACCAGGACTTGAGTCTGATCCAGATAATTTTATAGGACAACAGGCCTCTGAGAGCTTAGCCTGGTCTTACACACGAGTCAGTGTTTCACATATACACAAAGAATTTCCAGATAAAATATAGGAAACCCAGTTAAATGGGAATTCCAAATAAACCATGAATATAGTGTTTGTGCAGAAGCATATCCTAAATAGTATGTAAAGACTATTTATTAGAAATTTAAATTTTTCATTTAATCATAAATTTAGCTTAACTGGAAGTGCCACATCTTTATTTGCTAAATGCATTTATTCAAGGTGCCCAATCAGGAGTTCCAGACCAGACTGAAGATAGATTCTGCTCACTGGGCAGCTGCTACATCAGAGTTTCTCACAGTCTCCCTCTTCCTCCCCAGCAGCCCAAGGACACAAAGGACCCTGCTGATGCCAGATGCCATTCTGCAGGAGTTTCTCTGGAACTCAAGGGCTTTCTCTCCCTGGCAGCTCTGGAAGCTGCCTCATCCCTATCCCTATAACTGCCATTCTTTCCCCAGCCCCTCCAGCCCTCTAACCCTAAGCTTGTATCCTGTTGCCTCAGTCTCCTGGAAATCTCTGGCAATATGGTCGTCCTCTTCCTCAGGGGACATTGTCTAAGAATCACAGTGGATACTATGACCTTATATGCACAATGATTTTCCTCCATGTATACATTATGCTTGTGATAAAGTTTGGTTTATAAACCAGGCACAGAGGTTAATAGTGATAACTAATAAGAAAAGGAACAATTACAGCAACACAGTGCGAGTGAAGTTGTGAATGTGTGCTCGCATAGTTGTGAACATGTGGTCGAATAGTTGTGAAAGTGTGCTTGCATAGTTGTGAATGTGTGTTTGCATAGTTGTGAACGTGTGCTTCCATAGTTGTGAGTGTGTGTTTGCATAGTTGTGAACGTGTGCTTCCATAGTTGTGGGTGTGTGCTCGCATAGTTGTGAATATGTGCTCGCATAGTTGTGAATGTGTGCTTACATAGTTGTGAATGTGTGCTTACATAGTTGTGAATGTGTGTTTGCATAGTTGTGAAATTGTGTTTGCATAGTTGTGAGTGTGTGCTAGCACAAGCTGTCTCTTGCCTCAAATATCTCCTTTACTGTGGTCACCCTTCTTGTAATGGTGTGAGATCATACATGAGCCACACAATGGAATGCATGAGATAAACGACAGCGGCACCCTGAGAAACATTAGACCACTGCTGACCCTTGGAAGACAAGCCAAGCTCAAGAACTGTTTACTTGTGGAGTTTTCCATGTAATCTCAAGTAACTAGACCTAGAAAGGGAAGCCATCAGCACCCAGACTACAGTGATATCACATGACTGGAGATTGGCTGGCAGTTGGTTTGCTTAGTTTTCTGCCCTTTTTTTTTTATCACATCAGCCTGGAGTTTTTCCAGTCCACTTCGGTATCTTGAACTTCTCTCACACGCCCCTTATGGCAGCCTGCACCTGTTTCCTTTACACGCTTTGGTCTGCATGGATGTGGGGCCATATTTTCCTTTGCCCTTACTAATGAGAGAAAATTAAAGTTGTCACAAGTATACAAATAAGACAAAAATTACAACCTGCATCCCTAACTCAGATGGTGCTTCTCTGCCATCGTATCCCCTGCACCACTGTGCCCACCGCTGGTTGCTTAGCTTCCTATGTCTGGGAAGAAGCAAGAGGCTTGGGAGAAAATGACATTCTTTGTGATACCAGAAGAGGAGAAAGACCTTCAGCTACACAGTAAACCATCTATCATCTGTCCAGGCCATTCATTAGCAGTTTTACAAGTTGATAAAAAGGCCTTCTTCATTTTTTTTAAGGATTTATTTATTTTATGTGTGTGAGTGTTTTGCCTAAATGTAAGTATGTGTGCAATGTGTGTCTGGTGCCTGTGGAGGTGAAAAGAACACACCAGATCCCCTGCAACTGGAGTTGTGGTTGACTGTGAACTACCATGTTAGTGCTGGGAACCGAACATGGATCCTCTGTAAGAGTAGCAAGTGCTCTTGACTACCGACCCATCTCTCCAGCCCTAACATGTCTTTTTCAAGGAGGAGGAGAATTAGGAAGAGGAGGAAGAAGACTGAATTGTAAGCAAAGCTATATTTCCTGCACCCTCCCCCTTCTGAAAATTGGTGCACAGTCCAGATGTGTTTTAGGGAAAGGCAGACTGCATCTTAGGTGCAGCCCTAACAAAGGTGCCTGGAGTCTGAGACATGCACGGTGTTCCCTTGCAAGACCCTGCCCATGGAACACGCTCCACCCAGACAGCCTACATCCTGGTCTTGCTTTTCCATACAGAAGTGCTCCAGTTTACAATCAACTTCACAATGATGTGAAAGATTTTAGCCTTCAGTAGAAACAGTATGTGGAGTTGGGGATGTGCATCTTTCCCAGACTAGCAATGTGATAGGTAGACCTGTGAGTCTCACCATCATGACTGCACCTTGCAACTCAGCAGGGGCAGGGGGCAGGGGAAGGGTTGGGTAGGTCAGGGGCATTTTCCCATTTGGAAACTTCCAACTTGTATTTTATCCTAGAGTTTATAGTACATTATAACTTGATGAGCAGCTAGATCCAAATAGCATGGTCTTGGGTTCCCATTGTAATGACTACATCCTTTCTGTAGCTATTAACTTTGTCATAACATGGGGTCAAAATGATTATGTGCTCTCAATTTTTGGTTCAGCTATGTGCTGCTGGATGGCCACCTTGGTACAAACTGTTTATCCATGCCACAATTTCTTTCTCAGATGGCATGCGGTTTTGAAGGCAGTCATGAGGACCAATGAGAGATCTAAAAGTTTAGTATGGGGCCCATTTGGTGCCTGCTTTAAAATGCTCATTAGTTTTTCTTACACGATTCCATTCAAATCCTCTTTGCTTTTTTAATTGATTTTATTGAGCTGTACATTTTCCCTTACATCTCCCCTCACTTTATATCCTCTCCCATGGTCCCTTTGCCCAATTTACTCAGGAAATCTTGTCTTTTTCTACTTCCTATGTAGATTAGATACATGTGTATCTCTCTTAGGGTCCTCATTGTTGTCTAGGTTCTCTGGGATTGCCATTTGTAAGCTTTTTTTTATGTTTAAAAACCACTTATGAGTGAGTACATATGATAATTGCCTTTCTCGGTCTGGGTTACCTCACTCAATATGTTTTCTAGCTCCATCCATTTTCCTGCAAATTTCAAGATGTCATTATTTTTCTCTGTTATGTAGTACTCCATTGTGTAAATATACCACACTTTCCTTACCAGAACCATCATCCACCATGATCAAGTCGGCTTCATCCCAGAGATGCAGGGATGGTTCAACATATGAAAATCTGTCAATGTAATCTACCATATAAACAAACCGAAAAATAAAAACCACATGATCATCTCATTAGATGCTGAAAAAGCTTTTGACAAAATACAACATCCCTTCAAATCCCCTTTTCATCACAATGTAAGTCACACTTCATAGAAAGACATGTAAAGTCAGTTTTCTAGACTTCAAGAGTTTTCTGTTTTAATAATAACTTCTGTGTGTGTGAAACCAAAACCCAACTGGCATTGTAGCCATGTAATGTGACTTTGAAATGATGCTAAACAGTTATCTAGTCTGCTATATGACTGTTTCTATATTTGGGGTCTTACTGTAACCTTTGAGTTCCAAAGGCCCATGTATTGCAACCTAATATTCAGCTTGGTGTTCTTGGGAGGCGGTTTAGGGAGTCAGGCTTGGTGGAGGTCCTTAGGTCGCTGGAGACTGCGATACCCTAGTGCTCCCCCACTTCCCCCAGTCCCCACCATGGCGTTTACTCCACTGTGTACCCTCCTGTGATGTGCTGCCCCACCTCAGGCCCAGAATCAACCAGGTCACCTGACCATGGCCTGGACCCTCTGAAGTTGTAAGCTAAAGTGAACCTTTGTTCTTTTTCAGTGGATGACTCCAGGCGTGCGTTAGTGTAGGAACTTCTACCCACAGACTCTGCTGGGATCAGAGCAAGGAGCAGAACGTTGCCCTGAGATGGTGGGATGCCAGGCCTTAGTAGAGCTATGCTAGAGAGATCACCCTCAACTGCAGGACTCCCAGATATATAAGCCTGAGATCTTGACAAACACTGGAAACTGAGGCCGTTCTCAGCTGTCTTCCAGCTTGGCATTAAAGTCTTACATGCTTCTGCACGCGTTGGTCCTGAGGGATCTTGCCTGTCCTTAGGGACCTCTGCTGTGCTTCTTCCAGGGAGCCTGGTTTTCAAAAAGGCGCTCCTCAGCATCCACTGGGGTGCACATCTGCAGTCCAGTCCCCTGCTAACTGGCCAGCTGGACCCTAATGATTCAATACGAATGAAGCTGGTATCACTCTGTGGCTAGCAGTCACCTTTGCTCTCAGGATTCCTTCCAAGCACTGTGGAAGATAAATGGGGAATCTCTATGTACAGCAAGCAGCAAAGTGTGTAATCCACAGAAATGGTGCCTTTTCGACTTCCTATTTTAATGAGAAGAAATGCCAGGCAAATAAACCTTACTAAAATGTTAATAAAGAGCCTGAACAGGAACCAAACTGAGCCTCAAAATGCACATGTTCTAGGACTTCTGGATCCTCAAAAGGCCACCTTCATCTCACCTTAACAGTTTCATAAAGGAATTAACACTTCCTACCCCTTTGATTAGAAATCTTTGATGTGTCAGGATGTGCAGCCTGTAAGAACAGAGGCTTGAGAGCGGGGAGCCCACAGTGCGGGGGACAAATGTTGAGGAGGTTACCTGATTCAAGACCACATTGTTTTTAAAAATAAAAGCTAAACCCTGTAATTAGAAACTAGAGCTGTGACTAAGTCTCTCAGAACAGCCAGGGAACCACAGGAATGTGTCTGTGAAACTTGCCCATCGAGTGGTTCGTGCTGTTGTCAGGGCCCACGCCCTGCAGTGCCAACTGCTCCAGAAGGCCTAGCCGTCTGCGAGAGTATGGATTGGGGGCTTAACGTGAATCTTCTCCGGCAGATAAAGCAGCTAAGCTTTGGGTGGCTGAAAGGCTGTATTTGCACCTCTGCACCCAGGGGCATGACAGCCATAGCTTAAAGCTGGCCGGATACTACCATCGAGACAGACAAAGGGCACTACTCCTAGGTCCTCATCCCTCAGAGCCAGTTGATAAACACTTTCTAGCATACCCTGTCAGGTGTTCGGTTTGGTCCAACTAAACATTCCAACTTCCAGATCTGTCTGGACCTGTGTCCTCTTCATGATGGCCGACCTCTTATGTTGAAGAGGGCTTTCAGTTATTTTTATTTAAATATATGCTTAGGATGGTTCAATTTACAAATCCTCTACTTTTGATATGACAAACAAAAAGCATTTAATAGAAACTGTACTTTGAGTGTGAATTTAGACCTAGGCCCAGGCTGGTGATGTGGTCTCATTCTCCATTGTGATGCTGGATAGTGGTGGTATGAGATGGTGCCAGTCAGTATGTGGTGACAGGGAACTGAAACTCTGCAGTGTGCTGCGGCTAAATTGTCAAGGACAGTAAATGATCTATTTTTCCCTTACAATGGGTGAGACGTGGCCCATCATAGGTGGAGGGTCAGCTGCTGCACAGCTCATATGCACATGCATGAGGACATGGTATGTACAATGTACACACATATGCATGTATGTATATGCACATATATTTGAAATTAATAAATATTTCCTGGGAGAATAAAGGCCTCATCTGAAGTGGGAATCAGAATACACGAATAACCATGCTTGCTTCTAAGCATATTCAGTGAACTTTTATTCTACATCCTGCCTGGCTTTTTGCCCAGGTCTCTAAATTCCTCTTCATCATTTTACTGTTTGGTTTGTTGTTTGTTCTTTCTTCCTTCTTTTCTCTTGTCTTTTGCACTTACTTTTTCCTCATTGCTCTAGAAAATCTGTGACATACATCATCTACTATCTGATGTGTGATAATAAATAATCAAGCTTTAAATAGAGCATAGAATCCAGGCACAAAGTCAGAGGGGCAGGGAGAGACAGTAGGCAGAGGCAAACACACACACACACACACACACACACACAGAGAGAGAGAGAGAGAGAGAGAGAGAGAGAGAGAGAGAGAGAGAAAGAGGGGGGGGGAGAGAACAGGATGCACAGTTTGGATATCAAAGGCATTGGTTGAGAAAAAGAACTATATGAGAACCTACAACTCATACTCCCCAAAGTTCAATTATAGCAGAATATTACATCACAATTATTTAAGAATGCATAGATCTGACAGAAAGCAAAAATAAGGGAAGATACTACAATAAAATTGGAAAAAAACAACAAAGCAATTATTCAGAAACAAAACTGGGTGGTGGTGGCACACACCTATAATCCCAGCACTCAGGGGCAGAGGCAGGCTGATCTCTGTGAGGTTGAGGCCAGCCTAGTCTACAAGAGCTAGTTCCAGGACAGTATCCAAAGCTACAGCGAAACCCTATCTTGAAAAAAACCAAAGAGAGGGGGGAGAAGAAGAAGAAGAAGAAGAAGAAGAAGAAGA
>NC_022018.1:36999388-37049784 GCF_000317375.1 Microtus ochrogaster
GGAGGAAGAGAAGAAGAAGAAGAAGAAGAAGAAGAAGAAGAAGAAGAAGAAGAAGAAGAAGAAGAAGAAGAAGAAGAAGAAGAAGAAGAAACAAAATATACTTTTACAACAATTCCCTTAAAAATCAAATTTAAAATTAACTATGTCTAGAAGTCAATCAGATAATACTTTACACGAAAGCAAACATGGGGGAGTGGGGAGAGTTCTGAGAAAGTTAAAACAAAAAACAAATAGAAAAGTCAAGGAAGTGCAAGCAATAAAGATTAGCTAAAAAGTTAATATAAATGAGAGAGCAAAATAATGGGAAAGATAAGGAAATTGCAAAGCTATTTATTCGTGGTGACCATTCAGATAATTAATCCTTCATGAACCTGAGAGAGAGAGAGAGATTTAAAACATAGTTACCAAGCAGATTATAAGAATAACTAAATAGAACCTACGACACTTTAGTATTAAAGTTGAAGCTTTAAAAAATTAGCATTTTCCAGAAAATATAAAATTATACAGCTTACAAAATAAGAAGAAATATAAAATGTTCCTCCCACAGGAAAGACTTGATGGTAAAAGGCTGCCATTTAAAAGCCAGCTGGCTGCAAGCTGAAGCTATCTAATGGCTTTTGGGAGTTAATAATTTTAATATAAGATACCTATAGTATATAAAAGATGGAATTTCACTGGCTTGTTCACCAAAACTAGTGCAGTTTTAACAACAAAAACTAATAAAATTAGAACAGTACTCAAATAACTTTACAGATGAATGGCACTTATGAGTCAAATTTCTGCTAAAATTCAAAGTAAAAGATTCAAAATTAAATAGATCTGAAGTCTTGAAAGAATACAGAAGAGTTCAAGTTCAAACCAAGAATGATGCTTAGCTAATTATCACTATGAAGGAAATTCAATAACTCAATTGTTGGCCAATGTTATCCAAGACACTCCTAAAGCATAGAAGCTATTGCTATTGTCCTTGGTTGGCCCCCCTAGAGATGGAAGGTAACTCCCTATTGCTGAAGACACCATGCACTTCAGACACAGGGCCAATGGGCCCCAGAGCTGGAACTGACCTTACAGCCTCCTCCCAAAGGACTAGTTTTCTTGGTACCAGAAAGTGCCATTCAAGGTTCCAAAGGAGAGAATCATCCGATAGACCTATCCAGCTCTGATGCCTATGAACCACAACAACCGGCATGGTAAAATAATCCTAAGTGTGCAGTAGTGGCACAAATAACTTGGTAGTAACCGGCAGCTCTCTAATTGGACTTAAAATCCACTCAACAAGAAATCTGTCTGGCATCGAAATCCAGTCAACTACCCAGGGTTAGTGAAGTCATGGATCTCGGAGGAGAACCTACAACCAGCACTTCGTTAAACCAGGCTAATGCCAAATTACACTCTATTTGTCTTTATACCCACAGATAAGTGTGTAATCTTCACTCATCATCAAGAAAACTCCTCTTAGCAAGAGATGGAGAGCTCTACAGAAAACTGCACACAGGCAGAGTTGTGGAGCCCAATCCCAACAGATACATTTGCAACAAAACTCCTGCACCTCAGCCTCCAGGAAGCACTGTGAAAGAGCAAGCAGAAAGATTGTAAGAGCCAGAGGAGCAGGAAGTTTGCCCTGAGATTGTGGCTCCTAGGAATGTCATGGGCTACACACATAAAGTTTCACCAACATTTCTGCCTAAAAATAAGCCGAACAAAACAGCAGTGGGCATGCCAAAGTGGATAGAAGCCTCCACAAGGCCCTCAACCCTACTCAAAATCTACAGGCAACTAAAGAACACTGAGAGTCAGAGAGTTCCCCAGGGAAGAGCGCATCAATTAGTTATTCAATTGCAAATGGTCAGCCCTTAAGACATATAGACAAATAACATTAATATCATGTAGTCTGAGCAGATTGTACTTAAGAATATATATGCATGTTACATATAGAGGCATATATATAAATATGCATGTAACAGCAATGAATGAAAGAAGAGGCCATCAATTCAAAAGAGTGCAAGGAAGGGTATAGGGGAGGAATGGAAAGGGAGGCATGGTAGAACTATGCTAAAATTTCAATAATAAAAGAAAAAATGTCAAAAGTGAAAGCTTTTGTTAAAAGAAAGAAAGAAAAGGGAGAGAAAATTGAGTATCTGTCAGAGGGATGGCGGGATGCCAGTTTAAAAGGGGAAAATGTTCAGCTTGTAATAAGGGACACTCCCATAAACCCAAAAGCATCACTGAAAATGGGGAAAGCTGAAGTTATTTCATTTAACTGCAGAAGTCTTCAGGGTTACCCACGACCCCCAGTACAGTCCAGCACAGCCAGGTATCTGACAGAAGAATTCAGCCCACAGATATCCTGCAAGACTGCAGGGGAGATTCGATTCTGTGCACACAAACTCTATGCAGAAGAATTCTGGGGGAAAGCTATCCAAACTAAATCAATAATTTGTTAAAGTAAATACACAAAAGTTAACACCTTTATGAGCTGGTAAATTCATGAAAATAGCTACTAGGGAAATGCTGTGTTTTTCACAGGGACAAAATCCATAAAAACAATTTAAAATTCAATAAGAAACCCTGTTCATGCTATGTGAAGAAAACTGTAAAAAAAAAAATCTTACTGAATGATTCAAAACATGGTCTGAACGAATGGAAAAGTAAAATGTTATTGTAAGACAAGGTTTGGTATTATGAAATGCCAATTCTTAGTAAGAAATATAATTGAATCATATGCAAAAATAAGCACCCAAAAATAACAAAGGCAAAACTTTCAAGCTTGGTGAGTCAAGTAAAAGTGGGAGGCTGCCCTTACCGGCTACTAAGTCACAGCAGAAAGTCACTATAACCCATAACCAAAATAAGTAACATTGGCATTGGGAGAGATGGCAGATTAAAGAAACAACAGAGAGGAGCCAGGAACAGATCTCAGTTGATACGAAAGCGTAATAAGGGACACAGTTGGTGTTCCAAGGCAGTGGGGAGAGGCAGGTTTATTGAGCAAATGATGCTGGCACAGACAGCGATCCATCTGGCAGAGACATTTTGGGTACCCCTCACACTAGGCATGAAGCAAACACAAAAGAAAGCAAAAGCTTAAATGGAAATACGGTAACATGACAATAATCCAGAGCAAGTTTCAGAAGGGTATTTCCGAGTGAACAGGTAGGTTTTTAACAAACAGCAGAGGAGGGCAGAAGGAGGTGAGCTCAGGAAACACAGAAATAAATTTTGCCTAGCTTGTATGTAATATAGCATAAATATAGGTATTTGGTGACAGAAAAGGTTCACTCTGTAAGGGAGAAAGACAAGTGTCCCTTCTTGGCATCCATGTGGGACTGTGCTCAGGACTCCCTGCAAACAGCAGAAGGTACAGGTGCTCAAACTCACTGTACAAACCCCCTGGTGTTCGCATGGAGCCCACGGAAAGACTTCCCTGAACTTCACCTCCCCTCCATGACTTGGACTGCATCACGCAATGAAAATGCTACGCTCACCGTTGTTATTCTTCGACAAGAATGGCGCAAAAGGTCTGCACAAGTTTAGCACAGACACGCTTGCCCTTTGAAGAATATCTTTGATCTGAGTTTAGCTGAACCTGTGAATGGAAGACCGGCTGCACAAATAAACATCAATGACAGCACACCCTCTGGCACCAAGTATCTACAGTGTCTAAAGAGAATTATAGACAGAGAAAGGGAAATGTCTATAATATACACAGAGCTTTCATGAATTGCTAAGGCAGAGATGCAGAATTCAAAGTCAAACAGGCAGTAAGTGAGATGACTTCATAGCACAAATCCTGATGGGCAGCAATTTACGAAAAGATGTTCAATTCCCCTGTGGTCAGGGAAGTGGGTAGAGGTCAGTTCAGGTATTACTCGTAAAAAGGCATAGCACCCCCATAAAAACATGGGGTGTGTGAAGCGCTCTCTTGTGGCCCTAGTGGAAACATCAGTGAGAGTTGGAAAAGAACTCGGGGTCCCAGCAGAAATGACAGCAGAAGCTGGTAAACATTTCATTGGGTTCCAGTGGAAATATCAATGGAATCTGGTAAAGAAATATGTCATGGTCCTGGTATGAATGGCAGTGGAAGCTTATAGAGAACACCTTCCCCAAGATCCTGGTTAGGACATCATAGGCTGCTGTTCTGCCAAGCATCCTGGCAATGCCTCTCTGAAGATACCTTGGCTTCTTCAAACCTAGCAGCTCATGGTCAGCAACCCAGTCTACGAGAATTGTTAGTGAATTACAGACTTTTAAATCAATCATAATAAGGCTTATAGTAGACTAAAATGAAAAATGAGAGAAGGAAGAGGGGAAATACAGATATTAAAAGAGATACTTGAACAGGTTTTCATAAAATATGATGGCAAAATATTATACAGTCTATAAAGAAGAGTTGTAGATCTGTTTTCTAGATGGCACCCCAGATCTGGAACAAATCCAGATGTCTGTCACAGGAGAGTAAACAGACCGAAGCATGTATGCTCATAAAATAGAATGCTGTTCAGGGTGGGAAATTTATGATATTGCAACAATCTGGAGGGTTTTCAAGAGTATCACGCTGTGTGAAAGACGCTTTAGACAAGAGCAAAAATCAATTTTTTGTATACACACATGCACAAAGAGAGAGAGAGAGTTCTAGACACAATAGAGCAATCCAATCCACAGTGGAAAAAATTCCGAGGTCATCTTGGGTGGGGCTGGAGAGGAGGTGACTAGGAAGGGCAGGGAGGGTCCCCCTTTGTATTCTGTGTCTCTGTCTCAGCAGGGAACCAGCTACCTTTATCAAAACTCATCAACTGATATGCTCAAGGCCATAGATGCAGATTGTATGCAAAATTTACCTCTGAAGGAAAAACAAACACTGCACACTAGATAATGACATGCCTGCATGCAGTGTTTAGGGAAACACACACTCACTTTGTAGTTTCCTTAGATATTTATCAAAAGATGATAATGAACGATGGTTAAACAGAGAGATAGATAGAGAATTAAGTACAGCTTGAACATCCACAATAGAATAGAATCCAAGATCCAAAACCTCTGAGCATAATACCATGAGCATAATTGCTCACTACATAGGAAACTTCATTTCATGTTCAAAACTATTAAATATGTTGTTTGGTGAGATGGTAGATGGTACATACCTTTAGTCCCAGCACTTAGGAGACAGAGGTAGGCAGATCTCTGTGAAGTCGAGGCCAGCCTAGTCTACAGAGCAAGTTGTAGAACAGGCCCCAAAGCTACAGAAAAAACCTTTCTTGAAAAACCCAAATATATACATATATATTGCTTGATATTGTTTTAGAGTCTTATGTAAATGATGTTTATGAAACATAAGGAAATTTAGTATTAAGACATGAATCCTAACTCCAGAGATACATTATCATGCATATACAGATATTCCAAAATTAAAAAAAAAATCCTGTGTTTGATTCACTTGGTCACTTACTCCTAAGGGAAGGGGGCTCCCATAGACCTACTGGTTTAAGGGGTATCTACCAAGAAGGCGAGATATAACAAATGGTTAGATTCTCCTTCATAATGCCATGTATACTTTTTGTATATCTGTAAAAACACCCTGCTTAGTTGCATGAACACAAAGAATGAGCGCTGAGACCTAAAAGAAAGGTATTAGCAAAGGAACAGGAAATATACAGGGGTAAGTGCAAGAATAGCAGTCACTGCTTTTGTTTTACTGTGCAGTTAAGTTAAACCTATAGGGCTTGGCCTTTCCCATACCTGAGAAAACAGAGCTGGTTCCTGTGGTCTTGGGGACTGTCTGCACACTTGCCCTGTGTCTGTATGGGTCCTAGTCTTCTTAAAAATTCAACCAGGCAGTTAGACACAATTTGGGTGACTGTCTAAAACTAACCAACCATGTACCCAGCCCAGAGTCATGGCAGGTAAAGGGGTTTAGAGAGGCCAAGTCTCATCGGTGTTTGTTTCCTAATAAGGATTCTAGGATTCAGAAGTACAGACTAGAAGGGCAGGGGCAAGGACTGTCACCAGGCCTCTAGGCTCTGGGCAGGTCTCCAAGAACTGAAGTCAATAGCTGAAGGCTGCGGCCTGCTTGACTCTGCCCAGAGGAAATGTGGTATGACTCCCATCTCTGCCCTCCTCAGTAGCACCAGCTTCTTGAGCTCCTACTTAACCAAATCCATGGAGGTGGCAGCGTAGGGCATCCAGCAGGTAAAGTAAATAGACAAACAAACTTCAAAGGAGTTGCAAGGAGGCCACAAGGCTGCAGGCTTCTAGAATGTACACCACACATAGGTGTCTAGGAGAGCAAGACTGGTTTCTCCTATCCCAACCCCAAGGGCATGGGGAGGAGCCAAGATGACCCACAAAGGCTATATGGATCTTGGGTGGGAAGAGTGTTGCCTATGAGTGCTATTTCCCAGCTTGCACCAGTGGGCTACCCCTAGTTTGGGCTTGGTTAAGGCCATATACAATTGCATCCACATACTCTTGAGGTCGCAGTACATGACATCTGTAAGTAATGGGTCCTTTCGCACAGGTGGCACCCCATGACGCTTGTTCCTGCCAATTGGCTGAAATGACTTTACTTCAGCACTCCTCACCAACAGCAGCTCCACTAGGTAGCCTACCTGGGGGGGCCATTTTCCTGTGGTTGAATAAACTCAATAAATTAAAAAAAAAATCTCAAATGGCATTCATATCTTCTACCTAAAGTAGTTGTGAAATTGGAAGCAACCTAGAGTATGTTAGCCCTGCATCCTGATCTGTGAAGCATAGGAACAAAGACCACACATTCAGGAGGAAGACTGGCTGATGCTCCAGCCGCCTGACTGTAAGTGGATTAACGAAGATAAGCCCCAGCCTTAGCCGGACAAAGAAGTTAAAGATATTGTTGACCTCAGGGGCTGAGAGAGATTTAAACAAGAGGATACCAGTTGGGGGAATAGCATACAATTTTGCTATTGTTGGTTATTAAATATGAACACTTTAAAAATAATTCTGTAGTTTTTCCTAGAATGCAAAGCAGTTACCTAGATAATGTGTTTCCACCCCAATTAATTCCTGGCAGGAGGGTGATGGAGCTGTTTAGAGTAGCTCGGCTTGTTAGGTGAGATGGTCCCAGATGAGACTCATAGACAAGAATATGAGAGAGGGAGGGAAGGAGGAGGGAAGAGAGGGAGAGAAGGAGGGAGGGAGGGAGGGAGGAAGGAAGGAAGGAAGGAAGGAAGGAAGGAAGGAAGGAAGGACAGTTATGATGTCCCTACAGGAAGGGTAGTTTCTTGACCATAAAAATGATACTTAAACCAACTTGGTTTTTGTCTTACTGGGCAGTTAAGAGCAAGAATCCACAGAAAGTCTCTGAGTTGCACGACCTTGTCACTTATTAACTGTTCCACTTATCTAAACATTTGCTTGCCTGTGGCCCTTGGCCATTGTCTGCCCTGAGCTGGCCCTGCCCCAGTCCCGGGCTGTTCTATCTCTAACTGTGTGGAGTACTGTGATCAGCAGGGGCCCAGTCTTGCCCTTCCTGTACCTCAGAAGCCAAGGGGTTCTGACTAGTAACTGTCTAGGCATTTTAAGCTCAAACCTTGAGGCTTTCCGATCAGTCTCTTGGCTTTTTGTCTCATCATCTAGAAAGCTCAGTCTCCAAGACCACACTCTCCCCCTTTATCAGTTTCCACACACTTACGGGGTGAGCTCTGCCCTTTCTCAAAGAGGAAGTAACTTAAGAGGTTACAGGGTAGAGCTTTCTTCCTTGTTTAATTCTTCAGTGAAAAGGCACAGATGTCTATACTGTACTATATAGTGTTCTCTAATTAAATGGAACACGGTGGGGCCACCGCTGCCTTGCAGAGCAAGTAAGGATGCCTTCCAATGGGTGGTAGTGGAGCATATGCATTACAGCTTGTAGAAAAATGGCTTCAAGCAGATGCATGAAGCTCTCCCATTGGCAAGATATAGGGCTTGGCTTCAGAGTTAGCTTCTCAAAGCTCACTCCTAAAGTCAGCTGGTCATAGGAAGTATCTAAAGACGGACTCAGATGCAAAGACCAAGACTGGATGATACCATTATAATGGGATACAGTACTGAGCAAAATGCTGTTCTGCCAATCAAAACATCTGCTCCCTGGAGCTACAGGATGCTTCCCTTACATGTATTTTAAGTCAGACATTGATACTGTACTTTCAGAAGAAATTTACCCAACCTATCTACATGATATAGTAGCCGGAAGAAGCACTTCTATTTTGTTGGAATGGTTTGTGATACCTAAGTGTCCTTTGTGTGGACAGTTGGTATTGCAGGCAGTTTGATCTCTGAGAGAGATAGAGAGAGAGAGAGAGAGAGAGAGAGAGAGAGAGAGAGAGAGAGAGAGAGAGAGAGAGAGAGAGAGAGAGAATAATAAAATGGCCTGACCCAAGTTCAAACTATACAATTCAGGTTTGGGGTATTTGTTCCATAACATAACAGACTGACTTCCCGAGCAAATTCACCTCCTTATAAGACTGCATAAAGCTCCTTACATGCCCAGCTCAGTTTCGGTTCTAAAGTAGATTTTATAGATATATATTGACCAGGTAGTGTCTGAATCAGTGGTTTGTAAGAAAGAAAGCGCCATGCAAATATTTGGCCTTATCACATCTCTTGGGTAGGAATACACGTATGCAGTAGACCTGATCCATCTGTGTCTAAGATGTACAATACACGCATCTTGAGACTAACACCTACCAAACTCTTCATCAGAACTGTGTGAGTGTGCAATTTCATGCACCCCCTCATCACAAGTGGATGTTTATTGACTTCAGTCCAGAGTGCTGGAGTAGTCACCTGGTTAGGAGCTTAGCCAATGTCTGAGAAAGTGCCAAGGTATAGCCTGTGCTTCCTTAGTATAAGAGGGCCAACAGTAGGCACTCACTTCCCACTCCACATCAGCATGGCCTGCCCACCTCTGTGCCCTGATAAGAGCTTATGTGTTTGATAGTCTTGCAGTGTGCCAAACACTTGGGTCCACGGCCTGTATATAGTTTGTTCAGCACATTGAGCATCCCTGAGAGAGATTCACAATTGTCCCTTTGGAAAGGAAAGACAGATCAGCTCAACATGGTGTCACACATCTGCAACCCTAGCGCTAGAGAGGCTGAGGCAGGAAGATGAGCTTTGGAGTGAGGCCCTGTCTTGAACACAGCAGGAGATGGAGCAGGGTGGGGCAGGGGGTATAAGAAGAAAATGAGACAGAGACAGAGAGAGGAGAAAGAGACAGAGATTCAGAGACAGAGTCAGAGAAACAGAGACAGACAGAGACTGAGAGACAGAGGCAGAGAACGACTGTTAAATTTTGAATAACAGCTGAGGGCTCTTTCTCAGAACAAGTAAAGCAGTAAACTGGACTTAGAACTCAAAATATCCTGTAGATGGTCTTTCAGTCTCTCCTGGGCAAAACTCTAGAGCCACTGAATTCTCTAGTCAGAAATCAGTGAAGATAATATCTTAGCAACTGTCTAACTGGTCTTTTTTCTTTAAAAAAAAATGCAAGTGACAAACAATTCTGAATAACATTACCCACAAAACACTGGAACATTGATTACACATTTAGAATTAAATGAAAGCTATCTTTAACAGGTTTATGGAATTTATATGTTGGTGACAGGATAGACCAGTGCATCTCGAGAAAGGGAAAGGGGTGGATTAGCTCCCCAGGAAGTACCCACGGTGTCTGAAAATATTTTTGGTTGGTACAGTTAAGGATGGAGGTGCTACTAGAACCCAGTGGGCAGTGGAATACAGTGTTGCTGTTCAACATCTGACAACACACCAAAAACTCCCTAAACAAACAGCTTTCAAATCCCAAATGACAATAGTGTTGAGGTTGAGAAACCTCAGGAAAGAGATAGGCAGATCAGTTTGCATCTGTGTAGGAAGATAGTTGGATAGATGGAGTGGGTGGATACGTGGATCGATAAATGGATGGATGGATGGATGGATGGATGGACGGATGGACGGATGGATGGACAGATGGATGGATGGACAGATGGATGGGTAGACAGATGGATGGGTAGACAGACGGATGGACAAGCAGACAGATGGATAAATGGATGGACATATGATAGATTGATGGATTTAAAGATCTACTAACAAGACTGACTGAGAAATTCCTTTGAGTCAGAAGGCTGATTCACAGTGTTTTATCTTTTCAGTATTGATGTAGTATTGTCATTCAGTTTCCTGTTGATCAAACTTGCATGCCTTTCTAAGCAGGTGCAAATACCCTCCCACCCATATGTGCACATACACATGAACAAATAACACAGCACACAGATAATTGAAAGTATAATTAATTAATATAACAAAAAAGGATGAATAGCTGATGATCAGTAGCATCAATTTTCTTTTATCAATAGAAAGAAGAAAGAATGACCATGACCAATTGAAATACTCAAATAACAAGAAAAATTGTAGTTCACAAATGTCCATGATACAAGAATGACCAAATATTGAAATTTATTTTCTAATCTTTCTGAAACTTCCAGAATTTGCTGGTTCTTTTCCAATGAAAATTAACAAAGTTGCAAAGACAGCTAATCATCATCACAGACAGCCATCCTCATCAATAGCTACATGGGCCTTTCTGCTTTCCTTTTGGATTAGATCTTACTGCTTCCCACAGAACTTACACAAGGTGTTTGGTGTGAACTTGCCAACAGATGCTTACATTCTAAAGGCAAGAATACAGCGATCCCTTAGCAAATTTGATTCCATGCTAAGGAGAAAAGTGCTAATGGGGACCTGAGGTGGCAGGTGTGACTGACGCTCCACACAGTTGGTACCACTCAGGGTAACAGTGACTACAGGTGAGAAGTGGCACAGAGTAACTTGCTTGCTGCCTTCCACAGTCTGGCCCCAGCATTCACCTACATGAGCATCCTCTGTAAAAGTTGCTTCACAGTCAGAAACCAAACTCCAACCACAAGATTGCAAAAGTATTTCCACATTGTAAACAAAATCCAAGAGTCTGAGTCAAGCTTACCATCATCCTAACTATTCTTTTAGCTGGAAAGGAAGCTGTGAGTCTATCCATGCAAGTACCCTGCCTCCTCCATGGAGATATGATGCCAAACTGACTGTGTTCAAAAATGGATAGGCAGTCTTAAAATTCATGTATGACATATGACTTACAGACAGATACATATAACTCAAACAAAGAATCTTTACATTTATATTGAAAATAAGTTATATAACAGTCTATGCCCAGGAAGATAATACAGTTTTAGCAATCATTGATTTCAGCCACTAATCATATGTGTGCATATGCAGATTTGAATACACATGGATATATATGTGTGTGAATATATGTGTATGTTCATGCATATGTGTATACACATTCATAAATACACATATACATATGCACATACAATTAGCCAATGGGGGCAGCATCAGCAAAATGAACTGCATAAAACATTCTGTTAACTCTGATCTTTAGAACAAACAGTATCAGAGTCATTGGTATTTCATCTCCTACATCACTTTCTTTCCATACTTGAGACCTTACACAAGACATTCGGTACATAGTGTTGCCAATTTATGTTCATAGTTTAAAAGCATATTCACTAAGAATGGAGTATAAAGATTGGGTTATTAATAATAACAACAATAATAGATGTAGGTGTCATTAAGCCTGTTTGTCATTTTCCAGAAACAAGTCTTAGCTTTAGGAAAACATCAGTTTCTTAACCAGAGCAAGAAAAAGGGCATACCTGTGGAGGCCTGGCTAGAGATGACAGACATGACTGTGGCTTGCTCACCATTCTAACCTGCAGCCTCCAAGGTCCAGGCCTGTCTAGAGATGTAAGACATGACTGTAGCTCATTCACCATCTTAATGTGCAACCTCTAAGGTCCAGGGAGGTGGGCTATGGACCACTGGAGTGTGGGGCTTGACTTGGCCAGGATCCCAAGGATGCTGACTACCAGACAGAACTCTAAGAGGAATCTAGAGGGCACTGGAGCCATTGGAGGCAACACTAACTCGGGGTGGGGAGAGGAGAGGAGGCATGCCTCACCTGTTTAGGGTCTCTGAGCTGAGCCCTGGTAGTAAGAAGCCCAGGGAAGAGCCACCAGAAGTATCCAGGGAGAATCCTATGGTTCTGCTGGGCCGCCTCCCTCTGAAGAGCCTGCTAGTTCTCACTTTCACAGCCATCACGCAACAGTCATCAGCATTGATGGAACATCAAACACCAAGAGTACCAGACCTGAGAACATCAAGGTACCAGATGCCAGCACTATTAGAGAGTTCCCAAAGCCACCAAAATGTTACATCTCCTTTCACCCAAGTTCCTCCTCCTTAGAGCTTGTAGACAAATGACAGAGACTTCCAACACATAGAGCGATCTTCTCTTTATTCACTGTCAGAACAGATAGCATCCTCCACTCTACCCAAACTGTCTTTATATCTTAGCGTGGGAACTGCAGCCCACATATGCGATGCCCTAACACTGGCTCCTTTCCAGCTCCCATGCTGTTGCTGGGTTTTTGACAAGAAACTGCCCTGTAGAAATGGCCCTGAAAGAAAATGTTAAAAATCAGAACACCTGCAACATTCAGATCATACTGAATTTAAACATAGATTCCAGGTGCTCTTTGACACGGAAATAAATATGCCCTTTCAATCATCTCTCCTCATCGGTTAACCAGCCAGGTTGAAGAGGAGAGAAGGAGGCACACAGTAGACTATCCCCTACGTTTAATGGTAGAACTTCCCCCTAGATTTCAGAAAAAGCATTGAACTGACCACCTCCACTATGCCTGTCGAGTCAGTTAGCCTTCTGTTACCAAAATGACAACTATAATTACTATGGAGATATTAGACTCACAAGAGAAAAGAGCTGTCTTGGCCTGTGTTTTTAGAGGTGTTGGTGCATGGTTGGAGGGCCTATGGCTTTTGGGTCTGAGTGAAAACAGCAAATCACACTAGGAACACACATGACCAAACACTTAACTCAAAGCAGAAAGACAAAAGCAAGGAACAGGAAAGGAGTGTCTACGGTTCCTACAGAGGCACTCTACCAGGTTCCAAGTCTTACGGGCTCCATCTCCTCCCGGTAGCGCTCTACTTTAACACAGCATCTTGGCGCTCCAGACCCTAACTTCAGAGGTTTGAAAATAGATTTGCACTGCAAAGATAATTTAGGGCTAAGGCTTCAGTTCAGTGGTAAGGCACTTACCTGGCATGTCATACCACAACTGACTCTGCCAAGATAGAAGGAGAAAGGTCAAGCATGGGATTTCCTGTGTGCTGTAAGATGTTTAGTAGGACCCTAGGCCTCTGCCCTCTAATTCGCATGGTGCCTTCTTCCTGACAGATGTTGTTAAGTATCTTCTGAGGACAAATATCCCAGGGGGACACTCAGGCCTAAAAATCCTGCTACTCCTCCTCTTTCACCCCACACAGTGGCTCACAGAGTGGCTCACTCAAGTAACAATTCATCCTAGGTTGGGCTAGTCTTTACCCAAGACGGCCTGTGGTCCAGTAGTGTCCCACTTCACCAACCTGAAGAGACTTCCCTGGGAGCTGCTGTGTGTCTTAGACTTTCCACAAGACTAAATACTGGGAGGACCAGCTTGCCTGACCATATTCACCGTTCAGTGCTTTTAACAAAAGTCCAAGAATGCAAGTTTCAAACCACAGACATTAATATACAAGTTTCTATCCACAAAGCTATATAAATCTAGCCACAGGGACCCAAACAAACAAAACAAGCCCATCTCTTACCCTAAACATTACTTTGCAGATTGTGGAGAAGTGACGCTGGCTGTCACTTTAGAAGGCTACTGTGAAAACATGGATTACATGAAGACAAGGTGAGTTCAGAGACCTTTGTAAACTCCAGAGTGAACCTGGGCCGCAGGCAGGCAGAGCCCGAGGACTACATGGCTTATAGTATCATCATTGTGTAATCCGACTCTCTGTCAGCACTCTGGTTCTAGCCAGCTTCACTGACTTCCAAATAACAATGTAATCACTCTGTAATCTGTGTATTTAAGAAGGCTCACACGGGCACAGCCCTTTGCCATTTCCTTGAAGCCGTCAGCATGGTAACATCTAGAACAAATCTCCTTCCCAGGAAAAGGCTTTTCGCCAGGGTTAGCATCATCGTGAGGGGCAGGCAGAAGCCCTTCATTCACTGGTTGCCTGAACCAGCAAAGAGCTGAAATCCTATCAGGAATTTCATATGGCTTTTTAGGAGCCTGAGGCAGGAGGATTGCAACCTAAAGGCCTTCCTGGGAAGTACAGTGAGTGCAAGTCCAATGTGAGACTTGCAGCAAGACGTTGTCTCAGAGTGCTGAGTAAGAGGGCTGAGGACATAGCTAAGTGGGAACATGTACCAAGCCTTATGTTTGGTCCTCAGTGCTGAAAAATATTTTATAATTTAAAAGGAAAAACAAAGAATGAATACAGCAGATAGCACGCCTTATCAGGAATCCAGACAGAAAGAGTCAGCTTCCTAGAGTTTTGCAGGCTAACAGCGTAGATGGGAGGATGACCATGTGAATGTGGCCACACTTGTCTCTTCCTAATTAATGTCCGGTCTCTCTGTCCTTGTATTTCATTTGAACTTACCCTTCCAAGTCTCAGTATCTAAGCACACAAGGACCATTATCAGGTAGAAGCAGGCAAGTTTGTCCTTTCTCTGTCTAGCGCCTTTATCTGCAGTTAATTGGATGCTCATTGGAACCCAAGCCTTTAGAGGTTGGATAAGCTGTGTGGGGAGAGCTCTCCTAGTCTGTTGACGAACCTCTCTTAAGGGAGATCTTCATGAAACAATGCCCTGGGCAACCGTCTGCCACCTCTGCACAGTTCACTCTTCAGCTTGTGAGATCACAGCTGGATGGAGTCTTTCAGAGTCTTTCTAGCCTGAAA
The DNA here is from genome assembly GCF_000317375.1 of Microtus ochrogaster. NCBI lineage: Eukaryota > Metazoa > Chordata > Mammalia > Rodentia > Cricetidae > Microtus > Microtus ochrogaster. The sequence continues at coordinate 37,014,278 of NC_022018.1, forward strand.
TCTCCCAGCTCCCTCAGAGAAAGGACAGCCCTGAAGGAGACAATGCAGGGATCTTTCAAAACCTTTCACTGACATTTCTGGAAGCCTGATTTCTATACGAGCACAAGACCCACCAGTGCATGTCCACCCTGCTCCTTTCCTCTGTGGAGGTAGGAGGCACGGCCAGTTGCTTCTTCTTCCGCACACTGAAGTGTCTGCGCCCTGCTTATTTCCCTCTCCTCGGTGGAATACTAGGGAGGTGACAGAGAGAACACGCTTCTGCGAGAACTTCAGAACTTCGTTCCCTGAAACTGGGACTGACCTGAAGGAAATTAACTTGGTCAGACAACAGTAGGCTCCCTGAGGGAGTCTATCACCAGATCAGATACCAGATCCAACCCAACTGACAATGGAGATTGACCTTCACAGAGGTAGAATACAATTAGCAATGATATAATTTATATGTAAACTGTTGCCACACAAAAGAGAATCTAAACGTTTCTTCTTAGGAAGGGACTCAGATGAATCAATCAGACACTTGAACAGAACCTTGCAAAGACAATAGTTGAAGAGCTAAATTAGGAAGATGGGTAAGAGTCAGGGATAAAGATGGCACATACCTACTAAGAAAGAAGGCTTAAAACTTCAAGACACGGTCTGCAAATGGAAAGACCAGACCATTAAATATGGAGGACAGCTAGTAGTGAAAAAGCTACCAGGCCACCTCAGATGTTAGCCAGCACCTGTCTGTGAGAGATGGAGGCTTGAACAGCATGCTCAGATAGCTTTTCTTTTCCCGATTTAGTATGAATGCAAAGCAATCGGTCACCACTTGAGCTTGGGTTCACTGATGGAGAGGGCCAAGACATTTACTTCTGGAGAATGGCATTCCTTTCAGTAATATTGTATCCAAGGCCCAGCTAAGAAACCATTAAGGATCTACTTCCTGTTGATTGCTCCCAAAGTACTACCATAAGGTTCCAAGGACACAGCACTTTTCCAGGCAATAGTCATTAAACATCACACAGTACATAGGACCGTGGCCACTGTAAACTTAACCCACTGCAAGGACCAGCTACGGGAGCCTGAGAAGCCTTTCCTGACAGGGCGCCTGCAAAGTAATCCATGCAGCGCACGGACAGGGCAACTGCAGCTGCGATCAGCACTGCCCACCAGTATTAAGATCTTCATCACGGTCACAAGGTTTAGAGAGGTGAGACCCTGAGCTGCCTGGGTCTGGGAACAGCATACACTGGGAGCTGTCCTGAAGCACCGTCCAGAATGCCTGACAGCTGTAAGGAAAGGGATTTAATCCAACCTGAACTCAAGGCCGGCTCCACAGAGAAAATAACACTGGCTTTCTCTGAAGGGTCTTAGAGTTTACCACCACAACGTAAGGAGGCTTTTGTAGGTGGACAGCCCCGCATTATCTAAAGAACCTAAAGAGTATTTTAAAGACTGAATGATGTATAGTAAGTTTCCATGTAGCCAAAAAGAAGATGCTAATTATAAAATAAATTCATCAGTGATATACACAAGTTATTTTTCTATATCCACGTCAGAGTGGGGATCTCGGGACACAGATACAAACTATAGAAGTTTGAAGAACAAAGAGCCCTCCATACTGTCTGAAGCTGGAAACATCGGGTAAGTGTGTGTGTGTAGCCAGAAGCTGCATGAGGGTTCTGGAGAGATGGTACAGTGGATAAAGAGCTCGTTCCACAAGCCAGGGACCTGAATTTGGATTCCAGCACCCACATCAAAAGTCATACACGTGTCCAGCATATGTAACCCCAACACCAGGGTGGATCCTGGGTGCTCACTAGCCAGCCAGTCTAGCTAAACCAGCTATCTCCAGTTCAGTGAGAGACATTGTCTCCAAAGCAAAGTATTGAGGAAGATACCTGACATTAACCTCTGGCCTCCATATAAGCATGTACAAGTAAATACACACATACATGCCTGTATGCACACACACACAACATATTACATGTTGCAGATAAACAAAAATATTATTTTGTATAAAGCCTGCAGTGGTTGTAGAAAAAAAGTGAGGACCTTACCAGCTGGTGTCTCTTCACCATTGGGCCTCTGCCTGCTCAGTCCTCCTCAGTGCACAGGCTCCATCTTCATTCCCAGTGCTCTGGGAGAGACTCTGGGAGCTCAGTGCTTCCCTTAGCATCCACAATGCCGTAGAAGTAGCAGGTTTCTGTGTGCGCACTCCCTGCAAGCCCGTGGGCTTTCTCAGTCTTGGTAGCATTTCCTAAATATGATCCCTGTGTACCACTGGGAACCTCAAGAGTCTAGCCAGCCTGATTATCAAACAGGGCAGGAAAAATATGCCTTTCCTTGGTGTCTGGAAGAATAGGAACTCCATGAACCTGTCTGGGAAACCTTGACCTCATAAGAAAGGGAAGTCAAGAAGTAGCATATTCATCCTAACTTACCAAGGTAAGCAGGACAGGAAGTCCCTGCCAATGCCTAGAGGTGCTGGACACAGGGAACCATCCCAGGGCCTCGGTCACACATCGGTCCCTGCTCCAAGCACCCGTGGGCTCTGAATGTACACCTGTCCTCTGGATCATCCAATCTGGACCAGGCTCTGGGATTCATATCTAAAGAATGAGTGGCATCTCATGGCCACACCCACCGCAGCCAGGTTCCTTGGGATTCCTAGGAGAGTCTTTGCATGCAAACACTTTCAGAAGCAAAGATCTGGTGCAAGTCCACGACTGTTTTTCACCAGCAACCTTTTACAGGCATCATAGACATGCAGGTTCTCCATGATCTCCCAGGCAGCCATGCACATTCAGCGCATTGGGAGCTCTGGAAAGTTCTGGATGAAGAAAGTCACCATTTCCCAAACTTGTGTAAGGCAAGAACATTTTGTTTCCTAGTGTGGACTTCTTCCTTCTGATCTTTCAGTCTTTATGGTACCGAAGATGACTTTTCTACTCTAATACACTTGTCATATATATTCAGATGTAAGACACGAGGGTTTCACATATTGCATAATGGTTATAATAACTGAAATGATCAAAACATGTGTCATACTACAATAAGTCTAAGAGCCTCAGAACTTCTTAAGCTTAAAGTTTGTGCTATGGATCACCTTCTCTGTTCCCCTTACTCCCCAGCAACCATGGAGCCATGAAAGCATGGCATGAGTAAAGTCAACATCTGAGCATGCTCTCTGCAAGCCTGTGAAGTCACGAATGAGGCAGGAGTCTGGCCAGTGGCCAGTGAGGGTGGCTTAGGGCACAGCTGCTCATTTCACTATAGATATCCCAGGATCCTTCCCTGACACAGTCTGTGCCACTCTGGCTTCCTACCTCACCCTTGGCTCCTCCTTGACCAAGCACAGCTCTTCCCGCCCTGGGGGTTATTTAAAAATCACTGAGTGGCTCAGACATCTCCGCCCCTGTCTTCTTACCTCTCACTATGACTTTGCAAGTTTCCAGGACCACAAACTGCAGATGTCTTTGCCACCTGCCCATGCACCTTGTAAGTATCGCTTATCCTTCATCCTCGATAACAAAGCAGTTCTCAACCTATGGGCCGCAACCCCGTTAGGGGGTTTTATATCAGATATCCTGCATGTCAGATAATTACATTATGATTTATAACAGCAGCAAAATTACAGTTATGAAGTAGCAAAAAATTATTTCATACCTGGGGGGTCATCACAACATGAGGAACTGTAATAAAGGGTCAGAGCATTAGGAAGGTCGAGAACCACTGCTCTATAACATTCATTTCCTCACCTCTACAACTCCATCCCTGTGGTCTGACTCCAGGCCCAACCCCTCATCCCACCACACACACACACACACACACACACACACACACACACACACACGCACTCACCTGTTCCTAACACCGCCTGTCTCGTCTCCCCAGTTCATCTCTGTCAGAATAGGGCTAACATCCACCACTCCTACATGACCCTAAGACATAGTTCCATATCTCCATATATGTCTTTAAGTTAGCTTCACTGTCATACCTGCCCCCATGGGCACGAGCATCCTTACATCCCTAGTCGGGGTGCCACCTCCTCTCCCTACCCATGGGCCTGAGGCTCAAGTCAGTCCCACCTTCTTGCCCGAATTTCTCTGCTAAAAGCTTCATCTTCTGCTTTACTCCTAAGACACTGAGCATGCCATGTTTTAATATTCAGCTTCTAAAAGATAGAGACCACTCTCTGCCTTAGTTCCTGCTTGCTAAGCACAGAAGGAACACAATAATGTTGGCAATGGGCACTGATACCATTCACTCTACAGGGCTCTATTGGCGAGCTGCAGAGTCATTACATCTCAACAGTGGATATACTCCTGAGATCACGCCTGAGGAGAAATCGTGCAAGAAAAAGAATGGTTTGGTGACCTTTTCCGTAGATAATCTCTGTAAGTACACATGTTTCTGGTTTTCTAACTTGCTAGAAGGCAAACAAATGAAACCTGGTATAATCGACAGCAGCTCCTAGATCATGTGTTTGGGGACACCATGTTCCAAGAGCATTATGAAATTATAATATAATCCATTAAAAATCACAATGCTATTTTACATTTAATCACTTCCCATGACACTACAAAAGGCAATGTTTCTGCTTTTCCTCTTCACCGGGTCTGAGTCAGGTGGAGGGTACTGGCTTCTGCATCTGCTGTGCTGCTTTGTGGTCCATCCAGAACCGCTGCCGGGGTCTCACTTATCTGTGCTGCAGTTGTCACTGTAGACAGTCAAGATAAAGTTAGGAAAATAACAGCTGTTAGTGTGGATGTGGAGAAAGAAGAACCTTTACACTGCTATTGGGAATGTGACTGGTACGGTATTCTGGAGAATGCTATGGACCACTACGTGATTCAGCAATCTCATCATTGCAGCACTAGTCACAGAAGCCAGGATATGTGCTTAACCCTTAACATATACTGTCCACCAGCATAGCAACAAAGACATTATAGTGTATATATCCAATGGAATATTATTCAGTCTCAAAAAAGTATGAAGCTGAAATACACACAGCTCAGTGAAACACACCAGATGCCGAAGGACAGCTATCACTTACCTACACTAACATGTGGACCCTAATGTTCTTTCAAAGAGAGTTCTAATTACTAGAAGCTGTAAAGAGAGAAGAGAGAGAGAGAGACTGGACAGTAGACATCAAAATAAAGACAGGAGTATTAACTTAACATCATAGTTCACAACAACCTGTTACATGTTTTACGAAGAACACAATTAGGTGTGTAGCAGCTCCAGACACAAAGAACAGTAAATAAACAAGGAGAGACGTTAATGACTCCTGTTTGATCAATGTGTTATGTGCATTCCTGGAGTTACCACACAATACAACAAACATGTGTAATTATTACTTGTCAACTTAAAAATGAAAGATTATAAACAGAAATAAATAAGCAATATAAATCAAGCAACAGAATCTATGAGGTTACACTGAAGCAGTGACAGCAGCAGCTGCAGCAAATATTTGCTGGACTGAATATCCTTTTGGAAACACTGAATTTAAATGTCACCATGAATGTCCATAGCCAGCATTCTTTTCTGCACTTTCAATGAGAAAACTAAGCCAGGGATAGAAGTTTACACCTAGAATCTTGGTCCTTGGAAGGCTGATGCAGGAGGATTAAAAGTTTGAGGCCTGCCTTGGCAACCTAGCATGACCCTGCTTTGACTAAGCAGAGAAAAAGAAGAAGGAGGAGGAGGGGGAGGAGAAGAAGAAGAAAAGAAAAATGAGAAAGTCAAGGATTACAGAAATAGAAAAATTTTATCCATCATCACTCAAGGCCACCCTGACAGAAGATGGAGCAGATCAGGACCCTGATGAGTCTGATTAAAGCCTTGGTCCTCACAAGCTTCTTGCAGGTATCAAGAACAACAAAATGACCCAGGTACATTCCCACTCTCTTGAGCCCCAGTGAGCCCAATGGGCAGACTTGGCTGTATCTTTGCACAGGGCACACATATGTCAAAAGGTAGACCCTTACTCAGAGGTTTCTTCTTCCCAGAGACAACAGTGTGCACAAACATGGCTACTTCCTAACTCTTGGCTGACAGCAATCCCCCAAAGACACCTGTGGTGGAGGTGGAGAAGGTCAGCATCCCAGGCCACTCTTCAAGACACCTTGGAAGAAGCAGACTCGGTGTTCTGGAGGCCTCTCACCCTGCCAAATGACCCACAGAACTCATGCTTCATGAGCAATGTGACATGGCCTGTAAACTGAAGTTTCTCTAGGTAAAGCTAGAAACAACCACATCCATTCTGTATCAAAGCCCAACCCCCCCGAGGTTATGAGAGAATAGCAGAGAGAGGCCTGTGGCTTTCATAACTTTGTCCCAAGGATTAAGCAACACCCAAGAGGTAACAAATGTTTTGGATGGAGCCCTTAGGGAACAAATACACAGATATATAATCACTATAAAGAGTCATGATATTTTCAAAGCAAATGTCTCTTGTAAAGGAAATAGCTAAATCAGAGAGAGAATCGAGCTGAATCTTGACTGGGAAACTCTGAGTTCACTTATAAAGGGAACTCTGGTCATAATGTTGGTGATTCACTTGCGGAAAGCAGGAAGCTTGCTTTTAAGATCAGGACATCTGTGTCTTCATTGCTACCCGAGCTAATAGTTCTCCCGGTATTGTTCCTTGTAGTTCTACAATTAACCTTTAGTCATACCATTTTTTCTTACATAAGACTTACACAGATTGTACATAAAGTGTGTATATATACGCAAGGCCTTTGATCTGGAGCCGCCATCCACACAGGACTAATGCCTTATGGTTGTGAAATTCCAGGGAGACCTGAAGTTTTCTGTGATGTTGGAGACAGAAAAATCATTATGTTTTGCTGTGTTATGCCAAGTAGCAGTGCTTTCAATTTAATTAATGGTGGTAAATGACTCAGTTGAGTGATTCTTTTAAGGATGACTGTTATATTAAGACAAATAGATATATTCCTAGACCTGTTAAGTACAGTGTATAAATGGCCTGAGCATTTGATCAAATTGTATGGTTAATCCTCTAATTGCCCATTGAGAGACTGTTGCAGGAATAATTATCATACCTGGTCCTATTCATATGCATTGCTAATCCCTTTAAAAATCCTTTAGAAGATTTTTGGCTCTAGTACATTCTGAGGCTGACGTATTTGTAGGTTTGATAGACATTTACGGTAAAATACCACCCAGAACACACATGTGTTTGTTTCCAAAGTGTTTTCTGCATTGAATATAAGTCTTCAAAATGTTTGCCTGAATCATCCGGACTGGTTGCTAGTGCTTCAGAGATGTTAGCCAGGCCTTTTGCTGCTCTGAAGGAATAAGAAGATAAGTGAGAAACGATGAGGGTTATGTTGGTCTTAACCCAAGATGGCCAGAAAAGGAGATGTGGGTAGGAGAAGAAAGGAAAGGTTTCAGGGAAACGTGGGGGCCTAGCTCTGGGGACAGAAGAATCTGAGCAACAGAAGCAATGAGCACAAAGTTGGGAATATTTCTGGGACACCGTTTCAGTCCATTTCCCGGTGCCACAATGAATACCTGAGCCTCAGTTATTTACCAACGAAGGTTATTTAGCCCAAGGCTCTAGAAGCACAAATGTTCCAGGTTGGGAGCCGCATGGGACGATGGCCTCATGCTGTCATGACAAGCAGAGGGCACCCGTGATGGAAGGTTGTGAGGATGAAGGTGAACGGGCATCAGAGAGAGGAGGAACAAAGGAGGCGACTTGCTTTAAGCAGCCCATTCTTGGAAGATCTAATCCAGCCTGAAGAGACAGACAGTAATTTACATTAAAGGACCTACCTCCCGCCAGTGCTACACTGGTGGCCAGGTCCCCATGGGTTTGGGTGGCACGATCTGCATGCAGATCACAGCAGACAGCTTTCTAAAGACTCCCAAAGGATGCCTAGGAACAAGCAATAATGAGGGCCAGCTGCTGTGATCCCAAATCAGACCATGTAGACTTTCTCTACTGTGCATGAACCCCAGTGTAAGCGATAGCTCAGCATGGGCCAACAAGGTGGCCAGAGAGGATGGAGGCTTTCCTCTGCAGTGCCCTCCATCAGAGCAGGAAGGTCGCATGTGAAGAAGCACAGGTCTGTGGGTAGCACAGCGTGGATATTTGAGACTCTTATTTGGCAGTCACTGTCTTGTCTTCTTCCTGCTCAGGGGACATTTGATTCGCATGTTCTGATGGAGGCCCAAACTTTCCATTTGGTAATATTAGTCCTTACCACCCTGGTATCAACGACACAGGAGGGGATTTGGGCCTATCAGCCCAATCCTGATTGTGACAAAGGAGCTTACCATGAAGATAGGTGGAGCCTGATACCATCTGACCAGAGATCCCCTAGCCTACACAAGTGTCAGTCATCCAGCCTGGCAGAGGTGACATCCATCCTTGATAACAGGACTATAGGTAAAGTGTTGTGCCCACATAGCCTTGTACCCAGCCAGAATGTCATTTTTAAAACTGGCCCTAGCCTTGCAGTCCATGATGCTAGCCCTTATAGAGAGGCTGTTCTCTTCCTTTTACTTTTAAAAACATAGGTTTTCTTCTGGAATTAGTCTAAATTTACTCCTGCTGCAGCTGAGAACTGGGAGGAAATAAGGCAGACAGGCATAGGGAATGGCTTAGCAACCTAGGACTCTGCTTGGCTTCAGCTATTCACACACCATTCTTCTGCAAATACACTTGGCAGCCTGAGACCTTTACCTACATGGACTAGACTTACACATTCCTCTCCTAACAATGCACCTAGCAACCTTCAACCCCCAACAGGCATCAAGCTACATGCACACCCTGCTCTGAGCAAGGGAGTAAGTGTCTTTTCCCACTAACAATCCTCAGACTCAGACTGATTGCATTCTGTCATTCTTCACATATGCCCAAAGCGTGTCCTCCAAGAGAACTGTGAGGGAAAACATGGTATTTACCATCATATATGTACAAATCATTTGGCATGTAAATAATTAAAATGAGATGTATTTTGGGAAGGGGTATGGGCAATAGGAAAATGGTTATATAATTTAATTTGCCAATCAAAATAAAGACCACCAAAACTATGCCTTTTAATAACCTCTTAACCAAATGAAGCTCCAAATAATGATGAGGGCCCTTGAATTCCCTCACTCATGTGGGCTGTTGTGGGTCTCAACAGTGTATTCCTTTCTAATCGTTAATCACTTTCATTTGAATAAAGTTTCCTTGCTCCTCTACAGTCTATGTGCATCTCTATTTCATTCTCGAATAGAATGCCAAGAACCCGGAAGCACCAGGCCCTGCCTCAGGCCACAGGGAGGGTAGATGGTCCTCAGAGAAGGAGCAAGTGTTGAACTGCAGATCTCCTCCATACGGGAAACTTCAGGCGGGGAAAGCCCATTTGTTTCATCCAGTCGAGCAATCTTCAGTGAATTCCAGGGAGAAGGGAGCTCAGAGCCCAAATCTTGTCTTGCCTGTCTATGTTCTGGAAGAACCAGGTCTCAGAGAAAACTACTAAGAGAGCTACTTGTGTCCTAGAGCGCTGCTCAGGGCAGTGCATGCTCCGTGCCGTGGGGTCCCATCCTGCACCTGTGAGCTCCCCGTTTCCCAGGTCCCATTAATTCAGCTTCACGACAGAGCCAGGGCCTTAGTATTAAGGCCAAGCTCCTCCATTCCCTCTTCCCCCAATGCTGCAAGTTGCTCCTGCTTCAGAGTTTTCAGCCAAGGAAATAGAAGCTGCAAAGATGATGAAGCTTAGAGAAGCCAAGACCCAGGGCAAGATCAAGAGAGCATCAGCAAGGCCATCAGGGAGGGGCAGCTGTCACAGATGGATGAGGCCTCTGAGTGAGGACGAAAGCCAGCACGTGTGAGGAAGAGGCTGGTTACTGAATACAGTGCAGAGGGGTCGGGGCAAAGATTGTTCTTTTCCCCGGGAACAAGCACCAATCTAGAGGCAAACCACGGTCTTGCTGGTTCATATGAACCCTGTGACGTTTGCACTAATTGCAGACTCTTGGGAGAGTTAGTGTCCCTAGAACAATTGCCTTGGGCACAATAGCGATTAGGCTTCATAGAGTGTGTCATGTGAGATTTGTTGTTTTATTTTATCACATAACTGAGCCTGCCCTTGTTTGTTTGGTCCTCTCTTGTCCTGTAAATGTGCTTGTCTGTCAACAACTTAGAACCAAGAGGTAACATTAGTTCAGCACAATGAGGCCTTTGACAGATACCTTTTCAGGGACTTTGTCTACACACACACACACACACACACACACACACACACACACACACCTGCCTAGTTCTGTCTCCTCCTCTACCCACTGGACTGGTTTAAAGAATGAAAATACATATAATGAGTAGAACACACGAGGAAATTAGGAAAAAGTTTCAGATCTGTTAAAAACCTAGTATTAGGTAATATGAAATGGGTAGATAGATACTGAGAAGCGTTGAATCAGGAATTATGCAAGAGAAAAGTATGGTCTGAATAAAAGGCCCTTTATCAATCACAGTTATGACATTAAAAACTGCCTACAAAATTACATTCCAAATAACTAAAAGAATAACAGAGAGTAGTGGTGTGTGGGGAGGAATAAAAGGGCCTTCTGAGCAATTTCCCAAGCACCACAGTCCTCAGCTGAACGGCCTCTGCCATGGAATTGACAGTGGGGGGAGGGTATTCGGCTATTCCCATGTACACCCCAAATAACCATTTGACTTTCAGAACTTCCTTTATACCAGCACATGGCTGTGCTTCCTAACGTACAGGGCATACATTCCAGGGCTTCCATGGATGTCTGAAACCTTAGATAAAACCAGACCATACAAATACTATATTCTTTCCTCTATATGCATAACTGTAATCAAGTTTAATTTGTAAGTTGGGTGCTAGAAGAGAAATATCTACAACTAATTAAAAATGAAATCGTTACAACAGAGATAATAGTGCTGCGTGACTGCGGTGTCTCAGATCTTCCCCCTGCCATGCTGTGCCCGGCTCCTTGAGATACAGGGCACCGATGCCTACACAATGAGAGGGGAGCGGCAGGCAGCTTTAGACTGCTGACCTCAAGGGATGCCATACTCACCGCTGATCATTTCTATCATTTTCACCTGAGTTGACACAGATAATAAAACTTCAGGACCTGGAGCCTCTAAGGAGCAACTATTGTACTGTGAATAGGCAGTGGGAAGCAGGAGGGCCAAGAGGCTAGGGCTCTGGACCAGCTGTGCACAGGGATCCTTAGATGTATGGAAGAGACCCACGGAAGAGGCACTGGCACAGCCACATTCTCCAACTCCCAACTCCCGAGTCACTCAACCCACAGCCAAGACCTTGAAGAGCCATCATACTGTCAGGAAGAGCAAGGGAGCAGAAGGCCCTGTTATTGGTGCTGGGCTGGGGCTCATCTCTGACATCATCAGTTCAGCCCCCGCAGTGGAGCATCACTAGAGGCATCACAGGGTGACCTCATTCTACCACAAAGTCCTGACAGTAACCACACAAGCTGGGGCACTGCCTGAAGAGCTGCGCCAGCCCACACCAGCACACCAGCAGTAGGGGGGCGGAGGATCAAGTGATTTGCTGGGCAGGCTAATGGGCGTAGGAGCCCGATGTCCTGAGCTGAATTGTCAGCTCTGATTACACACTAACCATATGACCTCTAGGCAGGTTACTCAGCCTCAATTTCGTCACCTCGAAAATAAGGGTGACCCAGCATGCTGCCCTGATGCAGCTGTTGTGGCCATGACCCAAGATGAGTACCAGCCTCCTCCTTGCTCTTGGACAGCAGCTCTTGTCTTCAGGCCTCCCTTGTCTTTTTAAATGAGGACTCCCAAGACAATTGCTGCCATGTCCTTCCCAGAGGATGCCTTGATGATATTGCATGGATGGCCTACAATCTACCAGTGTTTATCTTCTCAGAGTAAGGCCTATAATGGAAACGAACGGGTTTTTTAAAGTCTTGTTTTTCCCACTCTAATTATCCCCTTGAAATAATAGAACATTGCCGTGACCATGAGATCTGATAGAGAATTGTTATTTTGAGATAATGAACTTAAAAACTGATAAGAAAGTAGATTTCGCATCACACACACATAAAAATGGCAGGTATGAAAGATAAAGCGCGTGTTAGTCAGATCAGCATGGCTTCTCCACATAAATACTTATTTTAAAATACCTCAGTATATACTAACAACTCTCCTTCATGTTATGACAGCCTGTTGACAGCTTCGTTGCAACATGACCAAGAACTTGAGCTACGGTCACCCAGGTAAGCCCATGCATATTCCTTGCTCCACTGAAACTGTGATGTAATGTGTGTTTGTCTTCTTCATCTGCTAAGTTTAGGGTAATTTATTGCTCAGCAATAGCTAGATAACTAATGAATTGCCTGATAAACCCCATGTGTGTGTGCGTGTGTGCACACACACACACACACACACATGAGAATTCCTTGAAATATTATTTCAACCAGACAAGCATGGTACATTCTGGAAAAGTTCCCCAAAGTTATCATGAGAGGGGCTACATCCTGCCATGACATTCATGGATGCCTCAGTCAAGAGTCTTCAGCCCCTGGTTCCCAAGGTGCACTCCTCTCACGTCCAACTCCATTGCACACCAAAATGCATTCTAGACATAAAAAAAAATCTTTGATCTTCCATGTGTTTATTAAGGAAGGAAAATTATCAAGAGTCTATTTGGCCTTACTGAAATAAAATATCCTTGAAATCATATGAGGGAACAGAAGGGGTATTCAAATTTTATGATTCATGGAAAACCTGATGTACATGGGACCAACTGTGAATTGATGACACAACAGTGCTTGATGGAGACTTCGCTAAAGTATTTGTAATGGTGGTTATTATTTTAAAAATAACCAAAGAGCAAAAATGGATTGTGAATATGTTAACTTCGATGCCTTTAAACATTGGGGAGATTTCATAAATACTGAAGTTAATAGCTACTCAGCATTTACATGGTGCACAGTGTCTATGACCATTCATAAAAGACTAAAAAGATTACGCCAGAGATCTGCCATGACATCTCAAGTTCTGCATCCATCATTCAGTTAATCCCAAAATTCTTTGCCATCATTATGTTGTGAAGAAACACCCTTGACCAGCAAAATGCTTTGTTTGCCTGTGTAAAATGATTCATAAAATAAAACTTTATTTCTGGCAGGCTATAAAATCTCATAACTGAGTGATCCTGTCGGATGATAAAACGTGGTAGGTACGAACAGTGATGACTATTGGCCATGCACAGCAGAGCTCAGAGCAGAAAAGGAAGTCACAGACGATCACAGTAATTTAGTTTGGGGGAGATGATCTGCAATATGCATGACTAATGGTTTTTAAAGCGAACTGGCCATGTGTTATTCTAGACTTTGCTTGAATGCGTAAAAACATCTTTATCACAATGTGATTTAGAAAGGAGAAGGGCTGCCTAGGGATTTTGAAAAAAAAATTAAGCACTCACTGTACTTTGGATTTAAAAATAAAATCATAAAAATTGAAATGTTACCAAATCAAACAAGGGTCAGATGATTGCTTTTTAAGAAAATTTCTTGTCTTTGCCTCTGTTTAGTTAAGAGACTGCGTTGTTCTTTAAAATTCACTAAACTCTCAATTCCCTCTCAATTCGGAGTTGGATTCTCAAAACAAAGGAAGATAAAACATTTAGAGATATCTATTTCAAAGGCTAGACAGTCAAACAAATTGCACTCAAAATACGAGACCATATAACTATAGGTAGAAAATTTTAACAGGTGTTAATCCTTTTGAATTCTCTTGGCAAACTGCAACTGAAAGGGAATTTCTCACAACTGATGAAGAGAATAGAATCTATAAATAAAAGTTAGTAAAATATTGGATGTTTTTCTTTCCATCCTAATTTGAAGAACACAAGGAAGCTACCCTCATTGCCCTACTTCAATATCTTACTAGAAGTCCTTGCTGTTGTACTAGATGAGAACGAGAACCGGAAGACAGAAAGACTGGAAAGGAGCCAGGGAAACTGTCTGTCTACAGAGGATGTCATGATTTTCCAAAGTAACTGTACGAAATGCATCAAATAGTCACTGAAGCTCTTGTGAAGATTCAGCAATAGCTTAACATACAAGTTCAACTTGCAAAATCCTGGTATAATTTTAATCCTTGAATAAACAATTGGAAAATTATTTAAAGTAATTAACAGTGACAACAAACAACATAAAAGTCAGAAGTAAACATTTTGCATTCAAAAATATGCATGATTTTAACACTGAAAATTGTACATTACTAAGAAGAAAATTTTAAAAAGTAAAATAGATGAAGAAACATATACTATGTTCATGGATTGGAAGATTCAACATTGTAAAGATATCAGATCACCCAGAATTGAGTTATAGATTTATAATTCCAAAAGGATTTTATAGAAATTAATAGATTATTCTAAAATTTCTCCAGGAGTTCAAAGGACCTAAAATAGCAAATCAATCTAAAGAAATTGGAAGCTTTATAATATCAAATTTCAAGATGTATAGGAATTCAGAGAAAACGGGTGGCATAGGCAGATAAGATGGAAAATGGTTTTCATTTTTTCCTAAAAGGATTAAAGCAGTTCAACGAAGAATAGTGATAACTGGTCACATTACAGATGGAATTGTACTCAACCTCTTTCTCATACTATCCATAAAATGAGTTTGAAATGAATTATAGCATAGCCCAAAATGTAAAAGCTAAAACCATGAAGTTTTAAAAGAAAAGGTGTAGGAGTGTTCATGTGAAAAATCATAGAAAAAAATAAGATTAAATTATTTTAAAACTAGATTTCATTAAAATGGAAGACTTCTCTTCATCAAAAGACATAATTCAGAAAATGCAAAGGCAAGACACAGGCTTGCCGTACGTAGTTGTGAAGGGTGTATCTGACAAGGATCTGGGCTCAGCTCATATAAATAACACCAAAAACTCAATAGTGGGTCATGCATAATTTTAAAATATACCAGTTTCACTAAGATACAATTATAACAATTGAAACAATCTTCAAAACTTAAGTTATTATAAATATAAGCTAACCCAAAACAGTAAACAACAGTTTGAGGACTTTTCGGTGAGCTGGTCCAACAAGTGAACCAGAAGCAGAGAAGCAACAGGATTTCCAAGCATATGTGATGGAGAAGGAACCATGTAAAAGTTACAGAGACCAAGGCACAGTACTTGCCTGGCACTGAGGAGGCCTTCGGCTCCCTCTCCGGCATTGTAAAAATAATTTTAATTGTTTACTTATACTAGAAGCCTAGGGGATGTGACGTGCTGCCCTGTGAGCAGGGGTTGCTGCACATTCTTTGGAAGAGCAGGCATCAGTCAAGGGTGGGACGGTCAAGTGGGGTGGATTTAGGCCTAATAATGAGGGCAGAGTTAGTTACACAACTCAGCAGTTTTAGGGGCTCTGTGTGTTTTCTCCTCGTGCCTTTCACAACAGTGCCCTGTGATAAACAGGCATTAACATGATCCCTGTGTGACAGGAGAACCTGAGATCACCAGCCGTGGAAAGCTGGGGGGAAGGACTAGAGGGATTCCAGGTCAGAGGCAAGAATTGCGAACACTGATCTGAGAGACAGGGAACCACTGAGCTGTCTTGGTGACCTCAAAAGCCTAGTCTAAGTTGTAAGTATTGTCTTTGCCCAACAACACAGCCCACTGTGACTTCAATGGCTTCATCACATGTCCAAGAGCCAAGGCCACTGCCATGACCTTCGCGGGCAGCGAAAGGTCAGCACTGCCTATCAAAACCCTGAGAAAAGTTCCAGATTGGGAGTTCCTAATGCAGGATGTGAGCTGCACACGGTTCTTGTGCCACCTCAGAGCTGGGAAAGCATGATGCCAGGCCATGTGCAGGGGGCTGCTTTACTCACAGAGCAGGAAGCTAATTTGCATGGGTCAGGTGACAACAGGCAGTAAGGCTAGGGAAAGCATGCAGTCTTTTTAATGAGGAAAAAACAGTCATCTGGGGGCCAGATCTGGGCATTGGACTTGTAGGGGGTTCAAACCTCAAACTATGTCACATGTGGTCCTGTGAGCTTCTTCTTCCTCACCTGATAAATGGTAATTGGCCCACATCATGTGACTTCATATTCTTTCCTTTAAAGAGATCTCTCTAGTTGAGGATGTAACTCAATGATAGAGAAATTGTTTCGCATGTCCAGAAGCCTGGGTGTAGACCCCAGTGCCAGGAAAAAAATACAAAAGGTGTATGCATCTCAGGCGCTAAGAAATCTGATCCTTTTCTACATTTCGTAGATAATAGTTACTCTGGTCTCCAACACCTGATGTAGATCTTGTCCCTAAAAATGAAGGGCAAAGCTCCACCCTGCCTGAAATGGCCTGCGTCCTGTCGGAAAATAACTGCACAGCCACTAAGCCCCGTGAGGACTGGCTAGATTAGTGGGGCTTGACAGTTAAGATGTGGACCTCAAGGATTTGATGCCCCTTGGGAATGACTGTGCTGTCACCTAACAAACATAACAAACCCCTCATTTCCAAGAGCTCTCTCTCTTATTTCTATTTCATAGACCAGGAAACCAGGTGTAGACTGGCTCACACAATATCAGACTGCAAATATCGAGCAAAGCCAGATTCAAAACCAGAGCCCTGCCCTGAATGGCGATGCACTTTTTTTACCTCCTAAACACCAAAAGAGTTGGCAGGTGCTGACAGAAAGAACAGTCAACCCTCCATCTTCAGGGTCCAGCCACATCCAAGGTTCTAGCGAATCCCAGATCAAAGCCACTGATGGGAGGAAAAATGCCTCATCCTGCCCATGCACGGGCTTTCTCTGCCTGCAACTTGTGCAGTGCACGTTAAGCGTTATTCCTTCGCTTTCCACTGATCCACAGGTACGTGAGAAGTAGGGTAGGTGTGAGTTCTCCAAACCGTGTCATTTTCTAGAAGGGATATGAGCATCCTGGGATGCTCTGGTGTCCACAGGACTCCTAGAACCACTCCCCCTGCCTACACAAGGATTCATAAGAAGTGTCCTCAAGACCTGAGTTCCTGATAGCTCAGCCTGTCAAGGCTCAAACGCTGTGTATAAAGTGGCAGACCTGGGAAACTCACCTCTGACTTTCCAGTCCAAAGGCTTTACAATCCTTCCTGCATCTTTCGCTGCATCCACATCAGCCCTCCCCATACTACACAGGCCTGGCATCCCTTGCGATGCTACAAGGAAAGCAGGTGCTGGATCTAGGATCTCATGATTCGGGGGGAGCAGCCAAGCTCCTGGCTCTGAACCAGAAAGGTGAGCTGAGAGTTACAGGGAGTTGTTTGTGTCGATTCAGCTTTAGGACAGCTCTGGCCAGGCTTCGAGCTGACACATGGGTGAAGAAGGTCAAAACAATAACAAACATCCTTGGTCTGAGATCACAGGAATTGCTTAATTACACACTGCATTGTGTTATTACAGTGTTCGGTCTTGTCTCCTGTTCACCAGCTCCCGCTGCCTCCCCGGGTGTGGCCTGCAGAAACTTGCGGTCTGCCAAAGGGTTTCCAATGTGCAGTCAGGTTCCCTGGCCTCGACAGTGGGGTGACCTGGCAGAGAACTGCCACCAAAGCCAGGGCCAGGGCATCTGAAGCTGAGACGTGGAAACCCAGGTTAGAACACAGAGTGGCCTTGGGCCACAGTCACATCCTCCCCTGAGCAAATGCTACTTTATCTTATTTTCTTTCTAAACAAAAATGATCACCTCTGTGCTGCGAGGTTGCTCAACGAGGAAAGAGGAACTGTTTCTCTTCCTTATCGTTTGCTGTTTACATAGTGCACAGAGGTAGCGTCTGGATGTAATCTATGGGAAACCCCGTGCTAAACTGGAAATTCTGGCTTCTTAAGTAATCTGTTAGTGAAATTGTGAGGATGAATAGATCCTCTTTTCATTGACTGTCAGTAGAATATTTGCTATTGATGAAGTACGGGGTTTTGTTTTGACCTTCTATTAAAGTAGTGAGATTTAAATACTTTTTTTCTTTTGTCTCAACACTGGACATTGAAGCCAGTGTCTTGGCAATACTGAACGCTCTCTACATTTAAGCTGCAGTCCCAGATCCCTGTCCTGTTTACAAAAATATGCTAACAGAAAAGGAAAAACAACAACTATGAACAAAAAAAGAGACCAGTGGAGATAGGTGATTGCTGGCAAAGATGTCCCTTGCGTTAGTTGGAAGGAAAGGAGAAGGTGCGCCACTTCAATACAAAATTGGCCCCTTCTATTTTTCTCTCTTTTTTTTAGACAGCTCAGAAGCTGAGGCAGGCCTCTAACTTAAAGTGATTCTCCTGCCTCAGCCTCCTAAGTGAGTCTCCGCACTCGAGTTGGTCCTAACTTTTAAGCACACATTTTCTTGAGTGCTCACCAATGGTAGCGAGAGGAAAACATCTTTACTACTTGCTTGCACTGGAGGATGGAACACAAGGGAAGGACAAAAACAAACCATAATTGAAATCCTGGGAACATTTGCAAAGAAGCATGGCATTGCAGATACCCCACGGCATTCCGTTCCTGAAAAGCTGCCTCGTGGCCGAATGGGCAATGAAGGGTTCTGAAGCTGCCTAGTTCTTAAAGGCCATTTTGAAATCTACTTGCTCTTTATTACACATACTTAATTTAAAGTGCACATTTTCTTCTTTTAATTAAAAATGTTTTCATACAATATATTCTGACCACAGTTTTACACCTCTCAGCTCCTCCCAGATCCTCCCCACAGACAACTCCATTCCCTTTCTTTTTCTTCAGAAAAAAAAACAAAAACAAAGAGGCAAGCAACAACAAAATATCTGCCATTGATACCTGACTTAAAGTGGCCAATTGTTAAATGGTAAACTTAGAATTTACTCAAGACAGGGTGCTATGAATAATGATCCTCCTTCAGAACAAGACAGTGCTGCCTAGGAGTGGATGGTCACAGCTTCTGTTTTCCATTTCTCCCACAAACTCCAAAGGCAAATTTGACTTTGAACTATCCAGACTCTTGTTTTCCCACCTGGAGAAGAGGCAGCTCAACCAGCTTGTCTCTGCGGCTGTTCAGAAAGACAGAACTCTGCTGCCATTCATCTGTGTCACTGTCGGTTTGGTTTCTGCGGGCCTGGAGTTTGGCATTCTTGTGGTTGAGAATATCTGCTGTGGGAGCCTGTCTCCACGCTGCTCGTTCACTTCACGTTCACTTCGGTACTTCAACAGGTCTCTCAGGAACTCCTCAAGGACATTAGGAAGAAATTCCATACACAAACAAATGGCCACTCGACGCAGAAGGTAGCAGATGCCATGATCCAATCACACAGTTCTTTCCCAATTACAGGAGCTATGATCATCTTACATGAGCATCTTTATGGGAATAGGTTTCTGACAGCTTTAAGATGACTCTGTTCACCTCTTGCTTGAGATCTAACTGATCAAAAATGTAGCATATCCAACTCTCCCTCAAATTCTTATTTCCAATTCTCTTGAATGTTCAACAACCATTTACAGGGAAAAAAAATCACTGGTATTTGTATTGAAGGATTAATCATAACGAGAGAAAAGAAACCATGATTTGGATCACATAAAGAGTTGTATTACCTTTGGGGTGTGCAAGAGTATTTTTTTAATTAAAGTTTAGGTCACACTATCTATCTCTGCTTCCTCTCTATCCAGTGCCCCACTCAGCAGCCAGACTGGCACGGGGAAGCTGGGGAAGAGAGATGACAGAGCACTTGAAGGCCAGCCAGGTAATCTATTAACCACACCTCAGACTTATCGGTGAAGATTGTCCTTACTGTTATAGACTGAATGATGCCCCTTCTCTAAAATTCTCTGAAGCCCCAAACCTCAGTACCATAAAATATGACAGCATTTGAAGTCAGAATTTTTACCAAGGTTATTCATGTTAAATGAGGTGATTAGGGACAGCTCCGATCCAATGTGACTGGTGTCTTCATAAGAGTCCCTTCGGACATCAATACATACAGACCATGTGAAGAAACTATCTCAAGACACTATCTGAAAGCAAGAGACAAAGGTCTCCAAAAACACTAGCCCTACCCATAACTGATCTTGGACTTCAGCTTCCAGAACCATGAATAAATGTCTTTGTTTTGTTATGGCAGGCCTAGCCAATTAATCACCTCTCTAGTAAATGTCTTGATGAGCATTTGAAGTAAGGAATGGGGGTGGGGCTGGAGTAATATCGCAACAGTTAAGAACACTCTTAACTGCTCTTCCAGAAGACCAGGGTTCAATTCCCAGCACCCACACTGCAACTGACAACAATGTATAACTCCAGTCCTAGCACCCAAATGGCAGCTCACAACTGTCTGTAACTCTGATACCTTCTTCTGGCCTCTACTGGGACCAGGCATGCATGTGGTACTCAGGCATCCATGAGGGTGAAATATATACACACATAAAAATAAGCTAATTTAAAAAAAAAGTAAGGAACAGGAGGATATTTGGAAGGATCCCAATGGGGCCTCACTCACGACATGACGAAAGCCTTGAGAATCACTGAATTCCCTTCTCTCACGTGGGGTCTCTCCACACAGAGAACCTGTCTACAGCTAGAGCATCTTCCTGTCTTCCCTGAGCCACATCTTCCCTATGTCCCTCAACCTCTAAAGACGTGTTTGGCTACACTTTTGCACCACCCTAAGGTCCCTCCACCTCTTTGCAGGAACAACTTCCCACTGGTTGCATTCCATAGGGCAGGGTAGCTTTGCTTCTGAAAAGATTCCTAGAAAATAGCTATTTTCCTCTCATCTGTGGGCCAGTGCTACACGGAGGCAACACCATGATTGTTCTTAGGCACCAAAGTTCATCCACTTCTGAGAATACCGACGTCAGCCGACATGAAGTGTAGCACATCATAATTTGTAAGACAGGAGAACATTAAACCTTCACATGACCCAGTAGGGTATTTTTAATCAGGAAACGTGGTATAGTAAGCAAATATAATCTTTGTGTGAAGACAGAGGATCTGTTGACTCATGTCCATAGCGTGACCAATTTTCAGTCCATGAGATGGACCAAACTATACACAGCAATCAATTATAGCACCATTTGTCACATGGATTTTCACTGTGCTGCTTTTGTCTAGAAATACTCAAAGAGAGCCAGTCTATGGCTTCCCATTGTGAGCGTGTTCTTATGTACATTTTCATGTCTATCCCTGTACATATCCATGCATGTGCACCAATGCTGCGGGGAATTAATGAGTAGTTTTCAAAAGGCTCATTCTGATGCCCCAACTCTGTTTTTTTCTTGTTCCTGGAGATTTCTAGCCAGTGTCTCCTTTAGAAATACCCAGACAACTCTGATTTAGCCAAATCTGCACCCGTGATTGGTACGTTTGAGAATATAGGGCCCTGCGGAAACGTCAGCCATGGAGACATAATAAATGCTGCCGCAAACAATGAAAGCACGTGTCTCCTCTTGTCAGATACACTTCATCATCTTGTGAAGTTCACACCTCCAGGTCCTTCCAAGAGTTGCCAGTCACAGATGCTGTGGGGAGAGGAGTAATTTTTCCATTCGAAGCATGAATTACAAAACAGAAAGAGCGCTAACAGTTGAGGCACCATATGTGAACCTCTCAGAGCCATGCTTCATGCTGAGCTGAAGCTGCGGCTTTCTCTGTGCACCCCTCAGCAGCATCCCCACAAGCTGTGGGAAACTCTTGTCATCTCAGGTTGTCTCTTCTGCATGGATGGCAGTCTTGAAAGATGCTCACATGGAGCATTCAGTACCAGGAGAGAAGTATGTTAACAGGGAAAGAGTGGAAATCTATATGATGTAAAACCTCCTCTTCCCTGACCTGAAAGTGTCCCTTTAAAATCTTTCACTGCAGTTGGTGCTGAAGCCAGCACCCAAAATAAGTACTTATTTTACTTGCTTCCTCTTAGCAGCTTCGCCAAATATAATGTGTTTTCGTTTCAAAAGGACAGACATTTTGAGTCGCCTGAGGTGTTTGATGGCCACAGGACAGGGAATAAACTTTCTTCATGCCCATGGTCCATGTTGCTGCTGCACTTAGGAAGACGTAGTCATGCAGAGGACACTGGCAGAGGCTCTGTGCAGCTGGACAGAGCTTGCTCGCATCACTTACAGTCCAGTCCAGCACTGAGCTGACACCTGCTCAGAACTGAATCTAACCCATATATGAGGACATGCAAAAGCTACCAGGATCACACTCAACACACAGGCATACAGGCTCACACACACACACACACACACACACACACACACACACACACACCACTGCCCACCCCTCGAGGCTCCTCCACATTCCTGCTCATGCTATTGTTTGGTTCTTTATCTACTTTAAATGATCCAGTTATTGGAATTTCTTGCTTTTTCTAAACTCCCACTTCTGACCCAATTTAGCACCACTCTTAGGGTAGTGCTCCAAGGGACAGACTAGATGGGTCTCTTGCCGCTGATCCCTCTGCCGGGGGTACAAAAGTGGTCAACATAAGGGACGGGCTGGATGTAGTGTAGAGAGTCAAACAATCTACATGATACAGTCAAAACTGCAGCCCCACAGAAGGACAGCGGGAACCTTCACAGGTGGGAGAATAAGAGAGGAGAAAGGTCAAACACCTCAACAAACCGAAATGGCTGCTTAAACTTCTCTGGATTTTTTCTTCCATTCATCTTCCCTGCTAACGCAAGTCTTACCGAAGAGTAATACAGCGTTTCTCTTTGTCAGATGTAGCCAATATCAAAATACAGAACAAAGCGATCCAGATAAATTGGGACCAGGTTTAGAGAACACCGGGATCCTGTAATGATCAGTCTACAGAATGGGCCTGATGCATTGTGAAACCACCTCAAAGGTTGAGGCACACTTCCTGGCATGCCTGTAAGAGAGTTTCCATTAACTGGAAGCAGGAATAGCATTTTGAATGTGGGTGACACCATCCCATGGAGGAACCCACACTAGGGGAGAAAGGAGAAAGTTGGGCAGGCGTCAGCAATCCTTTTCTTGACTTGCTGATCTAGCATGATGTAAACAGTCTCTGCCACATGCTTCTGCCACCGTGCCTTCCCAGCATGATGGAACGAAATGAAATCTAGAGCTAAAATAAATTTTTCCCACCTTAAGTTGTTTGGGGCAGGTATTTTGGTGGCAGCAATGCAAAAGTAGTTGATACAGAGACCATGGGTGCACTTCTTAACACGGTCATCCACACATCACTTGCTAAGCCTGGGTCTTGGTCTCATGAAAGGAGTATTCTACAGACATCCCAGTACTTGGTGTCACTGGTAGCAGGATACATGAATTGATGAAGCCTTGGAGGGGATTCTATCCAATTCTCACATTATCAGAAGAAATAGATGAGCTCCAAGGATTGGCAATGTTCACACGGGGTCACTCATGTAGCTTGTGCTAAACCCGGGGTTACATCCTCAGTTTCATGCTCCTTGTGGACTCAGAATTCCAAATCGCTGTGGCATGGCTTGGTATAGTCAACCTGTAGTGAAGGTAGTCCTGCTGTCATACCTATAGGTCACTGTGCTGCACCGGGGTTCCTGGATGATAAGACACCCCTTACACGTACTGATTCCCAGGGGACCCATTTGCCTTTGGACATCTCTAGATGTTGCCTGCATTCTTAGTTCTATCACAGAACTACTTTGGATGTCAGAACTCAGGTGATAAGTGTTCCCTAGTCCA
Source organism: Microtus ochrogaster (assembly GCF_000317375.1). NCBI lineage: Eukaryota > Metazoa > Chordata > Mammalia > Rodentia > Cricetidae > Microtus > Microtus ochrogaster. Next base: position 37,037,934 of record NC_022018.1, read on the forward strand.
CACACCAGGCAATCAGAGATCACAGTGTCCCTTAGTTTCTCAGTCCTCCTCCACAAAGCCTCACATCAGGCCTCTTTGAAACTTCCCCCCTGTGTCACTGTGTTCTTAAACATAGTATACAGAATTCAATGTCAATACAATCTACCCTAGCATCCTTAGGGATGCAGTCTAGGACCCCCAGTGGACGTCTGAATCTTTAGGTAGTACAAACCACTGCATTCATTAAGTTTTCCCCGCTGGTAAAGCTTAACTCATGAACTATGCACAGTAAGATATTAATTAAATATAACAATATATTATGATAAAAGATATGGGTGGTCTCTGTTTCTTCCAAAATATATAATTTTCCATTTATTGTTTTCAGACTTTGGTTGACATCAGGAAACTGAAATCACAGAAAACCAAGCCATGAACAAGGGGAACTACTTTATCCTAAAAGTGTTAATAGTTCAGAAAAGAGAGGCCACTCAGGATCATAGGACACATTCCTCCGAGCCATCAAAGATGAACTGAGTAAACACATGAGGGCCACCTTCCACTACACCCTGGGTTATTTTCACACTTACTGCTTCTAAGCCACCTTCCATCCTTGGGTCCCTTGTACACAATAAAGAGATTCTATATTTAGCTTGTAAAATTTCATTCTAAAACAACACAAGAACTATAGGTAATAATACTTTACACTAGACATTTTTGAGAATATTCTTTATGTGCTACATACATACAAAGGTGGGCATGTTAATTTGCTTGATTGCACATGTTCTGACTTAGCCTTTCCTCCTCATTCAGACAGTGAAGTCCTTTGAATCTTGATCTTGACAGTTCTTTCAGTACAATTTGTCACTGGGCAGGACAGTGTTAAGTCTCCTGGCACAACAACAGCAGTCTCTCCCAGATAAATGGTCTTCATGTTGACCTGCCCCTGTTGGATATATCATTGAACCCATAGAAAAGTACAAGCTAGCCAGGCGATGGTGGAACATGCCCTTAATCCCAGAATTTTGGAGGTAGAGGCAGGTGGATCTCTGTGAATCTGAGGCCAGCCTGGCCTATAAAGTAAGGACCAGGACAGTCAAGGCTGTTACACAGAGAAACCTTGTCTTGAAAAAAAAAACAAAAAGAAGGAAGAAAAGAAAGGAAAAAAGGAAGGGAGGAAGGGAGGGAGGAGGAGGAGGAAGAAGAAGAAGAAGAAGAAGAAGAAGAAGAAGAAGAAGAAGAAGAAGAAGAAGAAGAAGAAGAAGAAGAAGAAGAAGAAGAAGAAGAAGAGAAAGTAAAAAGAAAGAAAGAAAGAAAGAAAGAAAGGAAGAAAGAAAGAAAGCAAGAAAGAAAGAAAGCAAGAAAGCAAGAAAGCAAGAAAAGAAAGAAAGAAAGAAAGAAAGAAAGAAAGAAAGAAAGAAAGAAAGAAAGAAAGGAAGAAAGAAAAAGTCCAAGCACCCACCCTGACCTCCAGCCCACAAACCTTCGCTCCATTTTGCATACAAGCGTATTGTCACAAGGGACTGTGCCAAACACCTTGCTGACCCCACCATGGGTGCGGCATTTCCTTGACCTGCCAGTCTGATGACCACGTTCAGAGAAACTGAATTTGCTTTAACATGACTGTGCCTGGGAACCTAGACTTGAGCATGTGCCCCACTGCCCTGCCTCTGGCAAATATCGGCTGACAGGCCCTGCCCAGCTTGTCAACTCTGCCACAGAAGAGATTGAAGAACACTAAATAGCTCAAGGGTGGGGCGGCTCATAAATATATGGGGACCTTGAGATCTCAGGGCTACAACTCCCCCAAAGCTTGGATGGCTATGTTTCCCAGAAGCAAAACAGCACCCACACACACCCCAGGCCCCTGTGGGAGACAGAGGAAGTGGGGAGAATGTTCCAGGCTGCTGCCCAACTCATTCATTCCATCCTCCCAGGGAGAGTCTTCTGAAGGTCCTTGAAATCAGGTCCTAGTCTTTACCAGGAAGCATTGTTTGTTCCTCGGGGTCCACTGAATCATGGTACAAACTCTTACGGCATAAGTAATGACCCCCTGCTATTCATCCTAGTCCATCCAGAGACTGGGTCCGGCCCTTTGTCAATGCATATGGCCTTTCAGCATCCCTTTCCCCACAACAGAGGTGCGACACCTGGCTGTGTGTTGAGACACAAACTCGATCCCTTTGGGTAGCTCTCGGACATGTGTGAGCATGGTTGCCCCTGAGGAGATGAAATGTCAGCTCCATACGTTGAATCCAGCTGAGTCAAAACAGCCAGGTCTTTCTGTGTTCTAGCACACAATAGTTGATTTTGGAATAAAGGCCGACAGCACTGTGTATACTGTGCACTTTTCAAAGCAGAGCTGTGTGTGTTTCTTAACCTAATAACATACATATGTCCAGACTTTAACCCATTCCTCACAGCTTAAAGACCCAAACTCTAAGAGGCTGAGAGATTTAGTCAATGCTGTAAATACTAACACTCACTTTCCTGCATCAGAGATACCGGTTTCCATGACAGAGACAGGGAAGAAAACTGGGGAGACTTTGGAATTTGACTTAAACAGTCATGGGTATTGGTGCCTACTGTGAAGTAGGTGTTCTTGGACTGACTGCTGAAGTGTTCTGGATCCTCGGCTCTTTGCCACAGCGTTTCCAACCCTCAGGATGGTAGAGTCAGAAACGATGCATACAGAGTGTTTGGCATGAATGAAGTATAACTACAACACCACAGAGCTGTTAGTTGTAGTCCTCCATAGTGAGCTTACCACAAAATGTATATGCCATGCAGTGATGTTCAACATGAAGGCTGGAACACTGTGGTCCCCATACCTGACACCAAGCAGTACCCTTGGAAAACTGCTAAAGAGTGATCAGGAAAACAGAGTCCAAAAATGAGAGGCCTGAGGAACCCTGCTTGGGGGGGTGGCAATTAAACTTCGTAGTTATCAACAGTTCCAAATGTGTATCACAGAGCCCATTCATCCAATACTTGTGAGCTGCCTAAAGTCCTATTCTAAAGTTAGTGCCATTCCAGCCTCCCCCTGAGGTAGAGAGATTACAGTCAGGGAGACAATGACCTAGAGCCTGAAGGGGCTTCTATTACAGTACTTGCCAATTTTACAGAATACTCAGAGTATTTTTCACATGTAAAACTGAGGTTTAACAAAGGCGATTATGGTACATGCCTGCAATCCTAGCACTTGAGAAGGAGGCAGAAGGACCTCAAACTGGAAGCCATCCTGGTTTATATAGGGATATCCTGTCTTTAAAAAGGGAAAGGGAAAACAAGAAAAATTTAACTGCCTTAGAAAATGCTAATTCACTCTTGCTATACCAAAGAAAAATAATAATTAGGAAGGAAGCTCGGACCCATGCTATAATACGGCTGAAATTTGAGGACATTGTGCTAAGTGACATAAGCCAGTCATAAAGATTAATTTTTTGCATGATTGAAGTCTCATGAAGTACCTAAAACTACCAAATCTAGAGACAGAAAGGAGAACATGGAGGTCAGAGTCTGGGGTCAGGGTGGGGGTACCAGTACTCAGACACACAGGACGGAGGCTTGAGGTTTGCAATTAGGTACACATACTGAATTCTACTCCACTGAACTATGTGCCTCCAAATTATTAAATATCAAGTTTTGTGTTCTACGGTTCAGTAGGCTTCCAAGTCTGACTCCCTAAGTTGGATCCCCAGAACTCACATGGTAGAAAGAGAGAACGCCTACAAGTTGTTCTCTGATCTCCACATGTGTGCTATGGTACCCATGAGTGAGCATGCACGCTCACGCGTGCACGCATATACACACACACACACACAATTAATTTTTTAACAATATAGTCATATACCACAGTGCAGCGGCAATCCCAGGAAGGAGGATTACCAGTTCAGGGTCAGCCTGAGCTACACAGTGAGATTCACTCCCGAAGTAAAACCTAAATTAAGAAAGCAAACGGTTACAGCGGTTATTGTTTTCTGATTGCCCCTGGATGGCGAGGACACTTCTTGCACATTGCCACTTCAGCATCCCCAAACTTGTGTCCTTCCTGGCCTGGCCGCTCAGTCATAAATGTCACCACTTCTTATCCACTGGAGTGGAAGGTGCTTCAGGAGATACTGCGCTTTGTCTGAGGCAGTGGCTTCTCTCAGGCATTAGCTCTCCTGAGAGGTGAGGTTGCCAGAGGCGGCTCAGGAAAGTCAGCACACAACCGACTCCAACGGCCCTCGGCGGGGTTCTGGCCAGACATTTGGCAAAGGTTCTCCTCGACTGGCATTCTTGCACAATCCCTGCTCTACAAAATGTTTTCTTAAAGTACCTCTGCCCATAAACGCAACACAAACAACTTGTCCATGAGTCATCAGACTTCAACACACGCTAAGTCCATGTAATAATCTTTATGTAGTTTGTTTCTTAGTCATTGTCTGGCCCATTAGGCAAATACGCAGCGTGCATTTCTTTGGAAATAATCAGGGCCTCCGCAGAAACTCCAGCTGTAAATAGACTGAGCAATAAAAAGTTCTACGGTGAGTTTAATTAGAAGGAATTTTTAAAAGATAAGAGCAGGTCTGCAGACCCAGGAATGAAGGAGCTCCCCAAGTCTAGCTAGACAATGATTGTCTTTTTATGACTTAGCTGAACACTCAGGACAAACACTGATGTCTTCCAGCTGAGGTCAACTTTGCATAGGACAAAAAGCCACAAGCCCAGAGGGAAGAGAATGGAGCACAGCTTTCTAACATCCTTTGGCAAGCTTGACCCCAGCCACCCCATTGTTACAGGAAAATATCCCTAGCCCCAGCAAAGAGGCTGCTAAGGAAAGACAGAAGCTGTTTTTCCTTAACACAGGCAGCAAGCAATGAGGCCTGCTCCTTGCTTACAAGTCGTGGGAACAAAGGTGTGCTGCTTCCATTTTTCCTTTCAGAGAGGGCCGTTTACATAGTGGCTCAACTTAAGCTTTCTGTCTCACTAGTGGGAGTGTGACCCCTGCATCTACTTTCCTCTCTTTCCGTCCAGTGTCCAAGAATCTACTGTTTAATGCAAAACTCAGCACCCTGCTGTAGAATGGACTTTGTGTCATATGATTATTGCTCGACTGTCAGCTCATGTAAACGTCTGCTGTTAGCAGGTTGAGCCGTGATATCTTATGCCAAAGTTATCTGTGGGAGTTGTACCATTTAACTTTTCAGCTTTTGATATTTTCAACTTACTAAGGGTTTGTTAAGTTGTAGTACCAGTAGATAAGATAAAAAAAAAAGAGCCAGCCATGGTGGTGTATGCTGGCAACTGAAACACTCATTTGAAGCTGAGGCGGGAGGTTATAGATTGTTGAAGTCAGCCTGAGCTACCTCAGACCCTGTCTCAGAAGAATGAATGCTTTTGAAAGAGAGAATTACAGTGGATTTCCATCGGAAAATTCAGGCCCTCGAGGGAGACAGACACTGTCACCTACACAATATACTCATTCACATGTCCATACCCTCACACTCATCTTTGACGCACACACATGCATATACACACTCACACATTCATATATCCAAACGCATCATTCACAGACATCATCTTATGTACACTCATATACTCCACACAAAACTACACATACTCGCACCCATACACACACTGCACAGATAAACACACACAGATTCACACTCCCAGGACTACATGACTCCCCCCCACACACCACACACACACACACACACACACACACACACACACTCATTCTAAACTGTTCTGCTGGGCGGGGTGGGAAGCAGATGTCACCTCGGAGACTATGACAGTCCCTGACTGTGACGCTCCCTTCCCCTCCAAGTCCAGACTGACCCCTGAGCCACCGTCCCTTCAGGCAGCACCTACCACCTGACTTCTCACTTGATATGAAACCCTCCTTATCCATGGAATCTTAAGAGAATATATAAAACACAGATGAATTCACATAGCAGAATGTGGTTTACTTTTATAAAGCTATCATGGAGGGAGATACACATTAATATGAGGGATGGGTTATATAAGGCTTTTCAGTGTCATCCTGGTTAATCCAGAAGATAATTATTTCATGATGGCATTAACCTTGATGTCATTACTACATCATGAGACTGGAATGGAACTTGTGGTTCTGATATAATGAACCATATAGGTAGTCTGAGTCTCAGATAGACAGAGAAGTGATGGGGTAGCTCTGACACCCAGGGCTCTTGGTCATCTTCTAGAGTTCCTTGCATCCAGTAAATCCTGGCTTTGACATTTGACAGCCAACATGGCTAAAGACCCAGGTATGATACAAAATGCCAACGGACATCAAAACTTCCCCTCAAAAAAAAAAAAAAAAAACCTCTTTAAGTAGAATTACCCACAAACCCCTTTACTAGTACAGCACAGAAGAGAGACACAGCCCAAAATCATGCTGGCTTGGAACTATCTTGTTCTTCTTACCTGCTCCTTGCAAAGAATAGGCTAGAGAGTCAAGGAACAGGGACCACTGCCCACATCAGCAGATGAAAAGTCACCAGAGGTAGAGTGGGCCTCTTGGACCTCAGAATGATCTCATGAATCCTTGTCTCTCTGGCAGACATATCTATACTCAGTCTCACTCTGGAGAGCCCCTAATGAGTACCCAGGTCTTCCTATATCTCTACTAGCTCTACACTTGAGCAAACATACTCATACCTTTGTGAGATTAGACAAGAAACAGAGGTAGTTATTAAATGGAAGCTGAAGTAAGCTAACTGAAAATCAAATTGAGGACGATGTGGTATGATCTTGGAAGATGTCTGTTTGCTGTAGCCCAGTCTTCTCTTTCAGGAAAGTCCTGGGTTCCTCTCATCCTTTCCGATTAGGCTGGCTCAAGGGAACCTTTGGGTGAACATTCTTTTCTTCTTCTGAGCTCCTTCTGAACCATTGGTGCGGCACTGGCCGCACCACCTAGCAACGGCTGCTTGGTTGACTCGCCACACTGGAATTGGAGTTCTGTGAAGGAAGAAATGTTCTCCATCTTCCCACTTCCAGCTCAGTGTCTTGTGTGATAGGTGATGGGAGAGTGGTACCAAACAAAGACCCAAACCAACCTAACAAGAGGTACCTGATGAGTGCCTGCTCTCAAAGCCCAGCCCAAGGATGCTATGGGAAAGAAAAGTTGAAAGACATACCTGCTTTCTCCTAAGCAGCTTAAGATTTATAGGGAGGAAAGCAATGGATAAGGTATGATATCAGGCAAGAAAGGGCACGTTTGGATGGTGATTGATTATAGATAAATTTCTAAGGCAACCCAAAAAGGAAGGAGAGTGGTTGGTTAGCAAAGCCATGGAATACTGATAAAGGTCTCCCAGATTTGGACTGTGGAAGGGCAGGCTTGGGTGAAAAGGGAAGGGTTGGAAAAGCAACATGAACTGGGAGGCAGTGTACCCAGTGGTTGTAACTTGCCCATTCTGTGTAGCTACCAGAGTATTTGATATTGGTGGAGATCTTTAAAAAAAAAAAAAAGCGTACCTACTTGATTTATAATTCTGGTGGCTGAGGGATCCAATCAGCATGGCACCAGCATCCTGGTGAAGGCCCCTCAGCTGCACCATGACATGGGAGAGAAGCCATAAAACACAGACTAGCCTTGCTTTCTAACAACACTCTCATAGGACGAACATCCATTCCTTTCTAGAGCAGAAACCTCATGACATCACCATCTCACTGTGCCCCACCTCTTAAAGGTCCCACAACCTCAACGCTGTCACACTGGAGCCCAAACTCCCAACCCCCAAAACTTGAAGTGACATGCCACAGCCACATTATAGCAAATGATCCTAGTGGTCCAGCCTTCCTTTCAGCCTTTAAAGTCTTACCCCTTCAACCCTATGAGTTTGCCCCTCCCTAAGGATGCACCCTGCCTCCCTTTAGCTCTATCACATGGGAAACTGTACGAGGATTAACGGGAATTATTTGTGTGAAGCCCTCCACATGATGTGTACAAGGCTTTCTCTATGATAGTGATTACTGTGTGCCATGTAGGAATGAGCTCTGAAGACAGAAGGACTCTCTGCCTCTTGATCCTGAGCAACTCAGAAATGACAGACCTGATCATGCAGGCCTTGGAGAACCAGCAATGATCAAACAATAATTGGAAGGAAACAGGAGGACCCGAAGGGATTTTCTTCCCCTGCAGAAAAGAAGGAAGTAGAACCGATCATCCTGGCCAAAAGCTCAGGTCATTCTGAGATGTTGCATTTTTCTGGTTAAAGAGTCACAAAAGTGCCATTTAACATTCCTATTAGAACTGTTTTCTAAGGGCTAGTAGGGGCCCATCCACCAAAATCTGCCATCCCCCACACTCATCTGTGGGAAGGGACAGAATTTTGCATTTCACTCCTTGCATGAGACCTGCATGGTAACCCACCCGCACTGTGAACTCTGCCTCTAGCCATAAAATTTCTCTTTCAAAATATCAGCATATAAAAGAGATCTCTGCATACTCATGTCTATTAGTTGCACAGCTCACAGTGTCTAAAATATCAGGTCAACCTCGATGGCTCTCAGTTGACAAATGGGTAAAGAGAATATAGGATAACACAGGAATACTATTCAGCCATAAGAATGATTATACCCTATCTTTGTAGGACTATAAGATGGAATTGGAGGATACTGAATATGATGGTTGATCTCGGTTGTCAACTTGACTGCATGTGGAAGTAACTAAAACCCAAGCAAGTGGACACACCTGTGAGGAATTTTTTTGGTTGGATTGTTTGAGGTGGAAGAGCCACCCTAAATCCAGATCGTTCGAGGTCAGAAGATCCACCCCAACTTGGGCCACACCCTCTGGTCTCAGCCCACATAAAGGGCATAGACAAAGGCAGCTTGTGCTTTTCTTCCTGTCTGCCCTGACACTCACTGGCATCTATCCTGACCCGTTTCTTCTCTGATGGCAGAACCTACTTCTTTGGATTCCAATAGGAACTGAAAACTGGCATCTCTCTGGGGCCTCCCTTGGACTCCAGAACCATCTGCATGGGTCTAAACTACTAGATTCTTGACATTTCTGTGAGGAGGTAGGACTTGTTGGGATATGCAGACTAGTCCTTAAACCACTCTAATGAATTCCTAACATATACACATACATGTGTATACATGTTCATATATATATATGTATACACACACACACACACACACACACACACACACACATTTGTTCATCCTCTGAGTTCCGTTCCTTAGAGAATCCTGACTAATACATTGTCTTCAGTAAAAGAGGCCCAGAACAAAAAATGTTACATGTTCTCTCTTACATGTGGATGCTTTAAATATACATGGGTAGAATAAGGATTACTACAGGCTAAGAAAGGTTAGGAGGAGAGAGGAAGCTCATTGGATGATAGATGCCACAAAACACAGTTACATTGGAGGGATAAAATCCAGTGTTCTGTAGCATGGATGGGATGGCTGTATCTCACAACAACCTATTGTGGTTTTTTTTTTTGTGAAGAGCTGTAAGACAAGAGCTTGAGGCTTCCAAACAATGATAAAGAGAAGAAAATCATCACCCTCATAGACTCAGCCACATTGCATGCATGTACTGAAATACCCCACTTCCTCACAAACATGTAATTATATGTATTAAAACGTTTCAAATAGTTAAGGGGATGGAGATAGCTATCTTAACTCCATCACTGTGCACTAATGTTACATGTGCAGTCTACTTTTCACGCAGCCCACCCACTGCATCATCACACTGTTATCTCAGAAGCTCATGGGTCCCCAGAAGCTCCTTTTTGTAGGTGCCACTATCTCTTGATTCCTTTCAGGCTTCGCTCACAGGCTTCAGCGTTTGAGGATTTCCCAACAGTGAGAAACCTCAGAAATTAGAAAAAAGATAGGACCATGTTTTAAACACGTTTATATAATAATGAAAAGCCAAATAAATTTCCCTAGGCTTGACATCACTAAATATCTATGACAGTCTTTATAGATGTTCAACCCATCTTCATTTTTCCTTACTCCTCAGCAAGAAAGCATGCATCTGAGCACAGATTTGTTCTTGCAAACCAATTGCACCTGCAGGAGATAATTAGAGGGGCTAGGATCCAGTCATGCTTGCAATTAGGCAGCTCCTCTGTGCGATTTCTTCCCTAAAACAATGCTTACCTGTAGACAGCACTACCCATTTCAAGTGGATTGTTGGCATGGTACAGTTGCCCTCTTCAGTACCCTTGCAACAGCCTCTTCGTTTGTCACATGATAAGTCAGTAGACAGCCAGTGTACAGTGAAAGAAAATGACCCCCAAAAGGAGTGGCACTAGTGGGAGGTGTGGCTTTGTTGGAATGGGTCTGCCATTATTGGAGGAAGTGTGCCACTGTGGGATGAGTTTTGAGATCTCCTGGCGCACTCAGTTCATGGTAGAATCAAGATAAGAACTCTCCGCTCCTTCCCCAGCACCATATCTCCTGCATGCTGCCATGTCCCATCATGAAGATAATGGATTAAACCTCTGAAACTGTAAGCCAACCCAGTTAAATTTTTGCCTTTATAAGAGTTGTTGTGGTTATGGTGTCTCTTCACAACAATAGAAAGTCTAAAACAGAAACCCTAAAGACTCTACCAGAAAATGCTTAGATCTGATAAACAGATCCAACAATGTGAAAGAACACAAAATTAACACAAAAATTGGTAGCCTTTATACCGATTAAAAAAAAAAGGTGTCGAGAAAGAAATAAGAAAAACAATCCCACTCACAATTTCAAAATATCTAAGAATAGAGGTATCCAAGGAAGTCAAAGATAGATCTCTATGATAAAAACTTTAGAACACTGAAGCAAGAAAATGAAGGTATTATAATAGAAGAATAAAGAACCTCCTGAGCTAATGAATTAGAATTAATATTGTGAAAATGGCTACGCTAGCAAAAGCAATTTATGGAGTCAATTCACTCATAATCAAAATCGCAATGTCATTCTTTATTTAAAAAAAAACCCTCCCCAAAATTGTAAAATTCATATAGAAGCACAAAAGACCGCAGCTAGCCAAAGCAAACTATAGCAAAAAGAACATTGTGGAGGGATCATTATCCTGATTGAAAGTTGTGCTACGGAGTCATGGGAATAAAGTCAGCCTGGTTCTGTCACAGAGACAGACCCATGGATTAATGAAACCAAATGGAAGACCCACAGAATAACTCTAAAATTAAAACTAGACCTCCCCTGGGACTTAACTGTACCATTCCTAGGTATTTAGCCCAAAGACTCCAAATCAACCTATCACTGACATTGACATGTATTACAGCACTGTTCACAACTGCTAAGCTATGAAGCCAATCTAAATACCCATCTACAGACAAACAGACAAAGAAAATGCAGTTTATATACACAATGGAATTTTTTCTGCCAAAAAAAAAAGAATGAAGTTATGCCATTTTCTAGAAAAATAATGCAAATTAATATAATCAAATTAAATAAATTAAGGTGGTCTCAGAAAGATGATATTGTGAGATTTTTTTTCTCATTCCCGGATTTTATAGGTATATAAAATCGTGTATGTACACATAGCATAAAAGTATAAGCAAAATTATCTAGCACTAACGGGAGGGAAGAGGCACGAGGAAGGAGAGATAGCAGGATGTGTGGGTAATATGCTCAAAGTACAGTATGGAGGCCAGCGAGATAAGAGGGCAAGGCACTTGCTGCTAAGCCTGAGATGACCTGAGTAAGTTTGATCCCTGGGACCCACCATGTAAAAAGACAGAACCGATTCCTACAAGTCATCCTCTGACGTCTACATGAAGGCCTTGTCACAGGAAATCTACACACACATACACACACATACACACACACACACACATACACACACACATACACACACACACATACACACACACACATACACACACATACACAC